>NW_028263384.1:25566422-25877315 GCF_051168715.1 Poecilia mexicana | reverse complement strand
GAAAAAGAAAATGTCACATTCACATAATGAATATATGGAGTGTAGGTCAAGAAAAAAGGATTTGATTGTTGTACATAGTCTTGCACAATAAATCCGTGGATAAAATATGATTAAAGAATTTGAGGAGCATATTAGGTTTTGAGTTTAAAAATAGGTTAGACACAGGGGTGTAATAACAATAACATCACAATATAGTCTTGTGAAATCACACTGTTGCGTCGGCAACACTCAGTTACAAAAGCACTGAAGAAGCCTCCACCACTTTTTAAATAGGTTTTGTGCCAAAGGTTTATTACTCACTACACTAGAACAAAAAATGTTGACAGAGGGACATAAAAGATGTAAAGGATTTGTCCTATATTTACGCTTTAGCTGCTAATATAATAATGGCTATTTCAAAGTTTTTGATGGCTGAACTTGATCTGATCTTTTAATGGTTAACAATCTAAAACATAGGCTGATTGAACTTAAGCTGGACAGGATGAACCATGTAGGATTAATAAAATCATTATACATTTTTTAACTACAGAATTTGAACATGTTTTTAATGTATGGACCATCGTCAAATTATAGTGAAACTGTCAATCTTGATATTCTATAGTAAAGTAGTTTATTTGTTTGGGGGATAAAAATAGAAACCAGTTGGAATAAAGTTTTTATCTAGATCAAATAAAGCTAGAAAAAGCTAGCTAACTGGAGTATATAGCTAATGAAGGTAGCTAACTGGAGTTTCTAATGAAGCTAGTTAACTGGAGTAGCTAGATAATGAAGCTAGCTAACTGGAGTTTCTAATGAAGCTAGTTAACTGGAGTAGCTAGATAATGAAGCTAGCTAACTGGAGTATATAGCTAATGAAGGTAGCTAACTGGAGTAGCTAGATAATGAAGCTAGCTAAGTGGAGTAGTTAGCTAATGAAGCTAGCTAACTGGAGTAACTAGCTAGGTTTTTTACACTACTTCTTGCACCAAAACGTTTGACACACAGTTTATATTTTATTGCCTGTTTGTTAAATTAATGTCTATTACTCTGAAAGATGGCTACTTATAATGTTTTGTTTGTTTTATCTTTTCTTGAAGCAACAGCTAATTGACTTATAACTAAATGACAGAATTGTGAACTATGTTGTCAAACATGGACTGAATTGTACACTGTTTACAAATTCTTCAAAACATAGTTTGTGGCTTGTGAAACTTTTCATCTCTTTGTCAAAATAAAAAAGGAATCCATTAGCTTTACAGTTTTTCCTCCCAAATCACTGCTAAAATCACATCTTTTATCATCTACCTGATACTGTGCAATTGTCTCGTTTATGAGTTCGTTGTACTCGTGATGGAGAGGAACAGCTCTCTAAATGTAGACCTCTTTCTGTCAACAAATCCCAACAATGTCCAGATGCATGTAACTATGAAAAACGTCCGGAGGGAGTCTGGGAAAAGGAACATGTGGGACCCGGAGGTTAAAGAAGTTCTGCCAGCGTCAGAGCTCAACCGCAAGGGCCGTTTCTTTGTGGCCAGTCGGACCCACATGAAGGGACCAGATTCAGAGCTGGACGCCGCCTCCAGCCATCAGTGCGCGGTCAGATGCATAAACAGACTTACTCAATAAAATATGTCAAAAATATCTGCAACCCCATTTTATGATGTTGGTGGGGGCAGACATACATTATTTGAGAGCTTACGTTAATTTTACAGCATCTTTTATGGATTTGAGCAAAACATATCCAGAAAAATTAGGACCAATTTAACAAGAAGCACAAAAATACAGCAAACAAACTCAGATTTGGACTGAATCCAGGGTTCCTACTCATGTTTAAATTTAGATCATTTCCAGACTCAAAACTGAAGGGTTGCTTTTTTAAGTATGTTTTGAAGTATAACTGTAAAACCTCTCTGTGAACCCAGGGCAAATATTTCTACAGTGGTCAGAATCCAAATACACTTCAGGATGGATGGGATAAGATCCCTGTTAGTATAGCCGCTTCTTATTGTGACCTAATAACTTTTTCATCAATTTCCAGTCGCGTAAGCAACTAACTGTCTCCGCTACTTCAGTTTAGAAACATTTTAAGCACAAGATTTCTTCACAACAAAAATACTCTACATTACCGCTTGCTTGTGAGTCATTCTGACAACAATAGTCCACCTCTGGACCACACATCCTGGTAAACTGCAGGCGATGTGTAACAACTCTGAACAATGGCCCCTCCTGACTTCACCTAATTCATCCCACACAGCTGGGTGACCTCGGTTTATGGACAGGAACAATCATCTTTTTTCTTTTTAACGGGACACCATGAATGGGGCCACGGATGACAACAATGGAGTGTACCTTTTAGAGGGTTACCATGGCAACGGCTGCAGACAGAGTGATTGAGAGAGAGAGAGAGAGAAAGAGAGAGAGAGAGTGCAGGTTCGTAGCTCTGCGCAGTGTGCCTCCCAACACTGGTGCTCCACTTTTCATCTCGTAATGTTTTATTCCATACAAAGAGGACCTGACCAAACCAAGAACGATCGCATCATGGCTCTGAGGGTCTCATCAGTTAACATGAAGCTCCTCACATGCTTTGTTCCAGTATGCATTAACATAAAGCCTGACGCTGCCAGACTCAAAGCCAAGCGGCAGCTAAAAGGGCGTAGCATGTTCAAGCCAGCTACTCTTAGGGAATATGTTGCTGTGTTAAAGCTTTACATGTAACGCTATGACAGTCATTATCAATGCTTCAAGCACATACAGTACCCTTCCCCTACAAAGAAACCCGTATTCATGTTACCGAAAATGTCCAGCACAATCATAAGAAATCAATCAAGTTCAACCTCAGTTAAGTCAGAGATAGTGTTGCAAATCTGTGTGAGCACCGACAACATCAACACCAAGCATGACAAGCAAAACAAATGGCATAAAAACACACACATATGTGCAGAGGTACCTTTTTCTTTGACCATGACCATTTGAATCCAGGCACAGCTGCAGCAGAAAACTCTCTGACCATCAGCTGGCAGTAACACGGGAGCTGCAGGAACCTTTTTATAGTCAAGATCGAAGAGCTATTAAAAAAAAATAAGGGAAAAAAAGAGCCGAGACTCCAGAGGACCAGGGAGAGAGAGAGAGGCAGAAAGAGAGGTGTAGGCGCTTCCAAGCTCTCCTCCCGAAAACACAGCGACAGCGTGGGGTTTGCCTCCTGACTGCCTGCTTTTCTCCCACCTCTCCTCCTCCTCCTTCTCCTCCTCCTCCCACTCTTCCCTACTCCTCCCATTCTGCTCCCTCTCTCCCAGCCCCTCTGTTGTGTCAGACTCGTCCTCATTGCTGCAACAAAGTAGCCGCTGCTGCTGTGTGACCCCAAATAACCAAAACACATCAGTTCAACGGATGGGGGACCATGTGTTTTTTAATTTTATTTTTGGGACCCAAATAAACTAGGAAAATTTTCTATCTTCTATTTTTTTTTCTATTTGTGCTTTTTTAATTTCTTAATTGGCTAAAATAACATTTTATACTGCATGATGGTTGTGAATTTATCACACCTTCTGCATAAAAGTTCAGCTTATGAATTTTCAATTAGCATTTAGCATGATGAAGACACTAACAATGCAAAAGTGTCATAAATGTAGATATTGTTATTGTAGTAAGCTATTATACAATGTAATTTTATCTGAAGAAATATAGTGAGACATTTTTACAACACTGTATTTTTTAAGGAAAGATACACAATAAAACTGAATTTCATTTAAAAAAATAAACAATGTAAATAATATATTAAAGCAAACAATACCAATAAACAATTTAAACTGGCTGATGGGATAAATATACCCTATACACATTAATATTTACATTTACATTTACTATTCATGAAAGATATATTTTTACTGAAAACTTTCTATAAAGGAAATTAAGTTAATTAAGAATAATAAATTAACTTACAATAATAAAAAACAATAATAAAGTGAATATTGTTTTTATTTTAGCAATATATTTAATTTTTTATTAGAAATATTTACATTCTCTCTATAATATGTTATATTTTAATATAAAGTTATGTAGAATTTAAATAATATCCATTCACGCATCATAATTAAAGAAATAATACTTAAATTATAAAAATAAATTGTAAAATTTTAAACACCATGTTAGCCATTAATCTGCATGCAAGTTAGCAATCCATAACCTACTTAGGAAAAAATAAAACTTAAAAAGATAGTGTTACTAATACAACTTATTACAATTAGCTTTGCAAAGATGTAAAATTCAGTAAAAAAAAAAAAAAAAAAAAAAAAAAGAAAAAAGTATCTATGTAATGGTTAGTTTTAGGTAAATAAGCCAAAAACGTCAATTAAAATAGATAAGCGGGACAGAGTGCACTGTAAAAAAAATATTTTAATAAAACAAAAGATTTCAGAAAGGCACTTTTTTTGTCCACAAGAAACAGGGCAGGCACTCTAGCACCTCCTAGTGTTTTATTTGTGCATGTTACAGGGGAAGACAATATAATGATCAATGGAGGGACATAAAAAGCACACTAATTTAATCACTTTGCTAATTAAAAGTAAAATGCTTCAGAAATTGAATTAATAACTGGTCATGCTTAATACTACATTGATGGAACCTAAAGTTTATAAAGTTGTGGTCAATTCTGGGAATCGCCATAGACTAAAGCCAGCTACAGTCCTTCACTGTCCTGTCAGTTCGTTGGAGAGCAAAAGTGGCCATCTAAGGTTGCAGGTTAGACTTATCATGATTGCTGGCGTGAGCTTTGTGTGAATATCTTCAGTGGATCCTTGGAAATCCAATTAGAGCAGGAGCAGAGTCCAGTGAACATCCCGACTCTTCCCTCGTCTCTTCCTTTGATAAACTGGATACTTCTCTTTTCGTCTCTTTACATAAAATAACCAATATTAATCTCCTTCAACACTAAGACTTAGCCTGAGTCCAGCAAATTCGGACTGTGATGTGTTAAGGTTTGCTCTCTTGAGAGAAAACAGCTTGTCCTGTTAACAATGGACTCTATGTGAACACCACTAGGAAAACATAAATTCCCAAGCAGCAGCAATTATGGGCCAAGCGGTTACTGATTCATCTGTACTTCTCCGCGTCTAAAAAAAGAGAAGGCGTTTGTCAGCAGTTACCTTCTCTCCATTTGCTGAGGCAGCATCTCATCATGCATGCAGGGTGTTTCATTCAGTGTAGGGAAAAACTGTGCCATCTTCTGGATGCCCGTCAGAGTGCATTTGTTTCCACAAGACGTTGACATAATGCAACGGAGACTTGCCAATGGAAAATACACAGTTCCTGGTGGTGAATTCTCCCTGCACTCCACCCTTTTATATTATGAAGACAGGGAGGTGTTGTAGGAGTGCGAGAAGCTCAGTAAAAAGTGGGAGTTTTCTACTGCAGCCACTAACAGCAACTCAAAGGTATCTTGTTACTGTGTCCACTTTAAGAGGCCCATTATCATCCTGCCTCTTTTAATAATCTTCATCCGAGCTGAAGGACATTGGTGCTTACAAGGAGTTTGCCAAGAGCAGCAATTATCCTTGGATGAAAGGTTTCTGTTGTGTTTTACATGTCAATGATTCACGTCTGACTGTTCATTAACGACCTCTCCAGTGATAACTTGATCATTTCGGTGAAGGAAAACCGCACAATTTGAGTCTTGGCTTCCGACTCCTGAGTATAAGCTAAGCTGGCATTACGATGCATGAGGTCACATGTAGAGTAACAACAGTGCTTTGTGCGGACAGGCTCCACCGTTATTCCCTGCCTTGATTATTTAAGGATCTTGGAATGCATGGGAGAGATATACTCTCACCCACACAGAAGCTCATAAGAAAAGGAAAAGAGAAATAACTTGGACAAACTCCTTGACTCTTGAAAAGCACAGAGGAAACTCTTTGACGTTGGATAACAACAAACGGTTCACGAGCACGTGGTTATTTTAAAACAGGCTGCAAAACAGAATCACCTCTGTGAACGCAACGATGTGCAGTCAGCTTCACCTCTCACAAAGTTTTCTTTCACCAAAGTTCCATTGTTGCTGTAGCTGTTCTGCTACTGTCCAAGTATAAACTATCTGACAAAAAGTCAGAAGAAAGGAAATTGCTTATGATGTTCAAGAACACAGAGTACACTAGTAGCTGGATGATTGATGGAATACCAAATCACTGTCTAGTGTAAAGTGAAAATAACATTCCCAGTGGCAGTAAGGGTGCTAACAAAGAAAAAGGCATTTGCTCCAAAATCAACCCTTTCAAACACAATTGAAAATTGCAGCTCTAAAGACGGGGGAGCCAAAAACCATTTGGAGAAAAGTTTTACTTTCAGATTAGACAAAGATACTGTTGTTCCCACTGTCAAGCATAGTGGCGGTGCCATCATGCAGAGGGTCTATTTTAAATTCTCTGGATCTAGTGAATTCCAAAAAGTGGGTGGAATAATGAAGGAGGAGAGGGAGCAGGAATACCTCCAAATCTTTTAACTTCACCTGAAATCAACACTCAGACCTTTAAAACCTGGGAAAAAAATGGGTGTTCAAACAGGAACTGATGTTGCACAAAGCAGATTCACATCAAATTTGAGAAGTGGCTTGGATCTTAATCCAATTAAACATTTTTGAACTATGCTTAAAAGAAAAGTCTGTACCAAGAAAGAAGCAAACTTAAATGAACGCCACTAATTCTGATAGGAAAAGCATCAAAATGTTCCATAATAGTTACACCAGAATGTTTTTGATGGTTACAAAAAACAAGTTTTGTGCAGCTTTCTAGGAGACATTTGAACAAATATCAGTGGGAGGCTAAGATTTCAGCCTGTATGTATTATTTTGATCTTATTTTATTACAAAATCATACCAAGTATGTCTAGTTTCTAGTGCAAATATCTTAAAACACTTGTACCCAGTTCCATTTGTATTTTTTTACTTATAACATTGGGGAAACATCTTTTTGAGATTTTTTACATTTGTTTTGAGAAGGGTATTTTCTACCGTGTTCAATCCAGGATCCAAAATAAATTCCCACTTTTGAATGCATTTTTTCACTTTTCTAACTCATTGCAGTTGTATACGATATAATAGGTCCACCTTTAAAAAAAATAACAGTGATATGAATAACTAAAAGCCCAGATTTGTACAACTGGATGTAACAGACGCCTGCAGTAGAAGGTGCATTATTTGCATAATGCTGTGAGCATAAAAAGCTGTTTAAAGTTTATGTTTCAATTCAAATATAAGTCCTAAAACAGAAAGGAGATGCTTCCTTCATTTACAACATGCCAAAAAGTAAAATTACCATTTTATAGCTGTGTCTGGCTTGAAGTCAGAGAATGTGTAAAATCTGTAAATCTTTATTTGTCCTGGTGCCCAGTGCTGTAATCCTGATGTAAGCCACCCTGTCGCCTACGTCTGCTGGGCAAAATCCAGAGGACCTGTCCTCGCACATGGGTTTGCTTTACATAATGACTTGAAAAGTCTCAATTAATTCCAGACTTTTACAGTAAATATTTATTTTTGTACAGTTGGAAACTGGTCCACATAAGCTCATCATTGAGGCACTAATTATTTACTATCAATTGATTCTTCCATGAATCAACTGATACTAAAGTGGGCCGCTTCTTCTTACTAGACCACATCTACCTACTTTTCCAAAAGAGACCAAATTTTATTTTATTTTAAACATACTTTTCTTTAAGCCCACAATTCTTTATAATATTTTAATTGGTCTGATATAACTGCAACATTAAATATTGTATTTTTATTAGCTGTGAGCAGAAAATTAAAAGAAATAAAAGCTTAATATATATATTGTATTGTTATTGATGAGTTACTGCAATAAATAAATGTATCAATATAATCCAATTTATTGAATAAAGCATTATAAACATAAATATCAAGCTGTAGATAGCAGTAGATAACAAAAATAAAAGTTAACTAATAGAAAATGTA
Source organism: Poecilia mexicana (assembly GCF_051168715.1). NCBI lineage: Eukaryota > Metazoa > Chordata > Actinopteri > Cyprinodontiformes > Poeciliidae > Poecilia > Poecilia mexicana. The sequence goes on along the minus strand of NW_028263384.1, from coordinate 25,869,382 downwards.
TTAGTTTACATTAAAACAGGAGGTACACCAACAATTTGCCTTAGATAATGCAACGATTTTTAAAGTTGGGCAATTTTAGAGACCAGACACAGAGTTCTGTGGATGGTTAGATGTTGAAGGTGGCATTTTGTCCTACCTGTAGTGATATCATTCAACCTCTCACTGAGGTAATAATCATCTGGGTTGAGGAAGGGGAACTGCTCGATGTACTGTTTGGGAATGAGGTAGAGGACCTCAGCTACGTTTCCATCCTCGATGATGGACATCCGCTTCACTGAGCTCTTGCGTTTCACCCGAACCCGGTTGACCCGGTGGACGCTGTGGCTGCGGCTGGAGCTGCACAGCTTTCCCAGGCTGTTGAGGTTTGGCAGAGTGGGCATGGTTACCCTGCTGTCCTTCGACTCTCCCACAGAAACACAGGTAGAAGTCAGCTGCGTCTGGACTCAGCGCTGTTCTGAAATCTGTCCCACTTCGGACATCAGGAACTTAGAGTTGTCAAAGAAAGCAAAAGATGAGGATGAGGATAAGGAGAAGATTGAAGAGCAAACTCAGCCCAGCTCATCGCTAAATCATGGGATCCATTTCACATGTGCTGCAGGTACGAGAAGCGGAGCGCTGGAGACACCAGAGAGCAAGCAGCAGGTATGAGAGCGCATCCTGCTGCAGGTGAAGCGGAGCGAGACAGAAACTTGCACTGTGAGTGTCTTCACCCCAACCAGCCTGGTGCCGTAAGCAGCTTAGGGTTGACGTTCAGCCTGATTATGTTCTGGGTGGAGTTAGATTTGTCCATGCCAAGTTTGTTTACCCAATGATGTGTGGGAGAGTCACTACCCGAGTCCTTTATAACCCAAACATGTTTAATAAAGAGCCCTAATTTGGTCCAATCTTTCTATGTAAAAAGAATTATTTTTGCTCTATCTAAAAATATATATATTCAACCTAGATGGGCAGTACATTGTGGTAGTTGTTAATATTGTTGCCTTGCAGAAAAAAAAGATGTGGGTTCAAAACCTGACAGAATCCTTTATGTGTTAAGTGCACGGGTTCACTGCATCTATTGTGAATCAGTTAACTGGAAACCGTAAGGGTGTTTTTACATTGAGTACACTCAGGTTGACTGGGGACCAAAATTGCAACATTTGTTACATTTTCAGCTGCAGAGGTTCGCTTTCACACTGCACTGTGTAAAACAAATTAAACCCTTTGAAAAACCTGTTTGGCCCCTCACATGTGGTGGCACTTCTCCAAGAAACACAGATGGAAACGACACAAAAACATGAACTCAACGTCCTTCTTCACAAAATGTAAATGATGTCAGATTTTAGCAGTTGTAGGATTTCTCTTTTATCACTGGTAGAAGACACGAGCCATTTCTCCCGCTAATACTAGAATCATGTGTTTGTTTTGATGAAATTTACCCAGAATGCCCTGCGTTATACTCTAGTTCCTGCTTAAACTCTACCACCAAAGTTTATTTCAATCGAGACCAGAGTTTGCTTTTTTGGTCCACATCAGAATTTGATTGCACATTCACACTTCCCCCAACAAACAAGACTTTCTAGGCAAATGAACCAGAGTTCATTTAAAGTGGACTAAACTGGGCTGGTGTGAATGCATCCTAAATGACCTGTTTCCCCCTGTTGCCTGCCAACCTGGCAACAGGGGGCAGGCGAAAGGCACCAGCTACGCTCATCCCTCTGCATGGCATGGTATAAAAAAGAAAAAGCTTGCATGGAATACATCTAAGACTGGATTAGTTTACACCATCAAAGGGACTCAAGGCAAAAGAGGTCAACAACCACCAAGGTTCTTTCAGCAGACAGCAGTTCAACGCTCCTTTAATTAATCACCATCAGTAAAAGTACAGCGAAGTCCAAAAATGTTCGCATTGCATTGTTGCAATTAAATGAGCAATTGTGCAACTGTGCATATTTGATTCTGAGTCAGACCCAAAAGCAGAAGAAGTGGAGCATCTTGCTCACTCATCAAGAATGCACCAAGTGGTTTCTGGAAGGTAAGTCACCAAAAAACATTTGTCTTTTCCAGCAGTCATTGCACAAGTGCATACAGCAGTAAAACCAGCTGACCAAACGTGTTGGAGATTCACTTGGGATTCTGGGTGAGGGGGAATGCCCGTCAATTGTGACTTAACAGTTGGAAAGTTTATGAAACAGCAAATTTTCCGGACAACAAAAACGATAACCGGGGCAGAATAGAAACACACTCTACACCTTTAAGATAAGTACCTGTTAAAAAATACATATCTTTCACAAAATATCTGTGGAAGGAGCACAAGTATTGCTCTTCCACATGGCTAATTAAACTGCATGGAGCAGAAAGAGTCTTCCAGGTTTTTAAACAATCAAAGCATCTTCAATGTAAATAAAGGATTAAAGAATGTTTAATCTTCTTCACGACCTAGATCTAGAAGGATGTTTCTTGGAAATGCAGGTTTGCATATGGTTAATTTTTAAGTGAGATGGGAAATGACAGATGACGCAAATGTGGAATCTTGAAAACACATTAAGATAACTTCATAAAGCATTAAAAAGAAACAAGATTAAGATTTTGTGGAGGGATAAATGATAAAAGGTGTTTCCGTACAAGTATTGCTGTTTTTTTTTCTTTAAATACATATTATTAGCTAAAATAAAAGCGACATCCTTTTCCATTGCTGAGTATTTATCAAACAGATAAGGTTGATGCCATTTCTGTTTCAGGTTCAACAAAATATATAAATTAGACTACAGCAGACATGATGGAAATGAGCAGACAATGACAAAGCACAAAAGAACCTTTTAGTCTGGAGATGCATGGTTCTGGCTCAGAAAACTGCTTTGTCTCAGAGGGAGGACAAAGCGGTCTTCCCTGGAGTTCAGCTGAGTTGAATACATACACTGCCTGCTTCTGCTTATGAACACAGTGGCAGAGTTTTAGTCTGGAGAACAGAAAGAGAGACAGACCAAGGAGAACCTTACGCCCACACACCCAAACACACACACCTGAGAGTAGCTGGGGACATGGCACTCTGCTGCATTGGACATTTCCCTCTAGTCGTAAACCACTCTGCTGGTAGCTCCATCACAACTACACATTGTCTCGGAAATCCACACAAACATCTAGAAAATTACGAGCTTCCCCTGCACACTGCAAACAAACATTCTCATACAAACTCTCCTCTTTTTACAACGCAATCCAAACAGAAACAGCCCCCCTCCCACCATCTCCTTCATCTTTGCCACTCTGTCTTACCATCCAGTCCGAAGCAGGAGGTGATTTTCTGGGCGTAGTTGCAGAGCCCGTCGTAGCCAGGCTGCTCCTGCTTCAGTGTATGCCTCTCCTCCATCTCTGCACAATCCCACACACTCTGTCCCGTCCGGCAGTGCTTTCACTCTCTCCTCTGTTCTTCAATTATTCAGGCTTTTGCCAGGACACGTGCATGCGCACGACTTTCTCTTATTCGCACATATACAAACACAAACACACACACACGGAGTCACACGGGGGGGGGGAGAAAAGTGCTGAGGCAGAGGGTCGTGTTGTCTTGCAGCCTGAGCAAACCCTCTCCTGTGGTAGGAAAAGGAGGAGGCATCAGATTGGGTTACTGCAGAGTGCCTCCCTTTTTTTTGATCCACCATTGATCATTTAGATTGCACTGCAGTGTAACAGGTATGCTGTACAGGATATGTTACCTCAGCTCTGGGATAGGGCAGGGAAAATCCAGAGACGTGCCAAGTAGGAGGGCGGTGATGGTGAGAGCTTTCTGAAGCCGGGCAGGCCTTTAAATGATTTCTGTGGTATCTAATTATGAGAGAAACAGCAAACCAGTCATGTCTTTTGAAGAAAGGGATAAAAGACGGAACCATGGTTTCCACAATTAAGTTATATCTAATTATCCTGCCCTACTGCAACCCATGTCTTTCATCTTTAAAACAACAGCACAAGACATATCTCTACTGCAGCGTCTTCAAAAGAGGGACGTAATATCACAAGAAAACAGGCAGAGCTCTACATCCAACTTAAAAAAAACAGCAACGAAACACACACTTTTCTGGTTTAGAAAAGTGTGTGTGTTTTCACATATACTGCTCAAAAAAATAAAGGGAACATTTCACTTTAATTTTAAGTGTGGCTCCAAATCCAGGCCTCTATTGGTTAATAAATTTGATTTCCATTGATGATTTTTGTGTGATTTTGTTGTCAGCACATTCAACTTTGTACAGAACAAAGTATTCAATGAGAATATTTCATTCATTCAGATCTAGGATGTGTTATTTGAGTGTTTCCTTTATTTTTTTGAGCAGTGTAGTTCCTAACCTGCAGATATATAAGGAATAGATTTTTGGATAAGTCCTATTTCAGCTGGAATTGTTAGAAAGAAGCAAAAGTCCCTCCAAATTCACAGATTGTAGATAAAGTCCAGTTTTCTTCCAGACGTTGAATATCCCATCTATAATGGAAGGAGTAAACAAGTGGTTGCTATCATCAAGAAACCAGTTAATTTAAAGGAATGTCATCGAAGAAACTCATTCAATACAATTTGTAATAAAGCCTAGTCCACACATAGCCAGATAGCTGGGAAAACTAAGACGTTTCTATTCATTTTGCCCTTCCATTCTCATGAAAACTCTGCTTTATACCACTAAAAATGATTATTTATAAAAGCGCTGACCAATTCTGTTTGTGTTTGTGTGTGCACATGGGAGATTTAGTTACAGTCAGCGACAAATAATGTGACAATATCTCTGCATACTTGCTTTGACATGATTCCCAATTGATGTTTTCTTGTGTTTTTATTTAATTTTTCTCATAACAAGCTATTTAAAAGTACCTATGTATCCACACAAATGAGCTTCCTGGCGCCATGTTTAATTGCAAACAGGAAGTTGTGGTTGTTTTGAAACAATCTGATTGGCTGACATACTTTTCAGCTTTGTGCTACAGTGGGTTTGGCGTGTTTAAAAGAACTCTCAGTAGTGGATTTGTGTGGATTCACATGAATAAAAATATTTCTGACACCAGTCCTGTGTGTACAATATTATATTTTAAAAATAGGTGATGGAAATTTTCATTTTCATAAAGACCCGGCTACACTTGTACAAGTGCTAAAGCCGTAAGAAAGCAAAACGTGGAAAAAGTGAAGCATTGTGAATATTTTACAGATGAACTGTAGGTGGCGCCATAAAAGAGATTGTATAATTCTGACCCTGTGTTCTAACTCTCTAAAAAAGCAAGAATTTTACAAAACCTCTGCTGCACACACTGAATGGTAAAAGCTGAGCCATCTGGTTTAACTTTTGTCGATTCTGATTTTCCAGAGTACAGTGATGGAAATGGAAAGATTAAATCATTACAACTAAGGTGACCTTCAACAATCCACTTAAGCCCCAGCTGCCCAGACTGAGCTGCATAATGGTCGTTAATAGCAGACTCATCCACAGGAAACTGCTTACAGGTAGCAATGATTACGATAATGGATACAGAAAATAAACAAAATAAATAAGTAAAGATTATGGTCAACTGTCCATAGCTGAGTAAAAACAGGAAATACAATGAAAACTGGAAAGCCCAGACAGAGTATGCCCGTAAGGATGCATTGCAAGGCGGTGTGACTAATGGAAAGGCATCGGTATCAAGGTAAGAGCTGATAGCCTTGAGCTGATAACAGGAGAGTGGAGGGTGGAGGAGCACATTAGGACTGAAAGCCCAGTGATGGTCTGGTGATTTTTATCTGTTTTTTCTGTCTTTAAGAATTAAATCATCAAACATTTTATACTTTATTCCTCAGCTCAAAAGCCATAAAAACAGGAGCAATGGAGGATATTTTACCATTAAAAGAACAATATTAATGTAGAAATTAACTGAAAATTAAAGCAATGGTAAGTACTTAGATGTGTCAATTTTCTACAGAATATTAACATTCCTTGAGGTTCGTCATGTTTTGTCACTCTAAAACCACAAATTTCAGTGTATTTTGTTGGCATTTGTCATTTAATGACTAACAGGAAAGAGCTGTCAAGGCACTGCTAAAAACAAAACAATAGAGTATTGCTCAGATCCAAAGTTTGGTTTTCAGACACTGATTGCAAATCAGAAGCAGCAGTACGCATTTGTCCAGAATGAACCATTAAAAATGACTTAAAAATGACTCAGTACTTACTGAAACACCATTGCACAGCATGAGTGCGGATTTCTATGGACCACCTCCAAACGGATCATACTTGCTTGTCCTCATAGATGAGTAAACACTCTTCTTTTATTGTGAAGATTATAAAACTGTATGAAGTAAACTTTTGAAGTTGAAGAGAGTTACAAATAAATCTCTAAAAAAATGTTCTCGCTCAGCCTTCTGGCATTTAGCAAATTGAAATAATGTTTATTTTATTTATTTATTTCGATTACGATAGCAATATAAAATAACACCCCTGAACAAGGAATGGAAAAGACACATTTTTTGTACCACAATAATATTAACATGCTCGAAAAGGAGTAGGAAAAAGTAAGAAACTTTTGAGCTCCTACCCCATAAACTTATACCATAAGATATATACTTCTGGATTGAGTTGTATATCATCATGGCAATGTCAGTCTCTGACATTCCACCCAAGTCCAATTGAGAATCTGTGGCAAAACCTGAAAAGTGTCCTTATTTTTTAAAGGGCTTAAGGTATTTCATGAAGAAGAATGGACAAAAGTACCAATTTCTAGATGTGCAAACCTGCTGGGCACGTATTTATGGGTAAAAAGAATATTGAAAAGCATGTATCGTTTTACATCCACTTCCCAAATATACAGTGCTGTGTGTTTTGGTCTTTCACATAAAATCACAACAAAATACATTTTACTTATTAGTTCTAATGTGACAAAACCAATCAGTAGACACACTGCCGGACAGCACTGATTAATAAACACAAGACATTTGGATAAACTATGTTAAACTGTACGTCCTTTCCTCTTAAAGACAGGATAGACAGAAGCATGTAGACATTTTGGTTTCTTATGAAATGTCTAAAATGTTAATTTTAGAAATCTGCAATGCCGCTAAGAGTCAAAAAGACGTACTAACAAAGTACAAGTTTCACACTGAGACAGAAGTGAAGCCATATTTTGAAAAATTCCAAGTGAAACATTTTTCCAGTTGTTTGTTCAGCCAAGAGTTCAGATATAAAAAAGAGAAAGATACACCTGCAAAATGTAAGACTACTGCGTCAACAGTGACTTTTTCCTCAAACTAAACATGTTACAAATCATCATGATGGTTCGCAGTCTGCATTTCTCTGCAGCGTGCATGCATTCTGATTCTCACATAAGATTTTTCCACAGCTTAAAAAAATGCTTTGTCCAAACATTGTATGCATCTTGTCAAAAACCATGAAACTTGCAATAAATCAAGATCTAAACCCAGAACATACACTTCAAATCAGTCTTGCGAAGTTTTTATATACATTGTTCTATGCTCAATTTTATCCAATTTCCAAAAGCTTTTTGCACAGATTAGCCCTTTATCTTTGAACTGTTCAACTTGCTGAGTAAAAACCCAGTGATGAAAGAAGACCAGTGGTCAAAAACAGCTTTTATTAGAGATAAACTTATCAAGCTTTGACTAGTCAACCTGAGCTGTGTATGACATTCCAGTCCTAATTCTATCTAAAACTTTAAATGTTACAGATTTTGAAACAAAACAAATCTAAAATCAAAGAAAGGAAGTTACTTTACTGCACAGCTGAATCTTTCATGACATTCTTTCATTCGTGACATATGAATAACATCAGACTAAACCTCAAGCACGTTTTAAAGTCACATGTTCAGAACATCAGAAAACCAACCACTTCTACTGAACTCTACCAATCCATTCCAAGGAAAGTGGTCCAACCAGACTCATATCTGAAGCTTGATGACTGACACAAAACTCCTGCAGTGAGGATGCAACTGGATGTGTGTATATATGTGAGCATCTGCAAAGTTTTGAACGTGTAGATCACAGAAAATCCATAATAAATTAAAGTTTGTGTATCCAATTCATGTTTTTGAAAATCAGTAAAGTTTAATGTTGTCTAATCATTCCAGAATAGAGAATACTTACCGTGAATGTAATGAGTGACTGTTTGCAAGGATTTAACTACGCTTATGAGATCTGCAGTGTTTACCACAGAGCTCCATCGATCTCCACCAGCAACCACAGAGGACCAATACAAGTGACCACATCATTAATGTAAGGAGTTCAAAGCCATCCTAATACCCAGACTCAACCATACGCAGCCCGGGGGAGTCATTTTCTGTGCGCTATAGGATCCTTTATGCAAGGCTGATGTATTAGCCAGTAACAGAATACAGGTAAGTGCATTACTTTATATCATAAAATATGGTTATATCATGGTTTTGCTTTTTTAAATTTATTTATTTTTGCTTTTTCTGCAACTTTTGGTGAGTCAATTATATACCATATGATCACATCCCACAGCTGGAGCTAGAGTCACCAAATCAGCACAAAACAAATATGCTGACACATAATCCACCTGCAGTATTTGCATATAAAAAAAACCTTTTCCATATTTTGTTGTCACGTCTGTCTTCAGTGTTTTTATAGGAATTTTATGCAATAGACCAACACAAATATTGCATACTCATTATATAGAAGGAAAGGGTTTTAAATTTTTTTCCTAGTTGAAATCAGAAATGTTTCATGGGAGAAACTCTGATAGAGGCTGCAGATAAGTTCCTACCAGGGTATAAGTTTGCTTCCAGCAGGACATCGACCCAAATCATACAACCAGAGCTACAATGGAATCGTTAAAACCACAACAAAACCACAACATGTTAGGATGTTAGGATGACCTAGTCAAAGTACAGACCTAAAGACTGTGTGACAGGACTTGAAAACTGATCTTCATCCATCGTAGGCTAGTTTTCAAAGAAGAATATGAAAAAGATAACAAAGGTTAAAGCTGCTAGAGACATGCGTGTCAAAGAATGTGCAACTGGTGGTTCGAAAGATATCGACTCTGGGGGAGCAGGCTAGAAATGCAGACCACATTTTCTTGTTTTTGTTTTTAAATAAATTTTACTAATACATGAAATCCAGCCTGAACTCCTCCTCTCGTCCAGCGAATGCTGGAGATGAGCGGTTCAGACCATGGATGGACAAAAACCCAAACACAAAATCTTCCCACAGCATCATCCTTTCTGTTTACTAATCAGGAAAATGATTGAATTTTGATTTGGAGATGTCCAAATATAGTGGAGCAACCACAAATGCACACCAAACTTTAGGGTGTCATTTTTAAATAACTATAGAAAATATTTTCATTCCAATTTGCAGTTATGCACTACTTTCTGTTGGTCTATTACGTAAAATATAAAGAAATATACTCAACTCTCAACTTTGCTGAAAAGTTGAAGGAAAATAGCAAGATTTCAAACACCAGAGAGCAACCAAAAGGAACGAATGTGAAACTCTTTCAGTTCGCAGCTTTGCACCAGTGATGGTACGGACATTCACATTTATAGATCCAGGTTACAGTATATACCCCAAAGATAAAGTTAAAAGAGAATCTAAAGCTGCAGCAGTGGAAGGTGTAGTTTCAGTATGCACCAGTGTAACCTACTTGCAATGCCAGTGTCATTATCAGAGTCCAGAGCTTCAAGCCGAGACGAAAAAGGCTTTCCCCCCTCCATCAAATATTCTTGAACCAAGACCAGCCAGCCTCTTACCCAGTATAAACCGTGGGACTTTTTGGCTTGTTATGAAGGCTTCTGCGGCAAAATATATACTCACCTCTAGCAGACATGCCCGGTAGGTAGAGCCTCTTTTCCTTTGCTGAGATTGAATAGTAGGAGAAGCAGTCCCGGTTCTACAGCTTTAAGGAAGCTTGGGGAAAACAATAGCTTATCTTTGCGTTAAGTTTTTCCAGTTATTAAATGGCATTTAACGCAGGGAAAGATTCTGCAATGAGGTGGACTGGAGAAGAATGCGCGATGGAGAGAGCACTTTCCAGCTGCAGGGCGTGTCCTGGAAAAGACAGCATCCTTTCTTTTTTTTATGTCCCAGCCAGTTTCTGTCCATATTTGAACATGATATCAGGTAATTACAGTTATTTATGGAGTCGTATTTGAAATGCCTCGTCTGCAGCTGGATTCAGCCCTCAGGAGAGAGCCGAGAGCCTGCCTGTTCCCTGTCCGGGATTACTGCGCGGTTCTCACGTAGTGGGGTTAAATTACAAACTTGACGGTTACGGTGGAGAAATTCCTACAGAATATTGGGGCAAATTTACAGTTAAAGTACCGGGAGGATCCTCCACCCCTGCAAATACTCAATGCAATGCATATAAAGGAAGCGTGAACTCAGCCTGGCATATAGGAAAATTATGGCGGTTTGAAGGAAAATATTTACAGCTGGTGTATTAATCCTTTCATGAGCAGTGGTCATGAATAGCTGACAATTATCCAAAAGTCTTTATTTTTTCTATTTTTTTTTCATATGCTTGTGTTCGTATTGTTGTCAGGCATTTTAGCCACATTTTATGTGTACACTGCCTCCCACTGGGCGATCAGTGTTAGTTCACAAAAAATGTCTTCAAACTTCAATTGTATCGAAGACCAAAAGTGCCACAATCATGTAAAAAAATCTATACATGTATGTCATAATTTTGGTTAAATGTGATAAATACAGTAAAATAAATAAAAATATTTATGTATACATTAATAGTGTTTTGTACTTACACAATTAAATAATTATATGTCAAAAATCATTAATGAAATTTCTGATTCAGCCTATTAAAAAATAGAATTTAACACGTCTCTGCCAAATAGACCATGACTTTAGATTGGTTAGAATGCACAGGAAGTTATCTTCAGACCAATCTCCTTGTGAATGGATCGCACATTGACTTTAATATCTTAGGATAACATATTTTTAAAATGATGAGGTGTAGCAACACAGGATTATGAAATAATTTTTTATGCTGATAATTATATTTTTGAAAATGGTCATACGTATTTTTTCAATAACTTAAATATGTATTGAATTATAACAGTTTAGACCCTTGATATTAAAGAGATCCAATGACTTATACATAAATATATTAATCTGGATAATCATATGTAATTAAATACATGAAATAGATTATAAAAGCATATGAAAAGTATAAATACCCTTTTTATTTTTATCTAATTGACATTTAAAATATATATTGGTAAATTATGTTCTATTCAAAATTTTACACATTTAAATATATTTTTAGAAATGGATTAATTTATGGAATTAGACAAAGATATTTTTAGCCTTCATTGAGCTCACCTTTCTAAACAGAGTTCAGTTTTGTGCAGTGACTGTTGCCCGGTGCATCGGCGCCCTCTGGTGGTCACTATCAGAAGCGTTTGGCGAGGGAAGTGCCACCGTGTCCAAAGTGAGCCTACCTTTCCTCTGAGCCCTTAGACGTCTTGTTTACAGTAGCGGTGCCAGGCCTGTAAAGTTGCGAGGCCCAGAACGTGCTGCGAGTTTATTGCTTTCATTATATTCTTTCGTTTCAAGGGTCATTGTATGAAACCTCCAATCTGGAGCGAGGCGGCAACAACAGGAAGAAGAAGATAGAGGAATTCTCTAGGTCTTCTCGGGAGAAACTGGTCCAGTCGAAGAACAAGATGTTCTCCAAATTTACGTCCATTCTCCAGCACGCCGTGGAAGCGGTGAGTTTTATTAAAGCTGGACGTTTTTTCTGTATCGGTTTTCGTTTGGTGGCGTTAATTTGGATTAAAATCGGTGTTTTGTCAAAACGTCAGCATTAGGCTGTTAGCTAGCCAGCTAACAATTCGCATGATATTTGTTTTCTGCTCGTTTCTTTTCACTCGGTTCCCTCATCTGTGTCTTTTCTTTTTTTGTTTGTTTAGTTGGTTGATTTTTATGTTTTCAAAGAGTGACAAGTGTATACATTAATGCGAATTATTTCAAAAGCTACCTTTCTGCTCTTGATATGCTAAAAGCTAAGCTAACATCTTCGCTAGCTGTTCATGCTATTTCAAACAGTATGTCGAAATATTTGGACCGTGATGTTGCGCAAACATGCTATTAACCATTTCAAATTGACAGTCCGTTGCCTTTCTGCCTCAGTACTTTGCTAAAATGAAACATTAAATGTTTGCAAGCCAAGTAGGGTGCCTGATTAACAATAAGCACCTAGCTGCAGGAAAACCTGTCCTTCTCCTCCTATTGTTTGTAAAGCTAAACAGTCGACTGGTTTCCTTGCCACCTAGAGGAGTGGTCGTCGATATGTTTCCAGTTGCTGCCTCACAAAAAAAAAATGCAACAGTCATGACCTCGACTCATTGTTGGGCATACCACCATTTGTACCGAGTCAGTTAAGAAGTGTCCCAATAAGAACACCAAATGTTTCTTTAATTTATTAACCAGTCCTGTCTTTTTTGTATTTTTATTTTTAGAACATTTTAAAATTGCATTTACTTATCATTTGGGGTAATATCTGAAGAGGACCACTAGTCCTCCAGTGCCACTGTCCTGCAACTTTTGGATGCATCCCTGCTGCAACACACCTGAATCAAATGAGTGGTTTATGACGAGGTCTTTATAAAACTTGCCGATATGTCAGAAGTTGCAGGGCCATTTGGCTGATTTTTAAAAAATGAGAATAAAACTACTTTGTTGGGTGAAAAACATCAACAAAAAGGCCTGGTTGCTTACAGGAATAATGAGGAAAAATAGAAAACAAATATGCTGGACGTGTGTTTACGTTTATTCTGGCAATTGCAAAACCTGCAATAGGAAATAGAACGCTGTTTTTGAGAGGCCATTCAAGCCACAACATATACAAGTTCATGATTCATATTTAAGGTAATTTGCAGAAAAATAAATATTAAAATACTAAAAATAAAAAGTGATACATTTAAAGGAAAATTTTAAAAGCAGTAACTCACTTGGACACGATGAAATTTAACTGATATTTTTTCTGTCTTGTTTTCCAGCTTGCTCCATCTCTACCCTTGCAAGAAGACTTTGTCTATCACTGGAAGGGCATTACACATTATTACATTGAAACTTCTGGTAAGACATGTTTGAAATCTGATCATAGCTGAAGAAGAAATGATTGTTATCTAGATTTATTTCTGCATTGTTAACACATTAGTCCTTTGCAATGCTGAAAAGGCACCTTGTTCACAGCATGTTTTTTATTTGAGTGACAGTGTTTTTTTTTTTTTTCTTAACTGAGTCAGGCAGGATCATCCTGAAATATTTTTTTATTTTTATATCAGCTTATTTTTAGCCCCGATGGAAAAATGCTGCTGTTTCATGTTGGTATTGATCTGTGTTGCACTTTTTCAGTCTAAAACTAGATATCATCAACACTCTTCTCAGGGTTGATAATACACTTGAAATGAGCTAAATGGCAGGATTCAGATTTGCACATTCTTTGGAAGCCTGTTTGCATTGTGAGAGCAGCCTCACTGTTTCAGAGAAAGCACAAAATGGAAAGTCGCTAACTGTCAAGTATTCTGAGAATGTCGAGCTTGCATTGCAGTAGCCTTTCACGATGCTTAGCCGTCTTCTTTTCCCCTTGCTCATATATAGAAGTAATATTAGATGCTCATATTACGCAAATGTCTGGCAGCTAAAACCCGACTTTTTAAAGTTTGACTCTTCTAATTAGAGTTGCACAATATATTGAATCCTTGAAGCGTAAGCATGTGCAGCATTGCAATTGGAAACGACTAATGTTGCAACTTTTGTAAGTTACTACATTTCAGGTAGCTTGCAATAATGCCAATGATATATTTGGCTGCTTCAATAAACTCTCTCTGTCTGCAAAGGCCTCACCTCCTTACATGTTTGGACAATTATTCACTCCGTTTCTGGATGCTGTGCAGCTGGAAGGATTTTTGCTCTGACTTTTTAACATTCTGACAGCTGCTATGATGCGTAACCATGGCTGTGGCTGCAATGTATTGTTTTTACAACTGGGAGCAGCTGATTAGCATCTCAAATATTACTTGAACTACGACCCCAAATCCCAGGGAGTTGAAAAGGAGGCCTCATGGCTGCAGAGCAGAGAGAGAAGGAGGAAGTTCAAACCGTCTCTTCCATCCATCATAATGGGCAAAAATCATATCCCTGGCAGGGTGGCAATAGCAAAGGAGGAGGATTAGCAGTACTTGCCCGCAAAGGTCTTTAAAAAGAACAAACTGAACTAATGTAACAGAGCTACTTTAACATGCTGCCACCATGATCAATGTAATTCTATAAATTATTTCTATTATATTTTGATTTGGTGTGTTTTACTTTTTCATTTTTGCTTTTTATGGTATTAATAAGGTGCTTAACATGTTTCTGTTAGATGACAAAGCCCCAGTCACAGACACCAACATCCCATCCCACCTGGAGCAGATGCTGGACATTCTGACCCAGGAGGAGGCAGAAAGGGAGTCTGGTGAGACGGGACCCTGCATGGAGTACCTCCTGCACCACAAGATCCTGGAGACCCTCTACACGTTGGGCAAAGCAGATGTAAGGGGGTCTTTCATTGTTCTAGATAATTAGGTTTTATTTAATTGTTTGCGGAAAACTGAGGTGGTTTTCATCAGATTGTTTCTAAACGTTGTGTTTCAGTGTCCTCCTGGGATGAAACAGCAAGTCCTCACCTTTTACACAAAGCTGCTCGCTCACATTCGTCAGCCGCTTCTCCCACACATCAACGTCCACCGACCTGTGCAGGTGAGACGCTTCACCGTCTGCTATTCTTCTCTGTGTGTGATCGCACGTTACTTAGGATGTTTTCCCTCCGATCGATCTGTCAGAAACTGATCCGGCTGTGTGGTGAGGTTCTGGCTGCGCCTACAGAAAACGAGGAGATCCAGTTTCTTTGCATCGTCTGTGCCAAACTAAAGCAGGACCCGTACCTTGTCAACTTCTTCCTTGAGGTGGGTTCTTGTGAGAAGAAATGTGGAGTTTTTATTAAAGTTTTAAACGTCTGGGTGTCAGACTGTTTTTACATTTTAAATGTTTGCAGAACAAATCAAAGAGACCAGAGGTAAAGAGTCCTGCTGCAGCAGAGGGGGGGAAGGACAGTGTTCTGGCTCCAGATACGGGCCAGTCTCAGGCAGATCATCCTGGAGAGCCTCAAGCCGCAGCTGCTGCTGCTGCTGCCACCTCCAGCCCAGCTGCTAACAATAACAACACCAACAACTACAATCTGGTCACCTCGCTGCTTAACCTCACAAAGAGTCCAGTAAGTCAATTTCATATGAATAATTTTGCTCAATTTATTAATTTTGTTTATTTAATTCTGTTCACTGAACTCACCTTATGGAAAATCAGCGACAACCTTTGGCCTGAAAGTTGTTAGCTATTTACAGTATGAGTGAGTTATTCCAAAAATTAAGACAGAGGAATTTAAAATAAAATTGTATTTTGTGTTGGTTCAGGCTGCGAGAGAGAGCAAGACTTTAAGCTGAAAACAGGAAGGTTGAACAGAGTAAAGCAAAATCTGATCACGTCTAAAATCAGGATTGTGTTTTCTTTTCTTTTTAGGATGGCAGGATAGTGGTGAAAGCATGTGAGGGCTTGATGCTCCTCGTTAGTCTGCCTGAGCCAGCTGCTGCCAAGTGTTTAACAGAAAACACGGAGCTGTGTGAGCTTCTCACCGACAGGCTGGTTTCGTTTTATAAAGCTCTGCCGCCGTCCATGGACCCCCTGGACATCGAGACAGTGGAGTCAGTCAACTGGGGGTAAATCGGAGTTTAACTCTGTTTTCATTTTGTTGTCTTTAAATAACATTTTGTATGAAATTGTGTTTTGATTGGCCTTACAAGTCCTTTTTTTCCTCCTTTTTGTCTGTTTCAGTCTAGATGTATACAACCTGAAAGAGGACGCTGCTGTCTTCACAGGGAAGAGAGCTCTGATATCATTCCTGTCGTGGCTCGATTATTGCGATCAGCTCATCAAGGAGGCGCAGAAGGTTTTTTTTTTTTTTAACCAGCTCTGATTGTTGTGCTTTGATGTGTTGTATTGTAGTCTAAATTGACAGAACTACCGATGTTCTCTCTGAAAAGCTTTGTTTCTTTGTTTTTCTGTCTTCCAGTCGGCCGCTGCAGTGATGGCAAAGGCTGTGAGAGAAAGATTCTTTGTGTCCGTGATGGAACCGCAGCTCATGCAGACGTAAGTGCTGCTCCTGATTCATCCATCAATCATCGCACATTGACATTTCTAGACTCGAGTGAGTCGTGACTGCTCCGAAACAAGTTTCCTTTGCATGCTGCCGCAGGTCCGAGGTGGGAATCCTGACCTCCACAGCGCTGCTGAACCGCATCATAAGGCAGGTGACGTCCGAAGCGCTGCTGCAGGAGATTGTTTACTTTCTGCTGGGAGAGGACAAGGAGGCAGAAACTCTGGCTACCGTCGCTCAGAATCCACTCAGACACAGACTCATCGAGCACTGTGACCATCTGTCAGATGAGGTTGTTATATATCATATTCATACCCCTTGAACTTCCTCACATTTTTACACAAAACAACCACAAACTTCAGTGTTATTATGTGACCGAGCAACACAAAGTAGCACAGAACTGTGGACGGAAAAAGATTTTAATAAACTGTGGAAAATGTGGTGTCCATTTGCATCCTGCCACCTTGACTCAACACCAGAACCACCATTTTGATGCATTTGCAGCTTGCGAGTTTTAATAGGAGTCTCGACTATTTCTAGACACAAAGGCTAAAATTTTGCGTATTCCTCTTTGCCAATAACAAAAAACAAAAACAGCTCAAGTTTTCTGTGTATTTAGCTTCATTCATTCTACCATCAACTCTGATCTGCTTCCCTCTTCCTGCTGAAGAAAAGCATCCCCACAGCATGCTACTGCCACCACCACACTAACTAAACATTGTGTGTGTTTTACAACACAAAGTTTTGGGTGCATATCAAAAAGTTGGACATAGCCAAAAACATTAATGTCATTTTCTTTCAGTAAATACTTTAAAATTTCCTTGTGGTTTTGGAGCTGCAAGTGGCTCTTTGGAGTTTCCACAATGGCTCTTAGTAAATGGCTACAAATTAAAAGAACCAGAAAATGTTTTTAAATACAGATATAATAACAAATGCAGGTTTTTAACTGTTTTTTTTCTGCAATATTTGCACTAAATTTAAAAACTATGATATTAAAGTACCAGAAATGTTTTAAATCTGTTTTCCTTGTCATTAGGTTGAAATCTATGCATATATAAACATATATCTATATATATTTATATATAGATACATATCTTCATTTTAAATCCTAAAAAATAGAAGTAAAATCCTGGTTCTTTAAAAATGACTAGATATTTCTGAAATTACACATTTATCTAAAAGGTTGCCTCTTTTTTTTCCAAAAAGTCATGACATTTGGGGCTTTAAAGTTTTATTTTGCTGCTCTGAGAGCCAAATGACTTGTGAGGGCCACATTTTTTTCTAACATATGCAATAATGTATTATTTTTCATTCATTTAACAAGTATGTCTTGGTTTACCACATACATTTTTAATTGGAAATCTTTTTTCTTTTTCTTTTGCTTTGTGTAATTTTCTTGTTCACTGAAGCTCCTTGAAAGCTCTCTAATGAGCAACTAAAAGCTGAGAAATACTATTTAGAGCATGACAAGTTCTCAGAGCACAAAAGAAAGATGAATCATTTTTGTGTTGTTAAAGCAACAGCCGCCTACTTCCCTGTCGAGCAAATGAATCTTTCTTGTCTTCAGATCAGCATCATGACGCTGCGGTTGTTCGAGCTGCTGATCCAGAAGCCCGACCAGCACATCCTGCACAGCTTGGTGCTGCGCGGCCTGGAGGAGAGGAACTACTTGGAGAACAAACCACAGGAGGAGCGGGAGGAGCGGGAGCCCCTGGAGAACGGGCAGCCCCACGACGCTGTGTAAGGACCTGCTGTCGTCCTGCGGCTTCTGCCTGAACAAAAAGCACTGCAAATAAAAATAATGCATCAGTTATCTGTGTTGTAAATGAGCTGGAGAGTCTTCTGTTCAGTTTGGTTTTATTTACCGTTCCTCTGGTGCTGTGATTAAGTAGCAATCGTTGTGATGTGGAGGATTATTAGCATAATTGAAAGTTGTGGATAAAAATGAAATCCAGTGAGCATTAATTAGCTTCTTTACTTTAGCTTGGTTAATGTGATCTAAGGAAACCATTAAGACACACACCTGCCACAGCTGTCTGGTTTTCCTCATCCAGCTGCTTCATAAGCTGCAGAAATACTGATTTCATTCAGCTGTTCACATAAAGTACTCGACATAAGTCAGATTTATTTATTTTTTTAAATTTCTGAACAAGTTCTGGTAAACAATGTGAAGCAATGACAAAAAGAAAAGATTTTTAACATAGATCTGTCTAAAAATAACAAGACAAGACTTGATAATGAGAACAAATCTCCGTCTGCAGGGACCTGGAGGAGGATCCGCTGTTTGGAGACGACCTTTCCCCAGATAGCAGGCTGTCTGGCTCTGACTGGCTCGGCTCCTCACCCCAACACAGCCCCGATCACTCAAAGTCTGACGGGAAAACCGAGGTCCACAAGATCGTCAATAGGTGCTGGATCTGTTCCTGTTGCAGTGCTGGATGAAGCGTCTCTGTTCTAACTCTAGTTTGTTTCCTGCAGCTTCCTGTGTTTGGTGCCTGATGAGGCCAAGTCGTCGTATCACGTCGAAGGCACCGGCTACGACACCTACCTCAGAGACGCTCACAGACAGGTCAGCTCCACTCCTCCAACCGAGAAAGTCTTCTGCTTTTGTCTTCTTCCTTTAAAGGGTTTTATTTTCGCCTCAGTTCAGGGACTTCTGTGGCGTCTGCCAGCGGTGGGACTGGAGAGGAAGTCCGAAGCCTCTGGAGAAATGTAACTTGGACATGCCGTTCTTTGAAGGTCACTTCCTAAAGGTTCTGTTTGACAGAATGGGTCGCATCCTTGATCAAGTGAGTTTGATTTAATATACCGTTATTTTCCGCTCTATAAGGCGCACCTAAAAACCTTCAATTTCCTCAAAAGCCGACAGTGGGCCTTATAATCCGGTGCACTTTATATATGACCAATATTGAGCCACAACAGGTCTAGCAACTACAGTAAGCAGCAGCCAATTTCATTTGCGCCCGTAGAAGAAGAAGCGCGCAGTGCATGCTGGGATAGTTGTCAGCGACTATTCTGTGCATGTTATAATGCGGTGCGCCTTATATATAAAAAAAGTTTTAAAATAGGCCATTCATTGAAGGTGCGCCTTATAGTGCGGAAAATACGGTAATGTCAAATCTTGAAGGAATGTTGAATATTGAGTTGCTTAATCGCATCTGCAAGGTTAGTTTAGGGACTTAAATCGATTCTGTTTTTGATTAACTTCTTTAATTACAAACACTTTTGATTCTCCTAATAGTTAAAGGATATCAAAATTCTTATTGTCTGGCCCTAATTCCCGAGTTTCATATTTGTTTTGACCTTTAAATGAAACTTTGAGAACGAATCGCTTATTTCCTGCTTTGTCCTTCTTCCTGCAGCCTTATGACGTCAACCTGCAGGTGACTGCCGTGCTCTCCAAGCTGTCCTTGCTGCCCCACCCTCACCTACATGAATACTTGCTGGACCCTTACATCAGCCTGGCCCCCGGCTGCAGGTCCCTGTTCTCCGTCATCGTCAGGGTGAGACGTCCTCTTGAAATGCCACAACCATCACAGAGAATGTTTCTATTACTAAAGTTTACAGACTGGAGTTGATTTAATATTGGTTATTTTTTTATTTTGTGGCAGCTGCCTTGGAATTATCAGAAGTTTCATCAGTTTGATAACTGTGTGAAATTTGCCACATGTTTGTTCCCAGAACTACAGTTCCTACCTGGAGAAAGAATTCTGGGAATTTGCTCAGGGCTTTTCTTTTATCTCAGCTTACACATTTACAGGCTAATTGAAGCAGAATCAGAAGGCAGTGCATAAACATTAGCAGTTTTTTTTATTAGCCATATTTAGCACACTGAATGGAGGAAGTCAATGTAAGACAACATGCTAGTGATACCCCACATGCCACTGGCAGCATTTAGCATAACATTAGCATTTTGACTATTTTTAACTTATACACTAATTGTAACATACTGAATGGAGCAAGTCCATGTTACTCAACATGCTTGTGACTCTCCACATGCTATTGACTACATTGTAGCGTACTTTAGCATTGATGCTAATTTTCAGCATCAGAATGTTGGGTTCCAACTGACAGGCACACTTTGGCAGGCCCCTTTTAAATTTCTTCAGAAATGTTCTGGTTTCCTTCTATTGTAACTAGGATCACATTTAATCTTGACCTAAGCGCTAATATACACTCTAGTGCCTTTAACTTAACTAAATACAGCAAGTGTTTTCAAAAGAAGACTGACCTAGGTCCTGCTTTTTGTTGCTGAGAACAAACAAAATATATTTGTTTTCTTCAGTCGAGCCCAAATTAATAAGTAAATGTGCAAAAACTATCTGAAGTTTTGTATCTACAAAAACAATTGATTATTAAAATATTCATGCTTACTGTATTTTTGAGTAGGTTAAAAAATTGCTACATTTTTGGTTATTTTCTTAAAGATGATATTGTTCACATTTGAACTGACAGTTTTGGCCTACGTGACAGAAAGTTTGGACACCCCTGTTCCAGAGGGAGAAAAGACTTTTGTCAAAAACAAAAGAGAAATTCTAAAACGGCTCAAATATGACGCTACTGCATTTACGTGAAGAAGGAAGTTTTACTCATGTCTTCTTCAGAGGTTTTTGTGTCATTTCTTTCAGTGGTTTTTGGTGCAGCGCCACCACAGGCTAGGAGGGGAACAGCTTTTTCAAAGGGGTTTCCTTTGACACAGTACAGTGTGAAACCAAACCGCACCAGCTGAAAATGTAACAAATCAGGTGTGAAAAGGCCCTGGGTAAATTCTGTGTCCTCAGGTGGTTGGAGATTTAATGCTGAGGATTCACCGCATCCCAGACTTCACCCCCAAACTGCTGCTTGTGAGGAAGAGACTACTGGGCTTGGAGCCAGAGGGAGTCACGTACGTACTTACTGACGGCATCAGCCGCTCTTTCTTGGAGGTGACCTCTGAAACGCCCCCTCTCTCCCTCTTTCTGTCCTCACAGCGTGGACCACAGTACGCTGCTCGAAGGTGTCATCGTGCTTGAGGAGTTCTGCAAAGAGCTGGCAGCCATCGCCTTCGTCAAATATCACGCAGCGGCTTCGTCCTCGCCGTAACCGTCCTGCTGCTCCACCATCTGCCTCTTCCAGGCGGACGGGTCAGGACGAGCCGGGGCCTTCCGCGGGCGCCGGCGGCACGGGGTCGGCAAAAAATTACCACTGACTGGTTTCACCTGCAAGACTGTTAGGAGCCCAGGTGGACGGGCTTCATCATCCCCCTTCCTCTGACCTCTGAGCAGGTCGGAGCGCAGCACTGCCCAGCCAGAGGACGAGACGGAGGACAGGGATGTTGATGGAGGTGCACAGACATGTCCACTGGACTCTTGTTTTTGTTTTGTTTTGTTTTTCCGACCTGTGCAGTTTCTCACTGCCCTTCTCTCCTCCATCTTGTCTTCTACCTTTGGAATGAGTGTGGAGTTTTAATATCGAGGAGTAAAAGTGTGTATTTATGTTTCATCGCCTTAGTGTGGAGTCACACCTTTCAGTTACAGCAAAGTGTTTCTCTGTGGAACATTTTATCTTTAATCCCCGTTGTGTTGTCTGTTCGGAGAGAGAGAGGTTCCTGCACAATCCGGAAAAGTTTCCAGGATCAGAAAACTACGGAAAAACAAAATAAGAGTATGGAAATAATTTATTTTTCTTCCAGTTGTCCAAATTCTCCTTTCCTATATTTTTTTTCTTCCCTTCTGTCTTCTGTATATCCAGTCGATGGTTGTGTTATTTTATTTCCTTTCTTCTGTCCCTCCTTTCATCTTTGAACATTAAGACTGGAAAACTCTGGATTTTGAGTTTAGTCTTTTCCAGGATAAGAAAACAAAATAAGAATATCGAAACAAAATTCTGTCCTTCCTGTGTCTTTTCTCTTTTCATGCCGTTGTCCTTCCTTCCTTTCTTGTCCTTTCTTCTTTCCCTCACCCTATGTATTCTCTGCTTCCTTCATTTCTTGTCATTTCTATGCTTCCTCTCTTTTGTCATTCCTTCCTTTCCTCTTTTGTCCCTGAAAAACTGAGTAGGAAAAGTCTGGATTTTGAGTTCAGTGTTTTCCAGAATCATAAAATTATGGAAAAACAAAAGTGAATAATATGGAGACATATTTATATTCATTTCCTGTCCAATTATCTAAATTTCTTCCTTCATTTCTGAGAAACACCATGGTGCTCTCCTTCCTCCCCCCCTGTCTTTCTTCTCTTCTGTCCTTCCTATGTTTCCTTAATTTTCTTTCTTATAAGGGAGTCTTACATTTTTCTGAATATTGTGCAGGAACCAAGAGAAAAGCTGTAGAGGGGAAAATCCCCTCACCATCAACCCTTACACTTATCTGTAGTTACATCCATAGTGACGTACTGCACTCATTTTAAATGCCAAGTCATCTTATTTATTTCTTGATTTGCTTCCATGTTGCCTTTTTTATCTAATGTTTTGTTGAAATTAAGAGTCTGTTTAATGACCGACTGCAGAGACTTTAATTTGTTTTGGTGTCTTTCCTGGGTTTGGCTTTAAGCGCATCACCACCCAAAGATGTGACCCTCCATCACGTCGTGTCGAGCGAAAACGGGGAATTTGCAGAAAATGAGAATTTGCACACAGACCTCACCTCGCTTCACTGGTTACATCACTGAAGATGGGATGATGATGGTTTTACTCATCAGTGTTCATAACTAGTTATCTCTGTAGACAGTAGGCCTGGGCCGCTTTGAGATTCTCATTGTGTGGTTACATCGAGTGAAGATTTCTTTGATTTACTCGGAAAAATACCAATATTATGTCAGTTTAAAAAAACAATTTATTATGTTGACTTTGATACACACATAAAATGAATATACAACTGTTAAACTTAGTTGTTGGTTTCTAGTTCTCATTCAGGAAATAACTTTTTTGTTTCACTGGTCATGAAAAGTTAGAAATTGGAAAAAAATATATTTTAATTTCCAGGTTGATAAAACCTGGTGCCAGCAGATTACCTCCTCAGAAGTTCGCACCCATTTTGTTCACGGTTACCATAGCGACAGCTGCTTCTCCATACAATTTTTGAGGTCAGCTTTTTTGTCGTGACTGTCTTGGAAGCCTTCAGTGCCTGCATGCACATGTAGTTGGATAGATGCCGAGCAGGAAAAGAAGCTCGTCTTTTTAACACTTTGGATGTAAATTTTTGTAGAATCTTATTTGTGCAACAACAAAAAAAGAATTCAGAAAGAAATCTGAAATTTTTTGAAATACAGAAAAGCGTAAAATTTAAAATTAGGATCATAACAAACTTTAGCCTGGAAACATTATCTCAATATGAGTAAGATATTAAGTTTACACGAGACCATCCACATTTTCTTACTACCAGAAATATTTCTAAACAGCCAAATTTTTCACTTACAGTTGGTGTAGCAAACTCCTTTTCAGGCAGCTGACTTGCAGCGTGCAGCGCTTTTTAAAGTATTTATACTTTATTAAGTGCAGAGGATGGCGGTCGTCAAAAACAGCTGTCCATAAAAGCTGATTTTGTCATTCTAGTAGAAAAGTGTACCAACCTTTACTCAGCCAGCTGTCCGGCAGTGTGCAATAGTTTTAAAACTTCTTGCCTCTCAGTAAGAATCCAGGGATGATGCTTTAGTTTTCTCGCCAGAGCAAATACTACAGAACGGATGATTTTGACTTCCTACTTACAAGACATACAAATCTTCTGTCAGCCAGCTGAAAGGCAGTGTGCAGCGGTTAAAGAGGATGCTTCTTTTAGTTTTCACAACATAAAATAGCTGTAGATGTTGACTGTAAATATTTCCAAACGGCAGAATGGGCAACTGGATTTTTGGTTTTATCTCGATGTTTTGCCTCTCAGATGAGTCGAGGCTGCAGCGTAGGTGTTAGAAAGACGAAACCTCCGGTTGGCTTTTCATGTTCGACATCGATGACTTCTTTCACACATCTATCAAACCGTCTATTTCCTGTCTAAAATGTTCACATTACTGTCTGAAGAAGCCTCTTGGTTGACAGGAAACATTCAAGATAAAAAGAGAAGTGAAGTTGCCTTCCTGTCCCAGAATCTACACCAACGTGTAGCTGGATGTTGATTTTCTAGGAGATTTTCTTTCAGCCAGCTGACTGGCAATGTGCAGAAACAAGTGGGGGAGGGGTGACGCTCTCTCTGGCGTCTCTTCTGAAGGAGTTGGGTCAGTTTGGGGGGAAAACGGCTCATGCCTGGTGGAGAAACATATCTTCTATTATTCTAGTCAGGATCTGAACTTTCTCACTTTTAGGGATGAACATTTGAGTCTGAGAGGAACCTATGTCTCATTTTTCTTTTTTTTTTTTGTTTTAATTGTGCTGGATAAAAGCAGGAAAAAAAAACCCTGACTTATAAAGAGTTTTGTCCTAACCCCTTCCCTGTACAGTATACAGAGACGTCCATCGCAAGTTGTCATGACATCCTGTGAGGTGTTGCAGTGTTACTCGTTCATCCTACAGATGACGTACCGGTGGCGTTGGGACTGGTTGTGTGTTGCCTTTATGTCTGGAGGCTGTCTTTAATTTATAATCCTGCTCATAGAAATGTTTGTAAATGTGCTTTTTGTTTTAATTTGATCCCAGAAGGGATCGATGCTGTTTGTTATTTTGTTTGCTGAGAAGAATGGACAGTGTTATTGATTGAAGCCATGAGTATCTGCTCCTTTTGTTTTTGTTTCCTTCTCCAAATTCATCACTCTTGCACCTAAGCTACATTATGCAAACTGCTTGCATGGATACAGATTTGCACATTGTTGTAATTCTTGTTTTGTATGTTTTACTTTTCTTCTTCTTCATGAACCAAAACACCAAGAAAAAGAAAGAGAAGTTGTGGATGTTCCAGGAGTAACATTTCTATTGTTTCTTTTGTTATTTTAACTGTCATGCACATTTTTTAAATCGACTGTTTTGCAACTTCTGGTGTACAGTTGTATATTGTATGTGTACAATAGCGTTAAAGTTATACTACCTGGTGAAAATGCATGCTTGAAGCAATTATTTTTCATCGTGCAGAGAGAGAAAAGGGACAGTGGAGCCGAGTTTGTTCTCAGCTGTCAGCACTTTGGTTTGGGAAGACACTGACAGGAAGAGATGCCTTACTAAACACTGTGGATCCTTCGATTATCCTACAAGTGCATCTCAATAAATTAGGATATCATTCAAGATCAAAAGTTAATTGGAAGGAAAAAGTGTGGCTGGGTAAGTGATGAGACTCCAACTTAAGAGTTGCCTTTATAAATCTTTTCAAGATTGCATTTACCTTGGTTGGTTGTGAATCTTTTACAATACTTTGTCCCTCCACTAAACTTTCCATTAATATGTTTTGATACAGCAATTTAAAACAGCCAGCTTCCATTACTGGACAAGTGCCTGACAGCATTTTCCCCCTGGTTGTGGTGGCAATAACAAATCTTGGTTTTAATTATTAAAAACCTCTTTTACTGAATTCTTTGGAAGAGTGATAAATCTACTGAAATGATCTGAAATGTTCTTTTCCCCCAATTTTTTTTATTCCTTAGCCTTCTGCGTAAGAATTTTTCTACCACATTTTTTCCTTCCACTTAACATTTAATTGCCAAATTTTTTTTTCTACTGCACTTTTTAATAAAAATTACCTTCTGTGGCTTTAAGATTTCTACACTTTTCCTTCCGAACTTCTAATTAATTTCCAGATTTTTTCATTATAGATTTCTTTATGAAAAACTGTTTTTGCTTTTAACATTTCTTCCACATTTTTTATTTAATATTTCAAATTTTCTGGGGGGAAAAAAATCAGCTTTTGAATTGTCAAATATGTCGATATTCTAAATTTACTGAGATGCCCCTGCAGGTTTTGCTGATGTCGGCTCTTTTCTTGATGTGTGAAGATGTACGGGACACCAATCGCTGCATCATGTCTGGTTTTTATCAGAAGTGGGACGGGTCTTATTTCACGGCCAGTCATTTTACACCTTAACGTGGTTTTTCCTACTAATTGCTGTAGAACAGGAAGTTCATTTAGTCATCAGCTAACTGATGGTTATACTTTTTATTCGGGTCCGTTCAAAAACAGCACGA
Source organism: Poecilia mexicana (assembly GCF_051168715.1). Classification (NCBI taxonomy): domain Eukaryota; kingdom Metazoa; phylum Chordata; class Actinopteri; order Cyprinodontiformes; family Poeciliidae; genus Poecilia; species Poecilia mexicana. Next base: position 25,843,139 of record NW_028263384.1, on the reverse strand, counting down.
TTTTGTTCAACATTCTCTGTCCTGATAAAAAAAAAAAAGTTTGCTTCTCAGCAGATGTGATCATTTTTTCCAACAGTTTGCATTTCATCTTGTTTTTATTACAAAATGTCTGTACAATACAACAAAAATACACAATCATTTCTTTCAACAACGAGGTGAAAAACACAAACTGTTCAATCTTTAAAAAATAAAATAAAATAAACATTTCCTAATGAGTACCAGAGTAAAGAAGTGAATGTAACTTGTCTCTAACTGACAGACTGCAGGACGGCAACATGATCGACAGTCGGGTTTCCTTCGTCATGTTCCGTCATCCCACCAGTTCTGGAGAAACGAGTCAACAATGAGCAATCCCCCTCGCAGGGAGAAGCACAAAACAGGGCGGCAGGTCCAAAAGCCGTGTGAGAGAAATATCCTACAGCCTTGCATTACTTTGCTTTCAAAATCTGCCTTTGGATCACAGGCACTATGGTGCAAAAAGAGGACGCAAGTCTGGTCTTGCAACTCAGACTCTGTCAGTAATCTTAACATTTTAAAGCACCTCAGGACACAATCCCTAACAATCACATCCTTGTTCTCACGCAGAAAACCGTTCTCTTTCCCGCCAGCTTTAAACTTTACCCACAGATGGATCAAGGCAACTAGAGTAGCATCTGGAAATGGATCTACTTGGTCTGAATTAGTTGTATTTATACAGCATCCCTGGTAAAGATCAGTATAAAGCCTTAAAAGAAACTTGTCTTTCATTGCAGCATCACTGGAAGATGTAAACAAATTCATCTCAGCAGTTGGGAGGGAAATTTTTTTATAAAATTAAGTGCCAGCATCCCAATGCAACAAAGGGCACAGGATAGTTTTTCACTTCATTTGGGAACTTTATTTTATTTTATTTTTTATTTTTTGCTATATTCTTGGGGTATAAATATGTTGCAACACTTTTGACTTTAAATTAAGTGAAGAAAAATAGTTACAAGTTTTTTTTTTTTTTTAGATCTTTACAGTCAGAGCAACAATAATAAAAACAATGTTAATTAAAAATGATACAAGCAAGGCTTTACCTAGTCTAGCCGATTTCTCCCCATGATATCTGGCATTATGTTTGAAAAACTCAATATTTTAATTATAATCTCGTGGGAGCTACTGTAAAACTCAAACTGGGTGATTATAGGGTTTTTCTGCATAATTATGATCCAAAACTTAAGGTCAACATGTATTTTTCAAATCATTTTAAGGCTCTTTACTCATTTTACCAAGGATAAACGTCGGTTCATGAACATTAAACAAACGTTTTTGATAGGAAATATTTCAATCCGATTGTCACATCTAATAGAGGGTCCAGTACTGAAATCTTCTCTACCAAAGTAAAGAATACAACAGCAGTAAATTATAAAAGTGTTATACTTTCACTGACAAAGTTACATGATCTGGAAATTCCTTCAAAAAAAAACAAAAAAAAAAACAGCATAAACAAAAATAAAAGCACAGAAAGTTGTAGATAACAGCTTTCTTTCTCCATCTTGTAGTGAACGATGGTGCATTAATTTACACATCCATGAAAATAACTCAACTTCTACATACAAAACCCACTATGTAAAAAAAAAAAAAAAAAAAACGTTACATGCCGTTGCACAAACTGAACCAAGCTAAAAATACAACTGTTCATTTGTTTTATAAACTATTTACATTTCCAAATGTATTTATTTTTTTCCGTTTTGTTTTAAGCCAGAAAGCAAGTCTCTTGTCCTCCCTACCCCCCGATTTCCCCGTTTTACAAAACCCCAGATGTGTGTATGCGCGCCACACACACACACTCACGCACACACACACACACACACACACACACACAGGCACATGCTTGTGCACGGATGGCTCACACAGGAACATTCAGACAAACAAATGTCTCTTTGGCTGGTGTGAAGCTGGTGGCACCTTGCAGTCCGTGTGTGTCATTACATTTTGTCAAAAGGAAACAAAGCTCACGCTAAAAATAACACCATCTAACAGCATAGAAAATAGGCTCCAATTATAATATAGTGATATATCTCCTATGTATTTGCAAATATATATATATATTTATATACCAAAAACATACTTCATATTGTTTAAGGGCCTGCCACACATATGCCCTTCATTGTGTTTATAGATATGTACTGATAAATCACATTCAGAAGAGTGATGGTAAATTTCAAAGGAAGGCATCAATAAATAGATGTGTGTCTGTGTGTGTGTGTGTGTGTGTGTGTGTGTGTGCGTGTGTGTGTGTCTGCCATGTTAAACAGCTCCAGCCGTCCGTCAGTCGCCCTTTGTGCTCTGTGTCGCGTCCAGATTGACCACCTGGAGCTCCGTCAGGTTACTGCTGCTGCTGCTGCTGCTGCTGCTGCTCGACTGCTGGCCAATCAACATCTGCAGAAAAATTAATTCATTTTTTTTTTTTTTTTTTTTTAAACGCAAGCGTATCAGGCGAGAGGGGGGGGGGGGGGGGGGACTACAGACAGCCAATCACAGGTCATCACAGCACACAGCAGCCAGAGCAAATGGACATCCTGCAGCTAATCCACAGCAATCCGTTTGCCCTGGAAAAAAAAAACACTCAAGATGACGCCATAAAACACATTAGCTTAATGTTTGCCACTTCATTTCAATCGTTTTATCCATGCACTGCTACCGTGGCGCTACAGGCGCAGCTCAGTAAGCCGGAATAACTTCAAAAAGTCGATTTATTTTAGTAATTCTATTAAATAATTCTAACTCATTTTATTGATGAAAGTGGAATATTGCAAGTATCAAAAAAAAAATAAATAAAAAAAATTGTTTATCAGAAAATTTGATCAGATATGATTATAAGGACTACACAAGTTTTCCTTCCAGTAAATGTTCATCTAAAATGCATCAGAGATTCAATTTTTTGAAGTTAGAGGAAATGGGTATACTGAAAAGCTCATGTTATATATTGATGTGTTCCACACAGAGTGACATATTAGAAGTGTGTATTTCAAGTAAATGTGACAGAGGCAATGAAAACCCAAAATTAAGTTTCTAAAAACTTATTTTCTAATTTTTTCTGTTCTTATTAAATAGGAACTATATTTTTAAAAAGTATTTTAAATACAGAAATCTTATGCTGACATTTTTCTACTGTATTTCTTCCTTCCACTAAACTTTCAGATTTCAAAAATGGATAAGATGTGCAATGTATTTTTCGAAACCAGAGAATATTAGATATTTTTCACTCTTTAGGTCAGAATGAGTCTGGAATGATTTCTAATCAATTGCCATTTTTTAATCTGCTTTTGTACAAATTAAATAACTTATGGTACACACTTTAATCTTGATGACACCAATACACATAGATACATTATGCATATTATACACATGTTAATTTCGATGCTTCTATTCAAAAGTAAAAACTGAGTTTATGAAACTAAAGACAAATAATGTTTTTTTTTTTTTTAAGGAACTATTTTCACTGGTTCCTTTCCTTCCACTACACTTGAAAATAACTTGATTTGATTTCAAACGCTATGTATTCATATTTTTAACAGATACACTGGCATATTTTGGGTTTTCATCAGCTGCAAGCAACAATCATCAAAATTAGAACAAAGTGGTTGAAATCTATTGTTATGCGTAATGAATCATTATTAGTTTACTAAAATAAATGACCTTTTTGATGCGATTCTTTTTTTTTTTTAACCAAGATGCACCTGTGTAATTGGTGTATTCTGTATGTGTTTGGCAACAAATTAAAAACCAACAAGATGCCAGCTGACCACTCCACATTCATTCAATAAAGACCAAACAGGACGCCGCCCTGCGGTCTGTGTGCCCAGTGCTCTGTTAAGATGCATTAGTGAAGTCAACGTGGCATGCTGGTTGCATAGGGAATATGAGAGTTTCACTTGTGAAATGCAGATCTTGCCGTACTGGGTGTAGCTGCACTGCTGAGACAGGGATCTGCACCGTGCCGGGAGGTGCCGTGAGGAACACCTGAGGGACGGCACCTGGGCAGGAAAACACAGAAAGATCAAAAAGATTAAAAAAAATCTGTGAATCCTCGCCATCCATCCCTCTGTCTGAAGCGGCGTGGCGCGGCGCGGCGCGGCTCCCACCTGTGTCTTGGCTGTGCGCGTGGGACACCTGCATGGCCGGGGCTCCCTGGGAGAAGGCGTTGAGCACGGCCAGCCCCCCGTCGGCCAGCGCCGGCGTGGAGGCGTACATCACCGTGTGAGGGCTGGGGTACATCATGTGGCCCGGCACAGACGTTGGCACTGACGAAGTGACGATGGTTGCCGGGAGACTCACCGTTGCTGGGGGAGACGGAGAGAGACTCTAAAGGCATGAGGGGTGCGCAACATGTTGGCCAGCAGATGGCGCTTGATATCCAAACTCTCCTTCCTGCTCAGGCATGTGCGTTCCATCACAATGTATTGCTCATCATTTGTAGCGGGAAGATTTCTTATCAAGAGCATTTAAAAATTAGCACAGATTTCCTATAATAGATATTTATTAAGAAATGTTTAGTTTTCATTTCATGAATGGTTATGTAACATTTTGCGACTCTAAACGAGTTTTATTTTGAAGGAAATGAAATGGCTCTTTGGTTTGTAAAGGTTAAACACTGATGGGTTAATTCATGTGCTAGAGTGGCCTAGTCAAAGCCTTGAACTAAATCTCATTGAGAATTTGTGGCAAGGTGACCAATATTCCAACAATAATCTCTGAAATGGAAATAAAATCCGTTAAAGTTTGGCATTGTTTGAGGTATCAATACTTTTTTGAGACGCTGTAAACTTTTTATTCAAATACTATAAAATATTAAAAAACTGTATGTATAAAAATTCTGGTAATAGCGAATAAAGCATTGAACAAAAGTCTTTCTTCTGGAATTAAGAAATTATTTAAGTTAAGAGGGAGTAAAAATAATTTACAAGGTTTTTTTTTTAATATTTGAAGTAAAATCTAAATGTATTTTAGTTCTCAGTGTGAAACTGGAATGAATAAAATGATGATCTCAAATGATGTGTTTTTTTGGCGAGTTTTATAAGAAACCTTAAATGTAAAAGTTATAAAAGAGAAAATATAAAAGTGTTATGCAGATATAAATTGTATCTTATATTTTTTGACTGTAAATGTGTTTATGTTTTCATGACGTAAAGCACTTTGAACTGCCCTGTGGCTTAAATGTGTTATACAAATAAACTTCACTGATTGATTGACACATATTGTGTAACCATGTAAATTAAGTATGTGTATTAAAAATAAATATCTTTCATTATTGTAGGCTGCTGATTCTTTGAATAGGGTCGGAAAGTATAAGTGTTATCTTCAGCCTATTCCTGTATTTGACATATTATTGGTTTGCGAAATGACGTTTTCTTTTTCGTAACGCTGTAAATTTACCAGAAATAAAGTTAACCTGTGTAGACGGGGATCGCTCCAGTGAAAATCCGACCTACCGGTGGAGTTGGTGGAGGTGTGAGAGATCTCGGGGCTGCTGTCGCTGTTGGAGGTGGGCTGTGTGTTGGGATGGACCTGGATGGCCTGGAGCTGCTGAGGAACGCCTGCACCTGCAGAAAGAAAATAATAAAACACACACACACACACACACACACACACACACACACAGGCCATGAAGCCACTGCGGCAACTCGACAGAACCTGACCCAGGGAACAAGCAGCAAAGAACTACGTCACATTAGTACCGTTAGCAGAGTTAGGAGAAAGTCCTCGTGCGTGTGGAGAGAGTAACTCTAGCATTAGGTGGTTGAATATTAGCAGAGGAAGTAGGGAAAGCGGTGTGCAAGCAGCAGGTTCATGGAGGTATGACTGAGATTAGCGGAGGCAGGCACGGTGGCAGCATGCAGAGCAGATCACCTGTGAGGGAGACAGCAGCAGGGAAGCGGAGGACAGCCTGCTGTCCCTGCTGTGGCTGCGGGGCGGCGGCCAGGGTCTGACCATGCTGCCCCTGGAGGGCCAGAAAGTGCTGCTGCAGCTGGCTCAGAGGAATGGTGGGGGTGCTGGGGGGGAGAGGAGTGCCTGCTGCAGGGGCACGCACACAAATACACATGGGTTAAAACTAAATAGTATTCTAAGAAAAAACAGAAATCCTGTTTTTCATTGGCCTGAAGCACAAAAGTGTCCTCTGCGTGTTCAGAGACTCGCTAAATATAAAAAGGCAACATTTACCGTCTCCTTCCCTCAGCATCAGAAACTGTGAGATTGTGAGGTCAAAGCAAGAACGGCGCCAAAACCCTACAGAACTTAACCTCAGTCTACCATTACCAGCCTGGTCAACAGCCAAACTATTGTCTGGGGTTTTTCAACTGTTTGAGGGTGATTTTGATGAGCTGAATCCAAAAAGCACATTGGTTTTGCTCAAACAGGTCAACTTTCTGAACTATAGGTGCAAAATGGATGACTTGTTCTCACATATGGAGCAGTTTCCTGAGAATCTGGATCAATGAGTGACGAGCAGGAGGAGAGATTCCATCAGGACAGAAAAGAGATGGAGAATTTTGCACAAAGATGATGTAATGTTCAATTTACATGCACTTGCCTTTATCAGTGCTTATTATTCAATTTACAGAAATCCAAGTTTGTAACATTTAATTAATACACTCTGTTAGAAAACCTTTTTTTTTCTCCTAAAATCTTTGGATGAGAAATCTTAATGGAAATGAACTGATAATGTCACAAAATGTCATCCGATCTTAGAAGATCGGTTTCACTACATCAAATTAGAATAAAAAGTTGACCTGATTGAGAAAAATGGATGTCATTTTTGGATTCAGTGTTGCAAAATAGTCCTAATTCAGTTGAGGAAAAAACTATATTTTGTAACTCAGTGTTATCATTTTGTCTGCTAATTAATGTATAATATATTTTGCCTCTGAGGAATTAAGGGTAAACACCAAGTTGTTGGCTGCAAGCCAGGACTCACAGGAGCCGAGGACTAAGTGGGATCATTTATTTTTGGTGGCAACCAACCCACAACAACAAGAAGATTTCTTAAAGGGCTGCAGTCAGAGCGGCCATCATTGTTTTCTGTCTGCTGCCCCGGTTCATTAATGTTTGACCTTAAAGCTGAAATGCAGAACTTGCAGATGACGGGATGCGGGGAGGCAGAGATTGGATGGACAAACAGATAAATGGACAGATGGACAAACGGATGAATGGATGGATGAATGGCTGAAAAAAAATTGATGGGACTGTTGAATAAATGGAAAGATGGTGAAACTGATTGATGGACAGAGAAACTGAATGACAAGTGGATGGAGTTATGGATGAACAAACTGAGGGATCGTTGGTTGATTGGTTGGTTTGATGAACAAATGATATTTGGATTGTTGGACCAACAGATGGTAATAGAAACTGATGATTAGGTAGTCTGACTGGAGAAGGAACAGACAGGATGGACAGCAAATCTTAGGGATGGGAAATGAAATTATTTTTTTAAACACTTCGTTGACTCTTGCCACCCTTATTCAAACCTACAAAATACTTCAACTGAACTCCGTATTTATCCAGACTTTCACACTGTAGTAATTCAGTTTTTGTTTTTCAGGGTTTTTTTTAAGTAAAACGACGACTTCTTTTGATTCTAAGACGTGGTTAATTCAACATGATGTCTCAAATGTAAATGTAGGGTAATGGGAACATCAACGTTCCCATTATGAAACATCTTCCTTTTGGGAACGTGAGAGTAATTAATTAATTTCAATTTGTATAAACGGTACAAGACGAACTGCTGAGGTTTTCTTCAAACACACCGAGTTCTCCTCAGAACCCTGAAACAATGACAAACAAGATTTGTTCAACATCCAAGTTTAAAGATCCTGAGCTGTAAAAGTTCATCTCGTTGGCACATAGCAACCAGCCGCACCAACTGTGGATGAGCAGAACAGCCTGAAACTCCTCTGACTCAGGCTTGTTGTCCTTTTGGGTTGTCATTTTCAACAGAGCTGTCCTCCCCCTCCGCTCCCTGCCTCTTTAATGGCCTTCAAAATGTTTCTGGCAACAGAGAAAGAACGACAATCTCCAAGATGCAGACACCAGGGTAAAAACACAAACTCCTAATGAAGATTTGAACGCTTTTCCATGAATCTGAATGAAAGAATTCATTTTGAATCCATCTGTGAAGATAGAAGGCTACAGATTTCCTTTCTGAGCAGGATTCTGAAGTGGTTTTATGCTCCATATGCAGTTGCTGCAGTAGGGTGGGCAGGCCCTATCAAGCTGTCAACTGTGGAGCTTTGAGTGTGTGCGTGTGTGTGTGTGTGTGTGGAGTGCGTTGTTCCACCTGGTGCTGCTGCCATGTGCCAGACAGGTGGTGAAGGGGAGAGAGGGAGCAGGCAGCAAAGCAAGAGAGCAGAGGGTGGAGGGACAAGGTTGCAAAGGGAGAGAAAGCCGGCAAAAGAAAAATAAAAACAAAAATCTGAAAAATCTGAGCAGAGACAGTAGCTTGTTCCCCCCCCCCCCCCCATCAGTTAGAATCACCCACTAGAGGGGCAACATGCGTCTGTCCACAAACACTGCTTTATCGCCACAGCTGATACTGAGAAAATGAGCTTTCAATGCAACAGGAAACCTCTTCAGCACGAGACAATAACTCAACTGTATTTTATGAAAAGATGCGCAGATAGCAGAAAGACCAGTTTGCAAAAACCAGAACAGGTGACGTAAACCGGTACTTGATGAAGATTCTAGTTTCTTTACAAGAACTAAAAGAAATCACGTAAAAGCTACTTTTTTTCTAGTAACAATAATTAAAAAAAATACTAAAATACTTTTAATTTAAAAAATATATATATTTTCTTGAAAATGGCACCAGGTTAGAGCTTTCGCTCATCTGCATATTTACATAATTGGAAAAAAGTAATTAGTAAATTACTCCCATATGTTTTCAATTTTCAAACACATCTGCAGAACTACACCTCGATTAAACTATTTCGTTTATATTTGCAAATTAAAGGCCCCACAATAAGTCCTGGACTTCAATAGGCTATTAAAGGACATCTGGTGCTTTGACAGAAAACCTCTAACTGTAATGAAACTGACCAGCAAACAGATTCCTTCTTCCCAACTGAAGAGGAGCTACCGCTAGCATGAATTCGGCTACGGTCACCCAGCTGGTCTTGGTTTTTTTTTTTTTTTTTTTTTTTTTTTTTGCATTGCTGGTCATACTACTAATAAAATCTGACCGCAATCAGACTTCTGTGTGAGCGGTTTACCGAATGCACAGAAGAAGGTTGAAATAACAGAGCTACGCAGTGTTTGTGTCTATGGATCTATTTTAAAGTTTATTCAGCAATAGTAGCCGACAGTATATTCACAATATCATAAGATGGAGGAAGCTAATAAAAAGAAAGCACTACTAACAGAGATTGCGCTTTGTGGAATATTGGCTGCAACTTCTGTAGAAAAGTCTGTTTGTGTGTGTAGTCGGAACCAGGAGTAGTGGGATTGTGATGCGATGCGCTTCAGTGACTCAGACGTCTTTCATAATAATAATTTTCATTCATTGTTTACATCCAGATTCACCAAATTATGAATCTTCTGGTGCCAAACTATGGCGCATGTCTCGTATCAATGACGTAAAAGTTGAATAATAAGCGGCATGACCGCTCAGGTGTATCTGATTTAGTACAACATAACAACACAAAAACAGCAAATTTGAATCGCATTTGACCGCTGCGTGAATGTAGCCCAAGTTGCTTATTCATATGCTGTTAGAGGAAATAAATATACAACTGGCAAAAACAATCAGTGCCTCTCTTATTTATACCTCTGGAATCTCTGTGACCTCCTGAAGAGAAATTAATAATCACAAGAGAGACCATTCAGGAAGCCTCCAGGGACTTAAAACCAGAAGCTGCTTCACAGAGTTGATCAAGTGCAGAGTTTGTGTCTATGGAGTCCCCCCTTAATGAAAAGGTCATTTCTAGTTCAGCATCACTCCGACACAAAGGATCAAACTCCAGCGTGCCTCAATTATAATTTCACCACAAACCAGAGACACTTAGCTGAATATTCATAACTAATTATGGGGCTTGCTCATCGGCCCTCTTTGCCAGGCCTATTGTGTCCCTCTCACTTAATTATTCGTGTCCCCATCTGACTATCAAAGGTAGGGCCCGTCGCCAATAGACGACATGTCTCCCTTGGATACCACGGGCTTTGTGAAACCCGAGGGCGCCGAGTGTTGGTGACTCGCTATGAAGAGCTGCAGCGTGATGTGAACAGCTCAGAGAGGTAGGCGTGACCACCTGAAGATGACGGCTGAGGTCGCGCTGTGGCACCGTTCAGATTCTAATCAGCTAACAAGCTTCACTGCACAATGACATTAGCAAAACATGGAGGGACAGGATGAATGTAAGACAGACAGAAAATATAAAAAAAAGAGAATTTGAACAGAGCACCGACTGCTGAGGACTTACCGGACATGAAGGTGAAGCCACTGGGAAGCTGCATGACTCCCGTTGAGGCGCCGGCCGTCTTGAGGACAGTTCCATTAGCGCTGATGTTGCTGCTGGTCGAGACGGGCGCCAGGTAGTTGGTGATGGGAAATGACGCACCAGTGCTCACCTGCATGGTGGTGGAGGTGGTGGGTACCGTGGACTGGGCGCTGCTTGTTGTGCCCGGTAGATTGGCTACAGTGAACGTTGGCTTCAGTGTGTCCTGTGAAGGAAACCGAAAACTGAATACAGGAACTGTAGCTGGTATCCATTATGGAAGGTTTAGTGATGCATGTAGCAAAAAATTGGGGAAAGGATCCTCCCACAATCCAAGAAAACCCAACCTCTGGTGTTCAATTATTGCCTACAAAGTGAATAACCTGATGGTTGGGTACATGGATATGAAACAATTTGTATGCAAGTACAAAATTGACAATTATGTCTGATTTGAGAATTTGTATGCCATTCATCTCCTTATTTATCAAAATGCATAACTATCAAAAGAAAGAAACTGACCAAAATGACCATTGTATGATGAAGGTCACAATTTGTCAAATTAAATTTGAGCCAACTGGATTTGACATTTTATGATCATCACTATAGTTCATAGTACTGAATGTCCACAAAATTGAGAAACTTTACAAATGAAGAAGACTGGACCATCCGATAAACGCCTGAATACACAAACTAAGACCATCTTTAGTCAGATCTTCTCTGCTGTCTGCTTTTATCCATAAGTTTCCAAAACGCATCATTAACCAGAGGAATAAAGTGATGCACAAAGGTTGTTTTTTTTAAATGGGCACCAAATGAAACGTAGAAGGGAATGAATCGATGAAGGGACAAACTGATGGTTGGTAGGAAATGTCTCAAGACAGTTTCTTTTCGTGCCCTAAAAAGGCCAAAACCAGGAAGGTATCATGATGACCAGCATCCAATAAAGTGTACAATACCTTGTCCTTTAAAGGGTCATAATATTGTATTTGACAAGATTCAATTGGCCCAAAAAGGCATTAGAAGAATAATCATTGAAAATCTCATCTATGGTGAGATAAAAAAGCGTGACATGGTCCCAAAAAGATGGTAGGGATTGGCAAAAGAGGTTCAGAATTCCCCACAAAACACCAACTAGTATTGCAGCTGGATGCAAAACAGATGCTTACGAGAGTGTTTATCATTTTATATTCTTTCAGTATTTCAGGGATCAATAGACTGCTGATAGAAACCAACGCTTGTTTTTAATGGTCGGTCCCTATAATTAGCTCCATGTGGCAATATGGGGTGTTCTTATTAAATTAGATTAAATACCAAATTAAGACAGAAGCTCATTCCTGGTTGGAAATAATTAAAAAAATGTCAGAACATCTCATCCATTTATCCTGCAATTAGAATTCATTTCTTGATTTATCTCCATCTGCCTATACATCTCCATCTCACCACTTTTGAACTACCATCTGGTAGGGTTACTATGACAACTGACTGACCATGGTAAAAGGCAAAGAAATGAGGCAGATGAGATGATCAAAAAGAGAGAGATGTAGCATCAAACTGTAGCCTAATGTGCAGCTCCATTGAACCACCTAGCAGGATGTGTCTGTGAGTGGGCTCCATGATGAGAGCAGAGTGGGCGTCAGGCTGAGACTAAAAAGCCCAACTAAACCCACAGTGCCACAGCGTACACACTCACACCAACACTTAGCACATGATGCTAATGATGTTTAATAGCAGGATGGGAACAGGCCTGCATATTAGAAAGCATTCAGAAGGTTTCAGGTCTGTGTGGGTTCACTGCTCTCAGGGTCTGACTGCAGGTGATTAAACTTAAATATAACGATTGTTACTGTGGGGAGGAATAAATGGAGCGACAATGAAGCCAAAAAGTTTGTGAACCCTTTTGCTTAATCTTTAAATAGAGAAACATTTTCAATTTAAGCACCCATTTACAGATGTATTACTATATAATCCTTTAATTATGTGGGTTGGTAAAATACTCAAGTCTCCAAATTTTCCAACTTTTAAAAAGTTCATGATGAGGTTTTGGCAGAGATATTCAGGCCTTTTATGAAACCTGCGAAAACCAGAGACCAGAGCAAAGGAAGCAAACAAGGAAGGAAAAACATGGATGGACGAACAGACACTTCATGCACCAAAACCAAATGCCAACAAACTAACAACAACCACCTTCTGTGTGGATGTCGTTACTGAGGGAGTAAAGTTTCAAGTTATGTCAGAAAATCGGACGGATGAACGGATGGATGGATGGATAAACAGTCTGAAATTAAGGAGTGAACACATTGTTGCAAACAATTGATATAGGGCATTTCTTTTCTCTGTTTTGGGTCAACATGGCATCACAACTAAAACATTTATTATTAAGTCATACTCTGGGAAGTAATACTTGACATTGGAGAGGTTTTAAACTTAGCTGAAGAGGAACAAACCACAGTTGTCTGGGTTCTCTTACACCAACCTGTCAATACATGAAACTTTATAGACATCCCTGATATTTATAAATCTATGTAGATGCCATAACTGTAGCTACAGTAGCAGCTACAGCTACTACCATCCAACTAAGAGATTGCGAGGTGAAAATTTTTTTTATTGATATTTCGGTTTCACAACTTCTTGTTTGTCGTCTGTATTGCACTTGGACTGAAAATACAGCATGGAATTTGCCCTAGTTTCCCAGCGTCACTTACAATCCGTCAGCAGTTTGAGGGCAACATCCAGATGATAACCTTTCAGATACTTGATTAATAAAAATCCACCTGATATTGGACCAATATTTGGCTCACATTTAGGGTCTTTTCAATGTTTCTAGACTGAGAAGGTAATCAAACAGTTAAATTGCTCCACAGTAGTATATGAGATAGAGAGAAAAAAAGAGATAATCCAAGATTATCATCTGGATCCACAAAATTAGTAATATATCTAATGCTGAAACAGTTACTGTGCAGCCAGCTCATCCTGGCATACTACTATTGGTTTTTATATGTGACTGATTACGTGGGTGAGAGGTGGTTGCGCCAGCATGGACTCGTCTGATAAGACCTTTCAACCATGCAAACATGTAAATGGAGCTACTGTACAGGCTCTCTGAGCAGCTATATGTCATAATGCTCATAATATGATGTAAAGACAGCATTTCAACTTCAAACACTTTCAGTTTTCTGGTCTGTATAAGGTATAAATGACTAAAAAATGCACAACTATGATCTGTTTAAAAGGTCTGCACCTAAGATCCGGACTAGTCCAAGGTCCCTCTCTGGTTTAGTTAAACAGCAGCTCAAGCGTCGAGGGAGGGAGGGGCGGGGGGGGGGGGTGCAATTTGAGCTCAACAGGAAAACTGAATGCATTCATACAACAGAGCACAACGCAGCTGTAACCACGTCTTCACGCTTTCGCCAGACTCCCCAGCTAACACTCAGTAAAGCTAACAAGACAGATAAGAGTAACTGAATTGAGGAAGCAGCAAAGTCAGAGAGGAGACGGAAAGTGTGTAGGTGGGGGCAGATCTGAGTGGGATACATCACAGGGGACAGAGAAGAAACAGCTGAGGGCACAGACAGCTGGAAAGAAACCTGAGCACCTACGAGGGGCAAATAGCCCCCCTCTGGGCCAGATGAGGCAGCATGGGTCCGCTCGTAAAACCCCCTAACGTCTACAACCAACCCAGATGCTCAATCTTATACAGTTAGTTAAGAAAATGGCTCACTGACATGACAAGGTCATCGTGTTCCAGTTTTCCATTTCACACCACTCAGGGGAGAGAGGAACATCTGCTCCTGCTCTGCAGACGTGTCGTCACTGAGGTCCAATCAGTGGCTGGGAGGTTAGCTTCAGAAGGTGTGCCACACACTCCTACCTCCAACCAGCCTGTCACTATCTGTGTGACCCGCATAGAGACCTTCCAATGACCTACTGCTTTGTTTTACCAGTTTGATGGTCAGCTGTCCAGCTCTGCTTCGTAGGGTGCATTCACACCGCTTCAATCGAACTCTAGCTTGTTTGTCTAGAAAGTCCAGTTTGTTTGAGAAAGTGTGAATGCACATCAAACTCTGGTCCGCCCACAAGCCTAGGTCTCTGTTTGGTTGAAGAGAACTCGAATCCGATCCAAAAGCAGGAAGTGGATTGTAGTGCAGGGCATGCTGGGTAAATACAACCAAAACAAACTATAGTTCTGGACTTTGGTCGATTCGAACACATAAATAAGCTTTGATTTAAACCACTTCGTTGTAGCTCCTGCTGTATATTTGAGGCTGGGCCCTACTTTGCAGGTTAACCCCAGTTTCAAGTCTTGTGCTGCCTCTACGTGTGCAGTGGATCTTGTCTTCCAGCATTGTTGGGTAATTTTCAGCCCTGCTGAAGACAAGCATCCTCACAGCATGATGCTACCACCAGAAAACAATGTGCAGCTTTTTGACCACACAGGTTTCAAAAGTTTAATTTCTTCTTCCACATGCTTACCGTGTCTCCTACATGGATCATTTCAAACATTAAGCAGGACCTCTTACGCCTTTCTTATTGCCAAAACATCATAAATGTCATATTTATGAGAGTGCACGGCTAATAGGTGTCCTGGCAACAGATTTTTTTTTTCACCTGAGCAGTGGATCTCTGCAGCTTCTCCAGAGCTGCCATGGACCTCTTGGCTGTTTCTCTGATTATTGTTCTCCTTTCCCGGTCAATAAGTTAATGGTGCGTTTGTCTGGAAATGCTCTTTATATTTACAGACAAAGCACAGCTGTGCTTTCTATGTTGCCTTCTTCTTGTTAAGGGGCAGTTTTTCCTCTCCACTGTCACTACAGGTGTGCGCAGTATGAAGGATTACTGTAAAGTCAACGACAGGAGGAGTATGATTGAACTGAAGTAAGGTAAAAGAAATTTCATCTAATCTGATCTGGTGATTCAAACTTCTACACATTCAGATGAACTATAAATATAAGGGAAAAAATGCAATAGCTGTCAAACATCAAAAATGTTTGACAGCGTTTTGAAATCAACAGGAATTAAAAAATTGTTCCCATTTGTGTATCCAATCAAAGCATTAATTCTTGCAATTTCACTAATTTTAAATAGAATCAAAAAAGAAGTGTAATATACTAGGTGCTGGCTGATCTTTTTAGAGACCAAAAGTCTGAGTTGTATGTTTTGGTGCATTTACATTTAAAAAAAAAAAAAAAAAGAAAAAAAAAAAAAGGCCAGCACCAATCTGTGCCTGATTAACTCAATGTTACGACAGCAAAAGATGTCAGAGTTTTATAGTTGAGCAAGTAGAGTACCGAGTCATCTGATATAAGACCTGCCTCCTTACCTGGCTATCTACAACAGAAGCATTTAACTACAGAGACAAAGATGAACTTTGAAAACAACTAGTTGAATGTTAAGACAGATTCTTTAAATATACCAGCGATCCTGTTAAAGCACTCTGGACGACTTCTGTCAGGTCACTGTTTTTGTTTTTATTTGTTTGATTTTATTAAACCTTCTATGTAAAACGAAGAAAAAAAGAAAAGAAAAAAAGTCTCTGGCCTTCCAGATAAAACATGTTCCAAAAGGAGAATAAATTTGAGCAATTAGAGTAAGAAGGACAAATAATTCCCTTTTCACGAGGGATTTTATTCACTCCAAACTGAAGGTGACAACTGGCAGGCTGGTCCAGTGTCGGTGTGAGAGGCCATTGTGCAGTTTACTGGTGACTGGCCCTCTTCTAATCTCCCATTTGCTGGCTCCCATCTCCCAGTTTGTCACACTGCCAGCAACGTGGAATTTGCAGCTCCATTTGGGACTGCTAAAAAAGGCAAGGCAGCCCAAGTGGAGGAGGTGCAGCCAATGGCGGCTGACCTGTCCAGTTGCTTGCTGTAAAATAAGGGGGTGGAAGTGGGGGGCTGGGGGCTGGTGACGTCATGTTGCTTTCCTCCCCTGCTAACACATGCAACACACCGCGTATGCATAAGTGTACAATATACTGAATAGTGGACTTGTCAAGTGATTTACAGAGGCTCTTTAAAACCAAGCTGCACACAGAATGGCAGCGATTTACTCAGGACGTTTCCTGGTTGGTTTGGCTATTCAAGCTGCACTAATGAGCATTACAACCGAACTCGGGGAGGATTTTAACAGCAATGACACTGACAGAGCGAGAAGTAGGGAAGCATGGGAGAAGAGGAGAAAGAGGGAAAAACCAGAGCATACTGAGAAGCCACTGCTTTCCAGCATGTCTGAGTTATGAGACTTGTTATTTATGTTCATGACTAACATAAAGAGCAAAAAAGGTTTTTAAAGATTCACCATTCAAGCCATATCCTAAATTAGAGATCTGACATAAATAAAACAGAAAAATCTGGAGGAACACAGGGAGGCGTTAACAGTGTTGTCTTTAACATACTGGGATTTTAGGGGGCAGGACATGTTGACCAAACAATATTTACAATATTAGGAAAATATGCATGTGTGATATTACTGTAGGATATTGTAACTAATCTCTATTGTTTCTTTTTCAATTACTTGTGAGCTTCTTGGCCATTACAAATTCACAACAGGTGTGAACCTCTGGGGTGGCGAACAGTCATCAACCTGACAAGATAAACATCAGCACATGAAAAAATGGCAACAGTAACATCCAGGGAATCAGTGAGGACTGTGATCAAATATACAAACTTTAGTGTCAGATAAAAATAGCTTCACATAATAAAAGCCTAGCCAAATTACTACAACATTTATAGAATTAAGAAATGAATTAAATGGGACCAGTCTGACAACGTGAAGTAGGCTAAAAAGAACTATTAATCTGGAAAGGGTTATGAAGTCATGTTCAAGGCTTTGGGACTCTGTTTCAGAATAACCAATAAAAAATAATCAGAAGCCTTTTAGGAAAATATTGTTTTTACTCATGAGATAAATGTGAGACTTTCTGGAAGGGGTATGGCCCATTACATTTGGCGAAACTTATGACTTTTGGACCGTTTTCCATGGATGTCTTTTTTTGTTTTTGTTTTTTTGGGGGTTTTTTTTCAAAAACCGTAATAAATCGTGGTAACCTTGGAGATATTTCTCACTCACTTTGATTAAATTTTCTTTAACTTACAAAGAATTAAGTGTTTTGTATGACTTCTATAAGTAATATTTACAGAGCAGATGTTACTCAGTTATTCTGAAATAATCTGTCATTTTTCCATAAAAGTCAACTTACTAATTACGATTGTTTAGCAATCTTAAGGAAGTGGAAATTGTTTTCAGTTCTTGCACATTTTACGAACAAGGGGAGACTCCTTTCTCACCATTTCCAACCCCAAAACACCAGTCAGACCCAATTAAAAGGAAAACTGAATCTGACCGGTTAGCAGCATCGATGTAGACCAAGCTTTTAAAGTTACAGCTTCAACTCCTGTCTCTCCAACAACACACTGTACAGTTTTCAGCCTCCTAATGAGATGGTACAGAAAGGTCTGGAGTGACCAAAGCCTTTGCCAGTTGAATGGAGAATTTATGGATATTTTTGATACGCAAAGCTAAAAAGCTGATTTTTGACCAGAAGATCAACTTGAAACTTGTCTTTTTTCTCCCAGAGCAACTTCCACCATGACTTTCTACGACTACAAACATTATACTTCTGTAAGTTGACACAAAAAGAAGCTGAAAACTAATAACCAACAACACTGCTGTACCAGTCAGTATTAAAAGGGAACAGCTGGGAAATATACCTTTTTGTTTTTTATTGTTCAGGAAAACAAGAGGAAAATGTCCAATTCTGTTTTCTATGAAGATAAAAATCACCTACTAGAATCGGTACAAGATGTAATAAGCATCTTGTTGGAAGAGCTGGTTTACTTTGCTTCCAGTCTGAAATGCAAAGTGCTGGAGAACCAGACACCGAACAGATAAAGATGTGTTAACATATTCTCCTGTAACCATGGGCCAGAATGAGGACTTCACTGTAGCATAACCTTAAGTAAAAATAGCATTTGCACAAAAATGTAAAACTAAAAATGAAACAATGTTCCTGGGAACGCCTTAGGATTCCCCCAGAGATGCTGGCCCAAGTGGCTGGGAAGAGGGAAGTCTTGGTCCAAGTCTCTGCTTAGGCGGAGGATGAAACAAAAATGTATACCATGATTCAATTTGTTTATTTTATTGTTTAAAACAAAAGGTTAGTTTTATACACAAACAATAGTTTAAGTACTTAATGTACAGAATTTTTTGCCATTCTTGAAATTCAGCTTTTTATGGAGTAAAAAATAAAAAGAAGTTGGTGTTAACTAGTTTATTAGTCAAGCTATCTGCTCTAGGAGTCAGTCACTACGAGTAGCTTTTCAAGTAAAACTTTAAGACATGGCAAGATGAGAAGTGACAAATGGTGCTCTTTTGGTTTTCTACACTAGAATTGGGCTGGTAAGACAAAATGATATAGTAGCCAAGCAGTTCCTGGATTGGCTGATTTCCAAATGCCAGGCCATTGCCTATCAAGTAGCATTACAGCCTATCAAGTATAGGTATGTCAGTTTTAAAAACTTTGCAATAAACGTAGATCGCTGCAGTGTATAACAGACGTACATCTCATTTTTATTTATTATAGGACAGAAAAAATTAATTACATTAATCATTGAAACAGTCATTTAGTAACAATTAATTGTTAACTGCAGAACAACATATTCAGAGCAGTAATTAAGCAGAAATTTATATATATATATATATATATATATATATATATACATATATATATATATATAGTTATATTTATTTAATATTTTTTAGTTAAGATTAAAAAAAAAAACTGTAAATCTGTTCCACCCAAAACTCATCAAGTGGCATGGTTTTAGCTTCAGCTGGTCCAAATGCTATAACAACTTTTTGCTATCCAATTATTAATTAGTAATTTAAAATAATCATTGAGAGATCAGCTCTACATTGCATTATTGTAAAGTCAAGCAGAAAGAGTTGCGCTTTGACATATTGTTAGAAATATTTTTTGCTCTAAATGAACAAGCATCAACTAAAGAAATGCATTTTAGGCAAAAAAATGTTTATTCTCATAAAAAAAGTAAATTTATTTGCAACATAATGTATTTCTAATATTGTACAAAAAAGGGGGAAATAAAAAATCTACAAAAATGTGCCAGTTTCCTGAGATTAATCATCAGTATAATCAATACATTAACCCATTAATAATCTTTACTTGCAGCCCTAATTTGTTCTATGCAAAGAAAACTGATAGCCGCTTTTTTCAGCCAGCTGACTGGCAGTTGGGGGATGGATGTCTGCTGCCTTACAGCTGGTTTCTTTCTTAAAAACCTTCCCAAAGTTCTAACAAGAAACACCACAAGCAACATCGTTTTCGTCATCCCAGCACTAAATCATGTCCACTTAACTCATAAACCTGCTTTTTTTCTTCTCTCCCTCCCAAAGGTTCTCCACTTCCCCCACCAGCCTCTGCAAACTGAACTGTTTAGACTAGCTTGGTCTGTATGCATGACACGCCGCTCTCATGATGGACAGAGTCCAGACGCTCATACGGCAGCAACCATACGGCGGACCCACTGCACTGAAACCATTCCTCAAAAAAATGGTGTCCACCTGCCCGGTCTCAGCCATAACCGCCCCGAACCACACGTAAATCTCCTGTGTGACGGCTCACAGGAGTCATAATGCTCTCCCGCAGGCATGGCTGCAGAGGTGAGATGGGCCACCAGCGGCAGCATCCCCTGCCAGCCGCCTAAATGGACGGCCGGCACTGGTGAGGCGTCTTTAGCCCACTCGCTCCCATCTGCAGCCGAAGCTCCCTGCCGTATCGCCAAACGTGAGGGGGGCTTAGAGGTGGGGGTGGAGAGGGTGGAGTGCAGCGGAGGGTCGAAATCACAGGACTCCAAAGACAGCTGCAGCTTATAAGGAATGTGAGGGGCCTCAGCCAAGAGTGCAGGCAGGGAAACCATACCATATATGGCAACAGAGGCAGAATCTAATTTTTATCAATGAGCGGAGTGGGCATGAGAGTGGATTAACATGCAAAGGTTGAGCTCCCATCCCTGACGAGAGTCTGGTACGCATTAGCTGGCGCCCTGCGAAAACAGTGAGTGGGCAAAGGGGGCCTGCAAGCATTTGTCTTCAAAAAGGTGCACACTTGAGCTGTGCAAATAGTGAAGGGAATATGGGCTTCCAGCACGCGATTGCACAAAAGGTACAATCAGGAAAAAAAAGAAAAAAAAAAAAAAAAAGGACGTAGCGCATACATTTTTTACTGCTGATCAAGACTTTTGAAGATTCATTTTTAACTTTATGTACATTCAAATGGTAAACTTGTTCATATTTATCATGTAAAGGTATTAAAGTTAACGGGATTTGTTGCAACAGAAAATAGCATCAAATTGAAAATGTGAAAGTGTGTTTTCACTCACCAAATAAAATCCAACCATTCAAATCCAAATAAAATGTTGAATTGTCTGTTTTGACTTAACTAAAATGTAAAAAAAAATTAAAATTAGCAAGACGGGGTGAAGTTTTAATATGTTGATATGCTCAGATTAAGTTTAAAGGCTGAAAATGTTCTGAAAAGAAGAAACGCAGTTCTTTCCTTCTTATCCTAACACAGCCCAGACCTGCTGGGATTTATCTTTAGGAGGAGTGTTTTTTTTCTGGGTGAGGAGAGGTCACAGAGGCAATGAGTTAAAGCCTATCCCCTTCACATACGGTGGTTAATTCTTTAAATCTCCGCGTCTGACTTCATCTTCAGTCTGCAACCCTACAAGGAACTACAGATACTTTTTTTCTCGGCTTCATAAAAATGGTTTGGAGGTGAAAGTGGAGATTTTGGAACATCTCACAAGAACAAATTTTATTCATTAGGGTTATATGACATGCAGTGAGTTACAGTGAAGAGGATGGTTGAAGGCTTTTGTTAGTGTAATGTAATCTCAGCATAAATGCAGCTGTTCTGCCAAAGCCTCTGAGGCTGGTTAGTGAACATTAGTGAGCAAACAGAATCATGAAGATCAAGAAACACAGCAGACAGGTCAGAGAGAAGGTTAAAGAAAGATCAGATTACAAATCGATATTCTAAACATCTTTTAAACATCCCATGAAGCATAAATATAGTATCTGAGAATGGGAAGAACATGGCAAAACTGCAGAAATGGAGCAAGAGTTAAAGTTAGAGCTGCACCAATTAATACCTGCAAAAAAATTCTAGTTGGGTAGCAGTAACAATGTGCAATGCATAAGGGCAGATATATTTAGTCTAATGCTATTCTTTGTGCTCTGAGTGATGTCATACTTTATCATTTATTTTAAATTATATTTAGAATTACTAAATATAATGAACCGTGTGAAAGAATGTTTGTTGCAGTTTATTTTTATACGTTTGACCAACGTAGCCAATCTTTAGTTTTTGTCAGTTTCAGTTTCTTTGTCATTTATTTTACATTGGATGTTATACTCCTCACTGACCTGACTGAATAAATTAAAGTTGTGTTTTTTTTACATGTTTGACCAAGCTTGTGAAGCATTTGGTGCATGTAGGTGTGCTGTACTGGTCCAGTTGTCAAATAAATTTGTTAGTCAGTCCCGTTATCTCAGTGTTAAAAAATTTTTTTTATGTCAATTCAGCACTGTTGTTCTGTATGGGATCGTTATCGGTAGATACCGAACCTCATATAGCTGTATCGGTATCAGAAGTGAAAAAAAAGTTGTGTTGTTTTTAATTTCGATTTATTTGTTGTTTCTGGTTGTTGTGTTTTATTTTGGCCATTTAAAATATCTTCCAGTTCCAGGTTTAAAGAGTTCTTTACAAAATTAAAGTTTATTGGTCATTGAGCGTGTGAGCTTGCATTATTATGCCATTATCAATATATTACTGGAAAATGGTCCCAAACAACAATATTATCATTGCAATAATTTCGGCGACTGTTTACCTTCCATCAAATTTTTTTTTTTATTGTGACAAGTCTACTTTTGAGCTACAGTTTGCTACTGTAGTGTTTTTATTTGTAAAATAATCAATTATGTTTTTTACTTTTATGCATCATTTATTGGGACAAGATGAAGGAAAAGATGAATTCTTATGGAAGGTACGATAACAACAAGGCCAAAGCAAAAACCTTTCACGAAGCAGGAGAAAGCTTAAAACTGTTTACATTTTAACTTCTATCCTCCACAGCTGGTAGTCAGCTTGATTTATGTCCTCTTGCAGAGACGTTTCTTACAATATTCATCAGTCACTCTCTACAATGCCTTAACTGTTTAATTCATCTCTCAAAGAGAGAGCAGACAGAGAGACGTGCACTGAATCAGAAGCACTCGAGTTCTGAGTTTTTACCTTCGTGTCGCCCATGCTCTCCGACTCCGACACCTGGTAGGTGAGGTCTGTCTCCTCGAAGCCCGTGGCACTCATGCGCTGGTCCATGGAGGGGTCGGAGCGCGGCGGAGAGTCCGGCGAGTTAAGGCATGTCTGGATCAGGGCTTTGCCCGTTTCGCTTGTGATCATAGGCTGGAGTTTCCGGGTGGCGAAAGTATAGACATGACCCGTTTCGCTGGCCACCAGCAGGAGAACCTGGGTTCCCGTCAGGGTCGAGAGTTCATAGGCCTGGGGAGAGATAAATCAGGAACAGTAAGACATAATATATATATAGCTCACCAAATTTGGACTTCCTTTTGATGAATTATTCTCAGCAGTGAAGGGAATATAAAAAATTCCCAATATGAACTAGTGGAAAAACAGAAATAAAAAGCCCAGTGCAATTTATAAATACCTCTGTAGTGAACTGTGACGTATTCCGCGAAGCTGAAGATAAGACTCCCAGAATAGAGAGTGTGATATAGATGTGAGACAGCAAAGGGCTTGTTTGCAAAAGCAGTGGGGGGAATATTAGCACTCCAGATGACTGAGGAACCATTCTTTAAACAGAGGTAGATTCTGCTGCCTTATCTGCATCATGTTCACACGTTGGCTCTACGGACAGGGAGCATCGAAATGTTACTCCGGCCTCCTAAAGCTGGGCTCAGAGTGAGAACGTCTTTCAATCTAAAAGACTCATCAGGTATGTGGAGGATGCCACTGGGGCTGTCAAGGAACGGTGTCATTACCACCACCTTGGCACGCAAACCACAGTCAGAACAAGACGACAGACGAGCCATTGTACGCTGGAGTGCAGTCCGCTGTCAGACAGAGCGAAGAGACGAATCGCATTCAAATGAAAGGGTTTTATTGAGCTGTAATAAACCACATCTCATCTCTTTCACGCTCGGCCTCCTTGTACATCATGTCGATCAGTGATTACTCAAACAAAACCGCACAGCTCCCCTTACTGTTCTCTACCGTCTGCCTTTAGAAGCTGTGAGTTGAACAAACATCCAAAACCAAAAATGACAGACTGAGTGTCAGAGTTCAAAAAGATTTCAAAAAGCATGATACTTCCAGAGCAAGAGTACCTCAGTCCCTTTTAACAGACTATTAAAGTGAATGTAGACTATCACTGACCATCACTGTGGTTGAAGAAAAGAACGTGCTGTTCGTTAGAAACCTTGACGGGAAGTTGGACAAACTCAAAAGGTGTGTGGTCAGACAAACACAAGGATGGACAGACAAACCGGACAGATGGACAAACAAATTCACAGACAGTTGAACAAAAAACTGATGAGCAGTCAGGTCCCAGTTGAGCAAGTTAATTCATGTTGATCCAACAGTTTGTTCAGACAAACTGATGAAAACATGGTTACATAAACTGTTTGATGGACAGACAAAAAACTCTGTCAGGAAGTTGGTAAAATAGTTGAGTTGTTGGCTGGACGGACACATAGTTAGATAAATGGGTGGGCAAACCGATGGGTAGATGGAAAGATGGACAAACTAGATAACGGACAAGCAGACAAACCAGTGGATGGACAAAAGGTTAGACAAAGTGGTGGGTTGACCAAAGGACATAAAGCCAGATAAACTAATAGGAGTCATTTTGGTTTGCTGTGCTTCAATGTTAAACTTCGGAGCAGCCTACATCCTCATCTCAGACTCATACCTGAACAGGACTAAACTTTCAGAAACCTGTTCCTGACTCTCGTCCAATTTCAGGTCCTTACTGAAGTATTTCTCAGATTCTAGTTTAATAGACCTCTTCTGGTCCGCCTTAAACCATTTGACAGCTTAGCTGACCGATTAGACCAGACCAGGTCCAGGTTAATTAACTTGCTTCTGTAAAAGTGACAAACATTAAAATGAAGCCTCTCAGAAGTTAACAGCAGCTATTCACACTTTCAGGAAAAGCAGAACAGAAAATGTTAATTTATTCTAGCAACAACACCAGACATTAATAAAACAGGCAATTTGCATCACATAAGTTCCTGACTTATCAGGAAATGACAAAAAAAACAGATCACTGTCAAAACCAAGAACTAAAAGCATCATGACTAAATCCTAAACAGACAACGAGAAAGGTTTCCTTAAAATCTACCAGGATCACCACAGTATGTTCCAGTACAAGACGGGGCTTATGGACAAAGTTTTGATAAAACCCACTAATGACATTTTTCATAATAAACCCCTAATTTAATTAAAACAATTAACGTTTTGGCGTCTCTCACTGAGCTGACAGGATTTGGTCATTATTTGCTTATTATACAGTTTTGTACAGCTATGCTTCCAGGAACAGCAAGGTAATCAAGTAATGAAAACATCCATTAGCACCAGTAATTTGTCTTCATAGCTTCTTAAAACAAAGGAACACTAAGGACGATGCACGTTTTCCAACTCAACAAAATGAGTCCGGAGAAAATTACTCATCCTGCTGGTTGAAATCTTCAGAAAAGTGAATGAATTGTGCCTGCAGATCAGTTCCTAAAATGTTCCTGAATCACTTGTCTTTTTTAAAAAAAAAAAAAAAAACCTACAGACAAAGCAACATTCATTCAGAGCAGCTGGGATAATTTTTAAACTATGACATAGTGTCCACTCTTTGCTGCAAATTAGCTCCAATTGGATCGAAGCACCTTTCAACATCAACTTATAAGGTTTTGTCACAGTTTCTCAACTGCATTTAGGTCTAGACTTTGACAAGACCATTTGAGCAAACAAATATGCTTTGATCTAAATTGAAATGAATTCAAAGATACTTTATTTACCCTAGAAAAGAACTTATAATTTAAAGATCCAAGTATCTTCAAATTGATCCGACTGGCAGGAAGGATGTCCAGTAGCAGTCAGTCTTGCAACAAATCTTAAGTAGCCTCTGACTGAAGCATGTTGCTGTATTACAGCCTTGTGACTTTCATGGAATGCCAACAGCTCAATCTCATGGCAGCAGAGTCGATATAACACGTCCTGGATGACGCAATCAGTTGGCTAACTCTAGTAATCCACCCAATTTGATTTTGACGCTGCTCCCACGGTAACTTATCATAACAACTGTCCAAAAGTGAAAAAGAGCAAAAATCCTTCCAGCTGCACACCATCCAAAACCAGGGAGAATAATTGTCCAAACATGCCTAAACCAAAAAGAAAAAACTAAATGATGAACAAAAGTCAACACATAAGAACTAAAGTAACAGATCTACTCCAACATGCTGCCACCATGAGTGGCCCAACTCTAGAAAACCATTCCTTTACAGCTCTGGCTGTGTGCTTAGAGTTGTTCTGTCGCTTCATTTGTAAGCCTCTTATTGGCTTTTGCTAAGAATTGCTCTTGATTTAGCTCAATATATCACTCTTATCAACTCTGGGCAACATTCCAGATCCTTCTGAAGAGGAGGAAAATCCCCACAGCATGAAAGTGCCACCGCTATGTTGCACCATGAGGAGGAGCGCGTTTCATTTTTGCCTCCTCTGAACAAAGTGCCTTCTTTCCACAAGTCATGACTCGTGTGTTTACTAAATAACTTGTAGAAACTTTGACAACTTTCTCTACACCTTCCACTGTCTTGCTTGGTTTTTATGATGCACTTTAAGTCCTCTGACAAACCTCCTAGGCCTTCATAGAACAGATAGATTTGTACTGAGACTTTTATATTTATAATATTTCAAATTTATGTAATCAAGGACAGCACAGGTGGAGAAAGTGTGTTAGACTTAATTTTACTGAGAAATATCAAAGTAAAACTGGCTGAATCCCTGCCAGCAACGATTCTCTAATAATGCAACAGTATAAAACAAAACCTTGAGTAAAGTTACCAAGCGGCGCGTCTCCATGTATAAAAGCTAAAGCACGTAAAGCAAAGGGAAGGGAAGATGTGGGTCGACCTGTGCTCTCTGCATCCTTCAAAAGCGAAAACAGAGCTCCTCCTTGTTAGAGACCAAACTACTATAAATCTACCCACTCCACCCACCTGTCAATTTCTGTCATGGCTGGCATTAGTGTGGGCAACTGCTTAAAAAAATAAAAACATCCCTCCCCACGTTGTGTCAAATAGTGTTCATGTTGCCAAGAGCCTACATAAAGACACTTCAGTTTCCACGACAACAGTCTGGGAAAAAAAAACAAAAAAACATTAAAAACCAAAAGAAATTCAGAAGAGAGTGAACCATGCACGCGCCTCAAAACATTTAACTAAGTGTTTATTTTAGTCTTTAATAAAGGTGTTAATCACTCCTTTTACAGTGAAATAACTACAGACATAGTTCCACAATAATTAACTTTAAATGGAGTTATGGGGCCCTAATAAAAACTTGACAAGCTGCTTCAGTCCCCTCAAACCAACTATTACCCCCTTTTTAATCATCCATATTCAATAAATACATTACTAACACAGACATCTTTACAATAGTTTATTCTGACTTCTGTAGAATAGAGAAAAGTACAATGTGGAAATACCACATGCAAAACATGAATCTCTTCAACATCTAAATATTTTAACACAAGCAAAAAAATATCCACAGAGTAGAAAACTGACTTTTTTAAAGGTCATTTTAAAAAGTTTCATTTTGAATGACTACAACTAATTTGAACTCTAAATAAAGGAAGTTTACTACAGTAAATCCAACTCGTGTGACATTTCTAATGCTCCTGGGTGCCTCCTGCTGGATATGAAGCACTAAGCAGCTGCTTAGATTGCTTATAACTTGGGCCAGATCTGAGTCGTAGCCAAATAAAATACAGTGGACCCCCAGATTAGCTGAAATTCAGCAATACTCAAGTCTCCATTCAAGAAAAACGCTTAGAACTGCTTATTTAAATCATTAAAAAACCAAATATACACTCCTCTGACACAGCCAATCAGCGCCAAGGAAAATAAACGATGTTCTTGGATTGGCTGCTTTGCAAACGCCACCCAATTGCACCCAGGTATTTCAGCTCTCCAAGCTGCACTTTCCTTTGAATATCTTAGATTTTTTTTTAATCTGCAAATTTTGTGTTTTTTTTTTTGTTTTGTTTTTTTGAGACATAACAAAGGATCATCTCCAGATCAAAATCTGACATTTTCCCTCAATCTGCTCAGATCGGTGGGTCAAATACTGAAAAATCAGAATTTTTCCTCTCAGTCATGAGCTGCATTTTAACCAAAGAACTCCCATAGATTTTAGTTCATAAAAAAGCATCCACTTTAAGTACTTTAAGTGTTTTTGTTGAGCTTATTTTTTTAATCTGATAAATAGGTCAGGAATATGTGTTTTAATGCAATAAATAGGGTTAATGTCTTTTACTGCTTTCACTTTTGGCAGAGTTCAGAACTACTATGTCTGTTCTTTAACAGAGGAACACATGTTTTCTGTTTTGTGTCCAAAAAAGAAAAAATCAAAACAAAACAAAAAACAAAACAAAACCAACAAAAAAAATGTTTAAATCCACAAGTATCGGTATCGGCGATTGGTGAATTTCTAGCAAATAGGTGATTGCTTTGCAAAGCTCTCCAAACACTACTGCTTGATAGGCATCAACACAGGCTTTGAAGATTAGGATGAAGAGGAAATTGTCATCTTCAGATCTTCAGTGTCACCTGTCACTCTGAGCTCACAAAACCGAAAGCAAAAAAAAGACAGACTAGAAGCCTGCAGGAGGATGTGGAGTCATGCCGCATGCACAGACTCCACTGTGAGCGCTCTCTGACCATCCTCTGATCTGTTTCCCCTCGGGTTTATTCAGCTGTTGGCACATGAAAACTACTGCTGCTCGCTGCCACATGGCCCTGCTTTGCGGTGGCGGAGGCAACAGTCTGTGCACGGATGCAGCTGAAAGGGGCTTCTTTGCAGAAGACGCAGGCCTTCTTAATGAGACTGCAAAGGTGTGCTGTCTGGGAACCTGTGTATGAATGAGTGCGTCAGGATATTTGGAAATCTGAGAGTCTGTGTGTGGGTTAGTTGGGGGGGGGGGGTGAGGCTTGGTCACAAATAGAACTGTCATTGGCTCAAATCTATTTACAGCCCTTTGCTCGGACTTCCTTGCACCCACTGAGTCACATTGTGGTACAACTGTTTTGTCACAAGAAATGGACTAATCTGCTGCTCTGAATAAACACTTGAATTTACTCTTTATTATAACTTTAACCATTCCTTCTTTATCAGATTTTTCATTTTGTCATATTACAACTACAAACCTCATTGTGTTTCATTGGGATTTTCTGTGACAACCCAAAGTTATGAATAAATGTGAGGAGGAAGAAACATGTTTTTCCAAATGTTTTACCGTTAAAATCCAATGAAATCAGCCCTTCATTTATATTCAATTTACTCTGACACCCCTAAAATAAAGTCAGAGATAATGTGGAGCCATTTCAAACAGGTTTGAGTTACAGAACTATACTCAGAATGTTGGACAAATCACAAACACTGTTCAATCCACCGTCGGAAATGGGGATGAATGTGGAAAAACTGCAAACCTTCAAATATATGGCCATCCACCTAAATGAACCAATCTTCAGAGAAACAGCCAAAAGGCCAGCAGTAACTCTGGAGGAGTTGCAAAGTTCCACAGTTCAGGTGGGGGACTCCATCAATGTAGGAGAAAGATGTGTAGGGCACACAGGAAACGTGACCCAAGTTGAACTTTCTGGCCTACATGCAGAAAAACGACACTGCACATCACCCTGAACACATGGTGGGAAAGCATCATGCATGTCTAACTCTAGTCTTAATTGAAATTGACCCAAAAATGGCCTACTCAAAGTGCAGACATAGATTTTGCAAAAATATGCAAAAGTTGGTGGGGACACACTCCACTTTTCCACAACTTTACACTTATACACTCAATAACGTTAACCCAATAAACTGCATGTAGACATAAATGTGTGAAACCTGGAAAAATTGGCAAGGCACTGCAGAGGTAGGCTGGGACAATAAACATAAAACACTTTTAACACCTCACCTTTTTCATAATGCCCGTCTTCCTCTTGCTGAACGTGGTGTAGCGTCTCAACTTGTTATCTATAAATTCCATCTTTATTTTTACCCGCCCACGTGTCTTCTTCCCCGGCTTTGCTCCGGCAACTCCTCCGGTCACCATGCCGTACCCTCCGGGGGGTACTCCCAGCTCCAGTCCCGCCGCCGCCCCTTCCATCTCCCCCCTCTCCCGCTTCACCCCTCTCCTGGTGTCCCCGAGTGAACCCACCGGGTCATCCTCGTCTCCAGAGTCCGAATCATTATCCGAGCCGCTGCATAGAGGAGCATTATCCCGATCCGGGTCGAAGCGGGCTCCATGGGGCATCACCACCCCGGTGTTTAACCCCACAATGCCTCCTTGGACGGCAGTCTGCAGGGGGTTCAACCCGGCCCCGTTCCCCGGTCTCGCCCCTCTAGAACCCCCTGGCCCGTTTGCCCCCAGCATCCCGGCAGCCTCTCTCTCCCCCTGTCGCCCCGCAGCTCCGCCGCTCTCACCGACCCCCGGTAAGGCTTGACCCGTTCGGACCAAAACGGGACGAATCCCCGGCCCGTGTCCCGTAGCAGTCCTGCCCGATGCCGACCCGTTTCCAGATGGTGCCGATCCGACCTGGCTGGGTAACATTATATTCACAGAAGCGAGTCTCTGAACGCCAGCCAGAGAAGCTGGAGCGTGTCGAACCGTGAGGGGCTGTTAAAGCGCATACGCGTCCGAGCCAGTAAATGTAAACAAACCGGGCCAGATGACAGATTGCGGTGTCCAGGAAATAACCGATACAAACTTTACAAACTGATGCTGCCCCCAAGACCCGTAAACCCCGGCTCAGTTAGGCTCACCCTCCTCCTCTATTTCCAAAACTCCGAGCACTTTCTCAAAAAGGAAAGCGCGAAGAACGCCTCACGAAAGATTCCGCCGAGTCAGATAGTCCGCTGTACGTTTAAAAAAATGAACGATTCAAACCTATCGATTCGTGCACATATATCACTATTCACTTGTACTTGATTAAAATCTCCATATATCCCTGATCCAGAAGCGAAAACAACCGCCTAGCTTCAAAATGCCGCATTTAAGAGCGGAGTGATACCAGAACCGGGGACTACTTCCCTCCTTATAAAGAGATACGTTTCCTTATTTGGTGCTGTCTCTCCTTATTTGGTGAGTCACA
This sequence comes from Poecilia mexicana, assembly GCF_051168715.1. NCBI lineage: Eukaryota > Metazoa > Chordata > Actinopteri > Cyprinodontiformes > Poeciliidae > Poecilia > Poecilia mexicana. Next base: position 25,812,234 of record NW_028263384.1, on the reverse strand, counting down.
GCGTTCCCCATCGATTGGCTGAGGATTATCTGAATAGCGCTGTGATTGGTCGATGAGGTACACTCATTAGAATAAATACCAACATGGTTGAGCTAATGTCAACGTCACCGTGGACAAGCAGGAACACCAAAATAATGCCAATAATAGAGTAAATAATAATAAAAAGACAACTTTATATTTCGAGTGAGTGTTACAAAGTAAACTCCGACCTAGAAAACATCTTAACTAGAAATGTTTTCATGCAAGAACTTGGCTTTAGCTTGGCCTACTGAGACCACAGCACTGCTACTAAAAAGTTCTCAAAGAAGATGGCTCTTAAAGCAGAGCTGTTGCCAGTTATTTTAAATAGGAAGTTTAATGGAAGGATGAAGTTTTTTCATTAAGGTGTAATGATAACTACAGCTTTGATAGGATTATAAAGCAAATAATTCAGATGACATAAACAAAGGGTAGAGTTAGTGCTTCTACAACCACCACCAGGGCTGGATTTAGGAGAATATGGGCCCCTGGGCCAGAACCAGTCTGGGGGTATATCCAACATATGTTTCTTTAAGGAAAGCAAATTTTAATAGATGCCAATCAGGTATAAGAGAATTGTATAATAGTACTCGTGTATTCATTTATGTATTGTCCACCTGAAAAATAGTTTTTATCTTTGCATTTGTTTTTTCCTATAGGTTCCTTATAAACATGGCACCCTTTCTAGAAATGTTTTCAACCATACAAAAGTGGCTACAAATGCCAAAGTAACTATGTCAGTTCTGTATGGCAATATTATGGACTCTGAAAAAAATAAAGAAGGTGGTGTAGAACATATACTTAAAGCTATCCGACATGCCTGTGTTTGGTTAGTGATGACAATATTGCGTCACTGTTTTCAAATACCCTTATATTTGTCATCTACACAAAAATGAATATGGGCTTACAGGTTTTCTCTGGAAACGTATGAAATACAATGTTTCCAAGATTTCCATTCATTAAGAAAATAAAGTATTTTGCCATCCCTGAAACTATGTAGCCCTGAGCTGCTGCCTCAGTAAGCTCTGTGACTATAACCAAATGTTTTGCTTGACAACCTGATCAGTAACGCAAATATTTTATAAAACAGTAGTACTTTGGATGTTATAAATAGCTTTTCAACAGAGTCATCAGACAGTTTAGTCAGAAATGACATAAAATGTGACCCAAGCAACAAAAAAGACCAACCTTGACTGAACTTGACATAAAATATCAAGTTCATTCTTAAGTCATTCAAGTTTGTGGGGATTTGAACCCGGTTTAGCAACATGCAGTTTGCATATTCTCCCAGCGCATACTGTCTTTCTGGGTATTGCAGCTTCCTCCCACAGTCCAGAAACATGGCTGTTAGGTTAACTGGTTCTAAATTATGACTGCATGACTCGTTTGTCCTGTGTATCTCCATGTTGCCCTGTGATGGCCTGGCAACCTGACCAGGATGGATCCTACCTCTCACCCAATGCCAACGGGTATAAACAATGCATGAATGGAATTCAGTTGCTCTCTGAGGTCCTCTGCTGGTGGCCTTGAGGTCTTGAATATTTTCTCAGTTTGTTGACACAGCAGACTGAAATTGATGCTGTGCATGTCTAGAGCCCCTCCTTGATTCTTTTCATTTTGATTCCAGGAAAACCAAATCTGATTGCTGGAGGTAGTCATGAGAAGAACACTCCTTATGCCATGCTCAGATATAGTTTTGATTAGTTATGTCACTTTACACTGACCTTTAAGAGGTAAAAAAACAAAAAACAAAACATGAACTCATACAATCTGCAAATCAACTGAAATACCAGACTGTTCGACATTAGCTAAGCTATAATTTTGAATTTGTACAGTCCTTTCCAAGCAGTTACACAAAAAAACTAAACTCAACTGAAAGACAATGTATTTCTCTGTATCTGTGTCCTTGTTTTGATACATTCAATTATCTTGGCCTACTTTTTATGCAGTTTATTTTCTTTAACATACCAAAACTCCAAGGAAATGGCTTGTTGGTAAAAGAGATGATGCAAAAAACAACTTGTTTTGAACCTGTTTAAATCTTATTCATATTTGCAATACAAATAGCACAAGAAAGAAGAAAATCTTTGCCTGTGAAAAAGGTTGTTAATACAGCGGCATTGTGGTTCAATCTTATCACCTTGCTGCAAATCCATTTGAGGACGTTACAGAAAAATGAACCTGGAAATGAACCAGCTGCATTTAGGGCTGTAGCCTCCTTTACCACTTTACACGTTTGTTTTAATTGTGTTCATGTTGATTTATATGCACTGTCCTGATGAAATAAATTCAAACTGTATCCTGTATTCACATCACAGATCCTCCACCTTACAGAACGGCAGTCATAAACTTCACCTGAAGTGTTTGCTGCTCTAAAGACTCAGTTTTAGTCTTCAATTAATGCTTCAATTACAATTAATTGTCAGAGGAACAAATAATTGTATCAAAACTATTATTCAATAAATACATGTACTTACAATAAAAGCTTTGATTTTGATGCAGTAATAAAATATTTAATTATTTTTACCAGGGATGCCACTAAGTGTTGCTTGCATTATGCATTCAAACATATAGTAAATTTTTTTAGAGTAGAAAATATGCCCCACAAAATTCCCTTAAGAGTTGTTCTTCATATGAGAAACCATAATCAGTTACAATCAACATCTTATAGTCGCACCCAGATGCAAAGAGCAGACTAAATTACTTTTTTTTTTTATCAGATATTACTGACAGTTGCCAAACCCTGTGTGTGTCTAATATTTAAGTCTCGGTATCTGCCCTTTAGTTTTCATCCTTGTAACCACTGAATGCAAGAATCCAGGTTGCCATGACAACTAAAACAAGCAGCGTTAACTAAGTGCATTACAATTAGTCATGACTTTATGAACAGACACTTTAAAAAATTGTCCTCAGATGAAAAAAAAATAATAAAAATGTTAGAGAAAAATTGGCCAAGAGGCACTTCAGTGGTTAAGGTATTGATTCTCCTCCCACTTGCTTCTCCCAACAGGCAGGTTAGAACAGATGCTTTATTATATTTCTGACAGGCTTTCTCTCTCAAGACCTGCTGGGTATATATCCACTTATTGCGACATCAGCTCAGAGAAAACAGATTGACTATAGTTTGATAAGAGCTGGAACCTCATTCATAAACAAACCTTAATGATCAATAAAACTATGAACATGACTATTCACACCTGTCTCAAACATTTAGCATGAAGTTAGTCATCGATAATTGGGAAAACGTAATCTAAAATAGTTTAGTAATCTAAAATTACTAAAATATTATTACATTATTAAACTATGTACTCCCAGTCCAGTATTCAGAGGTTATGCTTTCATCAAATATGTGCAAAACAACTAATAAATCTTCTACGACTCCTGTTCTTTACACAGGGAATCTACCGCCCCCTACTGGTCAATAAGGGTAATCTTCAGCGTTCTGTGAGGTCGTTTTGTAAGACCACATTAGAAATTTGAGAAACTGCAGCTTTGAACTTTGTAAAGTTTACAGTCTGTACTTTGAACACACTCAGAAAATCAATCTGCTGGAGCATGTTAACCATTGTTCTTGGTTAATAAGCAGATCTTCTCCGGCAGAGTATGAAAGAAAAGTAACAGGAAAAGGCCAAGAGCCAGGATTCAAACCCAGGACATGGAAATGGAGGAAGGAAGAAAGAATAGACAAAGAATAAAATAATTAAAAACATCAAATTTTATTTATTCAAGTTTGTATTTAATCTTGGAATTGATATTGTTTTATAAAATAGACAGATCTTTGATAAGGGTTCATGGTGCTTCACACTAAGATGAAGACAACCTTTTATTTTAATGATGCCCAAATAGTCTAACTCTTCCTTTAGACTTGAGATCAGTGGACTGGTCTGGTCTGGTCTGTTGTATTGTGCTAGCCGTGAGCCACAATAGGCCAGGCAGAAACTTAAAAATCCAACCTTTGTCCATCTATTTAAAACAATATAGCAACACCCTGACAACTCTCTTCAGTGTGGAGGCTGCTACTGGAAGAAGGCTCAAAGTTAGCCATTATAAAACATCAATGAAGTATAAAACTGAAGCCAGAGGAAATGCACAAGGTGAAAGAAGTTATCCATTACCTGAGAAACGACCACATTGTTAGTCACTTATCCATGCAGAGTAATGGCGGTCATTGCCTAAGAGGCGGTGAACACCATGGACAGATCGCTAGGTCATCACAATGCAACGCACACAGTTACACCAAGTTACTTCCTGCATATGGTTTACATGCTCCAAAAGTGTGTTTCGATTTAAAAAGAACACATGAGAGAAAGTCTGCAGATGGAAATGTTTTTCCACTTATCTTCTGCCCTGGATACTGCTAAAAATAAGTTTCATTATTTTTCATAGTTTGAACTCCGCAAACTGTAATAGTTAAAACAAAAAAAAACTCACATTGAGTAAAAACACTGTGCACCTTTATTGACAGCAGCATGTATAATTTTGAATATATCTGATTACTGTGAACATTTGCTCAAGCAGAGTAAAAAACAAAAAAAAAAAAAAACAAGAGGTCTAGGTTTGAGTGCCTAGCATTCATAAAAAAACAAAACGTATAAAAACAAGCTCATAAACGAAGGCCTTTGTATTTGATTAGATAATGTAAAAAAAAGGGGAGACTGTTAGGATAATCCTTCATTTTCTAGGCACTTAAATGAGTCCAGGTGACCTCCAGTCAGCGTTTTTGACCTCCTGTGTGCCGACTGTTAGCATATTCTGTTAGGATGCACACTGAGATGGATCATGTGAACACTAAAGTAGCATAACAATGTTATGGAAGTACCAATTATAAACAGTTAAAAACAAAAGAAAACAGGACCTTCATCATAAATAAACAGGTACCTGTGCATCCTTCTACACAAAGAAACATGGTGTCCTCTCAAGTGAAGTTAGTGCATGGCTTCTACGTTATGTACACTTTGTCTGGTGTAATGATCGACTGATAAAAAATTAAAATAAAATATGATTGGACCTCTGTGAATGTTATGCTGCACGTTTAACATGGTGATGGGTTGAATCCCTGCAACTGCTGACATTGTTGGTGAGACAAAAAGCACCTCGAAGTGACACAACAGCATATACTCGTCCTTTCGATATAAATTCTTGGCTAAAAAAGGTTTGTTTCAGTTTGTTCCTGAAGTGTAACAAGATGATGTTTTAAACTGGAAGCGTAACAGACCATGACCCTTCATGCAAGCCTGGTTAGGCCTCTTCTTTTATCCGCGTATGTCTGAGTGAAAAGAGTTCGGCGGGAGCACTCGTCCACTCAAAGGTTAAAGGAGCAGATTAAATATTTAAGACAGGATTCCTACACGTGATTTATTTAAAAAAAAACAAACATTTCCAGACTCAACCTTCCTCAGTTCTCTATGCTCTTTTTTGAGCATAGAGAAAACAAATGTTCACCATGAAACAATGGCCGGTATTTATACACTGTATGGCAAGATTTAATTTGATAACCTGGGGAAAAGAAAAACTGGAAGGAAGGATAAAAAGTGATAGGAGGTGGGAAGGACAAGGAAGGAATGGAATAAAGAGGGAAGGAAGATAGAGAGGAACAATAAGGAGGAGGGAATCAAGAAAAGAAGAGGGACCTGAGGAAGAAATGTGGAAAGAGGAACAAAAGAGGGAAGAAAAAGAGAGATGCACAAAAATTATAGATGCAAATAAGGATGGAAGGACATAAGAAAAAATAGATTGAACAAAGGACTAAATGAAGGAATAGAGATAGGGCTAAATGAAGGAATAGAGATAGGACACAAAGAAGGATTAATGTAAGCAGGAAAGGAAAGAAAAAAAAGGACTAAAGAAAAGTTGCATTTAGACAATGGGATAGGAAATTTTTCCATTCTCTATTTTCTTTCCCTGCTTTTCTTCTGAAATCAATTCCAGACCTTTATAGCCTGTTTGTAACCATTAAAAAAATGAAATATTTTTAATTGAAGAAGCCAGATCTCCTTCCACATATGATCCACTAGTTTCAGGGAAAATCTCCACTGATCGGAGCAGAATGTTGTTTCTCTCATCTCCACAAGGTGGCAGTGGACAGCTAGGTTGAGTGTCTGACGTGGGGTGGAGGCACTGAGGTCATGAGCTGCTGCAGACGGACCGTGTGGAGACTCATATGCTGCAGCTAAGGCCGAACTCCTCCATCATCACGCGTCCACTGATTTAGCAAAAGTCTAGTTCCCACTCTCAACTGAAATAAAAAAAATAAAAAAAAGTTCTCTCTTCAAACCTCTTCCCTGAAATGAGTGAGACTAGTAATCCAGCATTTGTGCTTCAGAGGGACAAAGGGTCAAAAGTTCTGGTTCCCCCCTCCGTTTGTGGACGGTTCTCTCAGACTTTGCTGTCAGAGGGCTGATCTCCCAGGGCGTTGACGATGTCGGTGAAGGAGGGGCGCTCTTTGAGGCTGAGCTCCCAGCAGCGGACCATGAGCTTGTAAATTTTGGAGGGGCATCCATCCGGAGCGGGAAGCTTCAGTTTTTCCATCTTCAGACCTGCAGCAAAAACATCACAAGGTTTTTATGTTAAATTTAAAGACAAAGAACCAAATTTCTCCAACTATTTAACAAAAAACAATAAAAAAAAAAACCTTGAAGAAATCAGCCCTACCTTCCAGAACCTCGTCGTCGCTCAGTTTGTCGTGCGGCATTTCTCCCAGACTGAAAACTTCCCACATCAGCACCCCAAAGGCCCACACGTCGGACTTGGTGGAGTAATCATCCTCGAACACGGACTCTGTTGGCAGCCAGCGCAAAGGGATCCACGCCTGTCTGTAGTGGTAATACTCACTGCGCACAAACACACAGAAACATAAAACATAAGACACACATTCAATTCAAACAGTGAGATTAGGTTAGGAGTTTATTTTGTCAACTTAAAACAAATGAAAACCCAGAATCCACTGCAGTGGATGCTGCCATTGTTCTTCTCATGCTGGCAGCCTATCAGAGGTCTGATTGAGACATGTTTAGACAATCAATCCATTTTGGTTTTGGATGCTGTGCAGCTGCAAGGATTTTTGGTCTTAAAGTTATTATAAAAACTTTTGGACAGTTTTTATAATAAAAAAAAAGTTAAAACCACGTTTTCCATCAGTCATAAATGGGAACGATCATATGCCGTACTCCAACGTCCCTCTGTTCGGCTTTCCAATCATACGGCCAGACAAATTTAAAAAGGAGCAGCAAAAGCAAATGAGGTGGATTAGCAGAGCTTGCTACCAACTGATGTCAAACTATGATACAGCAACAGTCTTCAGTCAGAGGTCTCTTTAGATTCATTGCAAGACTGACTGCTACTGGAGGTCCTTTATGTTGTAAATCAAGACCCCAGAATCTGGAGGAATGGCCTTGATCCAGAATTGGGTACATATACTATACTTCACATGGCGATACTTTTCAATTTGTTGATGTTTCTTTAGGCACAAATCCATTTTTTCTACTTCGCTACTGAAACAACTATAAGCTGCAGCTGTATAACTGTGTTTGTAACAGACCTGTTGTAGACGTCTTTGCTGAGGCTCAGTGAAGACACTTTGATGCGCCTCTGACTGTTGATCAGACAGTTCCTGGCAGCAAGGTCTCTGTGAACGAAGCGGTGATTGGACAGATGCTCCATGCCACGAGCAACCTGGGCACAGATAGAGACCTGGAGAGAGAAAAAAGACAAAGGAGAAGAGCAGCGTAAAGTGACTTTCATAAAACATTCAAAGTGGAACAGAGAGATAATCATAGCTGCACTTCTTCCTAACACTCACAGAAGGTTACAGACCTGAAATAACCTCATTTCCTTTGTAAAATGACTCATTTCAAAAGTTGCAACAGGCAAAAATGTAAACAAAAGACATATTCAGTGTTTTATTTATCTCTAAATACAATTTTTTATTATGTTTTGGTGTCAGAAAGTCTATAAACTTCAGCACTGCTCATAAATAACATAATTCTCCTTTCTTTTAAAGTTTCTCAAGACAGATCATTATTTTCCAATATTGCTTTCAGTCTTTGGAGCCATATTTGTATAAAACTGAATATGAACTGCTATACAAGATGTTATGAAAGACTGTCTGGCACAGTGAAACCCAGTGACCTGCTTTTGTGAGCAGGAATTTGATTTTTTGTAGACCTTTACAGAGGGAACAGTTTCAAACAGAATCATTAGTTTTCCTTCTGGCAACACAGATGAAGATGCAGACCCAGAAGTAAAAAACCCTGAAGCATAAAACAAATGAATTATAAATGAGTTGATGTTTATCTGGCAGTCATTTAAAAACCATAATAGTTTTGGCTTGATTTAAAAAAAAAAATCTAGTTTTGATGCAGGAAACAAAACAGAAGGTCAAAAATTATGTCTTATATATCAAAATAAGACATTTAGGAAGATTCAAACCAACTTTTATCTTTTTCTGATTGTCTGAGCTCTGAAAATCACCCAGTCAAAGCTCATACTTTTTGAGACTGCATAGGAACACTGAAGAGTGCTTTTACATTTCTCAGTAGGGTGCTGGTTGGTTGGATCACCAAGCTACATAACTTTTTTTCTACATCTAAATTTGAAATTAGCTATTCTGAGCAAAAAGCTTGGACACGATTGAAAGGAAAATGCATAAAAATCTCAAAATAGAGCTTTAAAGCATATGTGATGTAGAACGCAGCTTTAGAGCAAAAATAAAACCTTCAGGACTTACTTTTGTCTTGGTGCTGATTGGCTGAGACTTCACCTTGTCATCTTTGCTTTTGGAAATTTTCAGGAACTGCTTCAGATCTCCCTGTCATGAGAAAAAAGAAAGAAGGAAAAGCAGTATAAAATAAAGAAACTGAAACGATGTGTTTATTTCTTTGCTTCAGTTCCTGTGTGTGTACCAGGTCATAGTACTCCAGGATCATGTAGTGCGGCTCCGCCTCTCTGCAGAGGCCCAGCAGTCGCACCACGTTGGGGTGGCTCAGCTTGGCGAACATCTCGGCTTCACGGCGGAAGTTGCTCTGGAGCTGCTCGTCTCTGGACTGCAGCGACTTCACCAGAACCACCGCCTCCACCTCGCTCTCTTCGATACCCTTCGCTTTGGACAGCAGCACCTCGCCGAACTCCCCTTTACCTGAGCAAACATTCACCAAACACATCAGAACAGACGGAAATATAAACAAAACAAAACAAACAATAATAGGGCTAAACTACCGAGTGTTGTGATGGTTTGGAGGTTTGCACGGGGAAAGTGGAGCTTATCGCTGGCGTGGCTGTGGCGTTTCTCGGTTGTAGCGACCGTGCCCAGGTTGATGAGTGTCACTTCCTCCTGGATCTCCGCCATGGTGTGGCCATTTTGCTGAACAGCACCTCCTGAAGAAAACAACGCACATCAACAATAGGTCAAAAATAGACAAAAAAATAACCACTCAGATAAATCCTGTATTATTTTTTACCTGCATTACCCACAACTAACACAAGATGGCGACAAATATCCAGACAGTTGGCAACATCGCCAGCATGAGAAAGCAGGGAAAGAGAACCAACCATATAAGGAGTTCATAATTATTGGTAGGACTAATAAAAATGTGTAAAAAGTCTCAACTTAAATTCACCTTTTACTGCACCAGCATAATTTCACATTAAATCCAATGTTTAATTTGAGGACATTTATTTAAAAGAGAATTTATTAACTGTTTTGAATATTTTTCAATCATATACTGATGACCTATTAGGGTATGACGTATGAATGGGTGACAGACTTTATAATTTAATCCACAATGAAGTGAATAATTTGTGCTATTTACTGTGATAACAAAAATAAAGGTAAAAAGTTTTTACAAATGAATTAGCATCAGTATCATCTTTCGGCAATTAAAATACTGATCTGACTAATAATCATTAATAAATAGGTTATTGTTGTCCCAATAAATCTGAAATCTTATCTTCTGTTTCCCCCCACAATAAATAGTACAGTAATTGCCCATCTCTAATATGACAGCACAAAAAAACGAAAAAAATCCAAATCTTTGTAGCTGCTGTTCAAAATGGGAAAGACATGAGGACATGCACTTTACATAAGGAGGTGATGATTCTCATAAGTCAGAAAATAACTTGCATGTCTGGACGATGACTGTATTGGTTTTGCCAACACCATCGTCATCCCAACTTGTTCACAAAGCATTCTAGGAAAAAGCCGTTTCTTTCCTACCATCACAAAAAGTAAATCTGAAAAATGTGCTAAAGATTGTAACGAGAGCTGAATAGTTTGGCAAGATTTGGAAAGACTTTTTAAGCCTTGGGCCTTTTTCATCACCAAAGGTCTTAGGAAGCTTGTTGGTGTCTTCGTGTAATCCAGAGACCGTTTCCTACCGTTGAGACACTCCATCTCTGGCTCTTCTCCATCCTGGCCCTTCTGCAGTCTCTTGGTGTTGCGTCTCTTCTTGCAGTAGAACATCAGTCCCAGAACCACAATGATGTAGGCCACGGCTGCCCCCACAGAAAGCCCGATGGTTTGGATCATCTTATACGGAGCCTTGTCATCCTCAACGCCGTCGTGGTGAGGAGGTTTGTCTGCAGGACACAGAACGGTTATGATGGTTGATACTGAAAGCACATGTTGACAAGGTCGTTTCTAACTTTGTGAGGGCCCAAAGCGGGATGCTGTTTGGGGCCCCTAGTTTATCAAACTACAATGAAGGGATCTGCTACCACTTAAATTCACAAAAATGCTAAATCTATTACACTTTACAAGCAAAACAGACTACAATTAAAATTTACAGTTAAAATCTTGAGGTGAATTAAACTGTTACCAGGAGAACAGTAATCCTCTTTATGGCAATCAAAAAAAGAGACAGATTTTGAGTTTTTATAGAAAATCCTATGGCAGCACAGACTGTTCATTCACATGTGACATAAAGTAAACTCTAAAGCCGAGTATGTGACGAACAGATTCTTGCCAGTGAAATAATTATCTGAGGCTAGCTAGTGGGACAAAAAATTTGCTAACAAAATAAAAAAAGAAAGATTGCACAACCACACATCTGAAATACTTTTAAATGCCATTTGTCTGGTTTACATTTCTCGGTAACTGGAATGATTGGTAGCTGTAAATCATTCTTGTTGTACAAGTCTGCGGTTTCAATAAAGAATCAGCCAAAGTTAATATTTACAGTTTATTCAATTTATAAAGTCTGAGCAAGAGTTCCTGGATATTTGTGGTCCTATTATACTACTGAACTACGACAAATGGGAAAATTGTTTAAGATTTAGAATGAATAAAACTTGTGTTGCACCAAGCTTTTTTGTTGTTGTTGTAATTTTAAGATTTTATTTGCAAAATTTGTAGATCTAAAAGAAATAAAAACATTTTCCATTGGCATCAATTGGGTCATATTTGCCTCACTGTAGAATTGAGGTCAGGGGCCACACAAAGTCATGCAAAGGGCCGCAAATGGCCCCCGGGCTGCACTTTGTACTAGCTTGGCCTTCAGCAAAAATGACCCTGCATGTTGCAGAATGTTTTGAGGCTTTTAGCAAACATGTGAAACTGGTACAAGATTGTTTAGAGATTTAAAAAGTCTGACCTACTGCCTGAAAGATGCAACAATCACATATTCTACAGAAGCAAACATCAAGCCCTTCACCGCTTAAAAGGTTAAAATGATCAGGTTACTGTTGGGGTTTAGCTGGGCGGCGTTGTCACGCCAACCCAGACTAACGACTAAATTAAATCGTCTCTCTCTCTCTCTCTGAAATCCTTCTGTTCGGGTAAAGTGTGAGCGTGTGACTGTAATTTTCAGCTTTTATCGGCCTCAGAGTGCAAAGCTTTATTAGATCCAGCATCAACCCGAGCCCATCACCCCCTGTCAGCCGTGGCGTCGGAGACGTGGGGCAGGTTATTAACCTGTCGCCATGGGTGACGGACAGACGGGTGGAGGTTTAATTAATGCCTCCTCTCTGCTCCTGTGATTGTGGCTCACTGCTCCACGTGGGCACTTTTGTCCCTGATAAAGAAAACCTCTGGAAGCATGCCTCTCTGTGTGTGTGTGTGTGTGTGTGTGTGTGTGTGTGTGTGTGTGTGTGTGTGTGTGTGTGTGTGTGTGTGTGTGTTAAACCTACCCACTACGTAGAGATGAGCCACTCTGTCTTTGATGCTGCAGCTGTTCCCAGCCACACATGTGTACTGACCCGTGTCGTCAGTGGTGACGTCTCTTATTATCAGCGAGCCGTTCGGCATCTCCTGGATTCTGGACGAAACACAGACGGCGGGAACACGAGAGTCACAGTCCGTCTTAAATGATCATGTTTAGATGTCTGTTGAAGATTGTCAGACATGCACCTAATCTGAGGAAGTGTGAAGAGCCGTCAGATAAAACAACACATCAAAACGTAGCAGGAGGGGCCCACATGCCAGCGGGATGAAACGCTACAAGCAGACATTTGTCCTAAATTTAACAGGATTCCTGAACATTTCTTATGTTAAAATTAAGAAACCTTCACAGATTCAAACGTATCAGAGTTTATCTCAAATTGTTTAGATCAGGGAAATGGAATGACATAAGAAGGGGGAGAGAAGGAAGGAAGGAAGGAAGGAGGGGAGAGAAGGAAGGAAGGAAGGAAGGAAGGAAGGAAGGAAGGAAGGAAGGAAGGAAGGAAGGAAGGAAGGAAGGAAGGAAGGAAGGAAGGAAGGAAGGAAGGAAGGAAGGAAGGAAGGGTGCAAAGAAGGAAAAGAGAAAACAGAAAGGAAGGACATTTTGCAATATTAGTCATAATTTTTACAGGTTAGAGGCAAAATGATAAGCTATCAATAAGGGAAATTAATCATTTTGCTTAAACTAAGATACAAACATTTCTTCAATGTTATTCTGACAATGATTATCAATAGTTTATCAGAAAACTCTGCCTAAAGCTGGAATATATACAACAAAGCTGTACAACACACACACACCTAAAAAGACTGAAAACATAAAGCTCTGGAAAAGTAGTAAGAAACCACTGCACTGAACCCCATTGAAAACCTCCTGGTTATTCCACCAAATATTAGTTTCTGAACTCTTCCTGAGCCAAAACATTATTATTGTTGTTCTAATTGAATATGAACTTGGTTTTTTTTGGATTATTTGAGGTCTGAAAGCGCTGCATCTTTTTCGTTATTTTGATCATTTCTCATTTTCTGCAAATAAATACAACATTTTTGCTTGGAATTTCAGAGACATGTTGTCAGTAGTTCATAGACTAAAAGAACAATGTTCATTTTACTCAAACATAGACCTATAAAAGTAAAATCAGAGAACTGATCATTTTACAGTGGTCTCTTAATTTTTTCCAGAGCTGTATATTAGTCTCCAAAGTATTCATACAAAAGCAACTGAAAGTTTTTTTTATTCTTCTCTTCCGGGGTTAAAAGCTGTTTGAAGTGATAATTCTGCTCACTTCATATCAGCCTGGTCTCATTTACCTGTCGTTATTGGTGATGCCCAGAACCTTGTCCTTCACAATCCAGTGGACGTGAGGTTTGGGGTCACCGCTGGCCTGGCAGTGCAGGACAGCAGTGTGTCCCTGGTACACAGATGTATGCTCTGGCTCCACCTTAAAGCGAACATACACTGCATGTGCAAGCATGGACAGAAAAATAAGCAAAAAGCTCATTAATGTGAGGACACAACTGGGGAAAAACCTCGACTACTCACACCGATGGATTCTCAGCTACTGGATGCTTTTCATTATAGTAAAATGGTTTCTCAGAGGACATTAAATGCTACTTTGTTTGACTCTTAATGAGAAAAATCAACATTAAACCTCTCTTACCGGCCACAATGAGGGTCACCAGGGCTCTGATCTCCCCCTGCACGCTGTTGGAGGCGATGCAGGTGTAGTTGCCGGCGTCGTTGCGAGTGACCTTGTTGAAGCGTAGTTGGCCGTTCTTCTGATCCACATGTGGCGGGAGCTCTCCTCCGTCTGAGGGCGGAGTGGCAGGTGAAAAGATCAGTTTATCAATGTAATTAATATGTTTTCCAATTCAATATCGATTTGGAAAACTGTGAATTGCGCTATATTATCAATCAAAATTTTAGCTGTACAAACAGCACAATTCAGTTATATTTGTTATGTTCGATAATATTAATGTGAAGGAGTGAGCAGGTTGATCTCTGGGTTTTCTTTTTAATATAACTTAAAAATGTTAACAGCAGAAACAAAAATCTTTCCTGCACAAACATGGCACAGTTGACTGACACCACATTTCATTTGATTTTGTAAACGTGGGGGACTGGTTGACTTTCAATGACTTATGGAAACATTTATTAATATCTTTAAAATCACAGCAGCACAAAGGAAAATTTCTGTTGCACAAACACGTTTGACACCAATTTCAATTAATTTGAAAAAAGTGGGAGGTGGCAACTTCACTCGGGTGACACTATTTTATTTAAGTTGAAAAACAAAATAGTTTTTTTGCTGCACAAACAGCATAAATATTTGACACTAATTTTGTTTAATTTGAAGACGGTCAGGGTGGCAACTTTACTCAGGTACTGCAGTCATGTTTTAACTTTTGAACTCCATATTAAGCCAAAGTGTTACTGTGCTACTGTTTTATTCTCAGATATTTTACTGCTCAAAAAGGTGAATATATATACCCTGCTGAAGTAATTACAATAAATTCATTGATAATACAATAAATTACTTTTATACTACTCATTATTAAATCAATACCAAAGTATTTAAATCAACATGGAATCAAATTGATATTGAAACACGACTCAAAGAATAGCAATGTAATTAAATGATGAGGTTTTTAAGTACCCAGCCCTGGCAGGGAGCGGGTTAAGGAGGGAACCGGCTCTCCCTCTCGGTTAATGAAGACAAACGAGACGAGGTCTGCGACGATAAATCTTCCTCACAATGTTTGCTGAAGACTACGCAGGTTTTAACACGTCTCGCCTTAATGTTGACAAAGATCTGCAGGTTGCTACTGCTTCTTTTTTGGGGTGAGATATTGTTCAGACAGCCTTTTCCTTATCAGATCTACAACAACAGAGGGCGAAGGTTAAGCCAGCGCCATGCGTACCTGCTTTGGTCCAGTGGATTGCGGGGCTCTCTCGGCCCTTGGCGGAGCACTGGATGGTGATCTCCTCATCCAGCTCAAGGCATTGGGTCGGCTGGGGGGTGGGTGTGAATTTCAGCCGCTCTGAAACACAAGTTCCAGGGAAACATTACATGTGGTTAACACATGCGGTGAAAACACGGGGAGGTGGGGGAAGGTCAAAGCTTCTTTTGTGCAACTCTCCCTGCAGATGAAATGGAACCAAACTGATCTGGAGCGCCTTACGAACAAATTCGGAGCCTTTAAATGTTTAGCAGTAAGTTTTGTGAATTTTATTGGGGTTTTCTGTGAAACATACAATAGTACATACATGTTTTGCATCACTTTTTCTAACAGCTTTGCACATCCAGACATTAAAATGTTGCAACACTCTCTTCTCATAGTTCAGTGGTCTGCAACATTTACAATCCAAACAGCCATTTTCACCCCGAGGCCAGATAAATAAATCTTTTATAGAGCTGCTAATGTTACACAACCAAAAAAACCCATAAAACTTTTGGAGAAACATCTACTTTAGGAAAATCTTTTGTCATTTTTAACTGCTTAACTGTCAACGTCAAGACGCCAACATGTTAGTCAATGTGCATATGAGGACACTGAACTTTTAAGGGGTTTTAAAGAAGCACCAACTTATTTGAATATAGAAAAACATTTAAAAAAGAGACAAAAAGAGGGGTAGATTAATTTCTTAAAAATCTGTTAAAAAATATAAATACAGAAAACAATTTCCAGCCTAATTCCAGGGAAAATAGATTTTAAAAAAAAATTTAATTGTACTTTTTAGTGGCATTTCTGTGGAAATGTAATATGATTATTTCATGAACAACCTGCAAACACATGCATTAGTTGTTATATCCATACTTAAAACCAAAAACAGGTTCTTTATTCATACTTATTGAGAACCACTGAGGAAAATTGTCAGACTGGACAGAGCACTGAGTTTCTCACACTCATACTTTGGCTAGGCCATTCTAACATGAACGCGCTTTGATCAAAAAGGAAGGATGCGTCTAAAAGTTGCAGCTCAGAAAGACTGACCAGCTTCTCTGGACAACATCACATGCTGCCACCACTGTGCTTCTCATAAGGGACAGTGAGGTCCGAATGATGCATTGTTACACAAAGTTTTGCAGATAAGCCAGACAGTTTGATTTTGAAGCAGCTCCCTCCATTTGTTCCTGGAACAGCTGGATTTAAAATGAAATTAAATTACACACAGATGTTTTCCAATCAGGTGAGCTGAAGGCATTCTAAAAAGTTAGAATGACATAAAATCCCAATAAAACACAACTTGGTGGTCACAAAGGGACAAATGTGACCAAATGGTGTTGCAGCAACAATGTCACACAACTTGATGGTTACAAAGAGGCTGTGGCCTATCAGAGGCTGAGATCAAGTAAACATGCTGGCCATCTATCACGGTTTCGCTCTACGACAGGAGACAGGAATGCATGATGGAGATAAGGTGTTAAAACTCCAGCTTGGACCAAACCCGCTATGTATGAGTCATGTTTCACACCTCTGTGGGTGTCCCTGCAGAAAGCCCACATAACACAGATTCCTGATTTAGCAGGCAAACACACAGGCCCTCAGGTATTAACCTGTGTTTGTTTCTTTTCTGAAAAAAATAAAAATAAATTTTGATTTCACCCATTTCACACAACCTTTCAGCAAAGAAAGAATTTAAATGGGCGTACGGATCATTAGAGCGTTCCCCCTGCAGCTTACCCAGCACGGTGACTCGAGCTTGGCCAGACAGGCGGCCGCCGACTGTCCTGGTTTCACAGCCGTACATTTGAGAGTCGTACACCTCCACGTTGTTGATCCTCAGGGTGCCGTTAGGAAACAGCTTGAAACGAGAGTCCTGGACGGCAAAATGAAGAGGGGGGAAAAAAAGCTCCATGTGCGACTTCTCAACAACCTTGTATGTTGTTAAGAAAAGCGCACAGCTGTGAGTGACAACAAACCTCAGGTATAATCTCCATGCCGTTGCGGTACCAGGTGACTTCAGGCTGAGGGTTGGCCTGAGCGTAGCAGTGGAGGTAACCTGGTTTACCTTCGTCTAAGCTGCTGTCCAGAGGTTTAGACACCCAGACCGGGGGAGCTGTGGAGGCACAGAGAGACATCAGTATGCAACATCAGTTCATAGTCACCATATACACCCAACTCCCTCTGATGGATCTTGGATCAAAGTGCATTTAAATTAATGCTAAGAATTATTATTTTTTGGTTTTCTTTGGATCTTTTCTGTCATAAAACACACAAACAAAAATTATTATGGCTTTAAGAGTAGAAATCAGTAGTATACAAGAATTAACATCACAATTACTGGAAATTATGCTTATTAAAGCATTAAAATAATCACTCAGTTATTTAAAATTCTTGTATTTTTTTACTTATATTTTAAAGGAACCATTTAGTTTTTTCTTCATGAAATAAAATGTAATTTTATGACTTCATTTTATTACCACTTATGTGTTTTTATTTTTTATTCTCATTTGTGAAAGAAAAAGCTGTCAAAGTTAAGAACTTAGGGTTTTAGTATTTTAAGATCTTCCTAATTTTAATGGCTGCATCAACAAAATGTTCCCTGAATATAAACATAACAAATAATTTTTTTGTTTGTTTTTTACAGGGACATGCAGCCACGGATTTTTGATAAATAATCTCAAAGATATCTGCTTAATCTCATCCCAACTTTACCTTTCACGAAATCCATTTTACGTCTTCATTCAAACATCGTCGGCTTGCATTAGGAGCTCAAAAATGTTTCCCTGTTTTAAGCACAACTTACTTGCGACGGTGAACGTGACATCCTGGGTTCTGCGGCCGGCCTTGTTTTGGGCCACACAGGTAAAGGCGCCCGAGTCTCCCTCTTCCGTCCGGTTGAAGACCAGGTCCAGGTCTTCCTGGTACACCCGGCCCTCCGTGGGCACCCTGTGACCTTCCCTCTCCCACCACACCTCGGGGTCGGGCCTCCCTGCTGGGGGGTAACAGGTCACCCGCTGCATGGTGTCGGTGGTGAACACCCTCGACATCTTTGGCGACATGCTTCCGATGTCTGCAGCAAAGAGAAGGGAGATGGAAATAACAGAGTGTGAAGTAGAGATTTAAAACGCTCCAACTGATTTCCATTTAATCATCGATTTGCTTTCAGAGTCACTGAAGCATTTCGATTTGGCCCTGAGCAACACTAATTCCCAGTTAAAGGATTTTTTGTCTTGTTAAAGTAAATCCTGTGATTTTAGGAGCAAGTTGCAGAAACCAGTGGAAGGAAGACAAACAGAGAACAGGTTGGACTTGGAGGGGGATTCACTTCTGGTCACCAAAAATCAGCAGCCCCTAAATACAAAGAGCAATAAGATCTGTTACAGGTCACAAGACCTGCTGTTAGCATTAATACCATTAATACTTCATATGAGAGAGAGAGAGAGAGAGAGAGAGAGAGAGAGAGAGAGAGAGAGAGAGAGAGAGAGAGAGAGAGAAAGAGAAACAGAGACAGAGAGAGAGAAACAGAGACAGAGAGAGGAAATAAAAGAAAAGTGAAAAGACAACCAAGCAAAGAAAAAAAATAAAAGAAAAAAGCAAAGAGAAAAAACAAAGTAAGTAAGAAAGAAAAAGAAAGTATGAATGAAGGTAGAATAATGAGGAAGGGAAGTAGGGAAAGGGGAAAAACAAAATGACAGAGGGGAAAAATAGTAGAAGGAAAGAAAGAAGTAAAAAGGGAGGTAGGATGGATGAAAAGAAAGATAAATGAAGGACACAAAGAGTAAGGAAAGAAACTTGGAAAAAAAAAGGTGGTAGGACACAAGGAAACAAAAAAATAAGCAGCACAAGCAAGGAAATAAATTAAGTCATAAGGATTCAGAGCGGGAGGTAAGTAAATAAGAGAAGAGAAAGTTAGAAAGGATGGAATAAAAAATAAGAGAAGTCAAGAGGAAGGACAAATCAAAAGACACAAGGAAGGTTGAAGGAAAGGAGAAACACAATAACAAAAGAGAAATGAAAGACACAAAACAGGAAGGGAAAATGACTAATATTTCAACAATGGGATAGGGAATACAGTCAGGAAATATAGCAATTTGTCCAATCATTTACTTTTTCCATACTTATCCAGACCTGGGAAATGCTGAAAAATGAAGAAGGTGGAGCAGAAATGGGACTATCTATTACTGTGACACAAATCTCCATGTGGTGCCAGCTGGGAAATATGGCGTTTATATGGATCTGTGGTTCTGTGGGTTAAAACTGCAGACTCAGTCATTTCTCGTTAATCCCTGACCCTTGGGATAAAGAGGAAAGCAATCAGGTGATCAGGACTTTGAAATGCTTAGAAATTCCAACCCTGAGCTCAGTCGCAATGCTGGACTTGCATGCACATGCATCAGAAAATGCAAGATGAGAAGCTTGATGCTGATTAAAACTATTCTGTAGGGAGTTTTTCCAAGTTCATATATTTGGACTCTAACACAAATTCATACTGTACTTGGCAGACTTTTATTTGGAAAATAATGAGCTTTATGACATTTTTTCATGGTGTTTTGCTGTATTGTCTTTTCGTTGCCTGTTTCAGCAACACCAGGATGTTATTTGTTACTGATGATCTCTGCCAGGTGTTGTTTACTCTGGAGAGAGCTCATTGGTCTGAACAAGTCTGGAAAACACCTGGAAAAAATGTGATCCACTGGCATCTTCGGCACATAATGGATCCAGCAGGGCCGGATGTCCGTATGGGAATCTGATCATCATCACAAATATCTGGCTCTAAGTGAAAGGAGTGGAGTGCAGAGCAGAGCCGTGGACAGGGTCAGGGGGTAACATAAGCCCTCCTCGGATTTCAGAAACACAGGTTTTTGTCCGTCACCAGTTGAACAGCTGCAGTTTAATGTGTGCGCGTGTGTATACCAGCTATTTGGAGAGATGCAGTCTGTGTAACCACAGATCCTCCGATGCCACGTCCCACACACTTGTAGGTTCCGGTGTACTTGGGTTTGACTTGTGTGATTAGCAGACTGCCGTTGGACAGCAGGGACACGCTGCGGAGAACAAACAGATAAAAACAGACGATTTACATGAGATCGGTGCATGAATTCGACAGAACCTGACCAGGGCTCCGACACACGCTGGGTGTGAGAATTTCATACCAATTCAGACTCAAGTTCTCAGAGCTCTGGGTTCATCTTTTGGGCTATTTTAAAACTGCAAAAGTTCCTCATGAATTTATTGCTGATATTTCTACAGCGGTCTGGAATGAAGGATGGATGAATGGACAAAAGTTAAGGATAAAAGTTATATGAGGGAGGGAGGAGGGTGGTGGGTGGGTGGATGGATGGATGGATGGATGGATGGATGGGATAGACCAATAGAAGATATGAATGGATAGACCAAAGGATGAATGGACAGATGTAAAGAAAAATGCAGAATAAGATC
Organism: Poecilia mexicana; assembly: GCF_051168715.1. Classification (NCBI taxonomy): domain Eukaryota; kingdom Metazoa; phylum Chordata; class Actinopteri; order Cyprinodontiformes; family Poeciliidae; genus Poecilia; species Poecilia mexicana. The sequence continues at coordinate 25,791,680 of NW_028263384.1, read as the reverse complement.
TGAACATGTCAATGTATTTTTTCATGTTCATCCGGACCCGGAAGCTGCTGATAAACTCCAGCCTTTGCAGCCCAGGCAGCCTGGACAGCCACCCTGCCTGCATACCAGCACATGCAACAACAACGTTCTCCACAACGAACCAAACTCATCAGCAAGAAATTCCCAGCTCAATTCCTTCATCCTTGACAAGTAAGATCATCCTGCCTGAACTGGGCTGATTCACAAAAAAACAAAAAAACAATCACCAACGTCTCACAGGAGCAGTAGAACAAAAACCAACATCCCACTGAGAACAAGTCTACAGTAAAAGAAAGGAAAGCTTCCCACATTCTGCTATAATTAAAAATAAAACTTTTATCCTTCAGGGGGTGAAGGCTGCCAGCTGGACCCAAGTAGCTGCCAGCTTCAGTGTGAGTGATGGAAAGGATGCAAAGTAATTAAAGACTGACCTTAAGCCAGACCGAGATGGAAATCTCACATGTGATGGTGTCGCTAAAGGCAAATCAGCAGCTCATCACAGTTTGATGAGAAAGTTATTGTGGATTTAGTTTAAAACAACATACAACATCTAATAAAAGGAAAATGCTTTGGGGCTATTTTATAAGAAGAATTGTCCAGGATGGACTGAATCCCTGAGGCGGCGGCAGCGATACTTCTGTCATCTTGCCTTCGTCGTTCAGGAAGAGGAAGGGAAACGAGCTGCGGGACTTTTAGTACGTTTTCCCCTTATGACGACCATGAAACCGACTTCACTCTGAGGGAAACCTCTAAAATAACCTCACAAGAAAATAAGTCAAGACAGACTTTTTTTTCCCTTAAAAAAAAAAAGAAGAAAAAAAAAAAGAAGAAGAAAATCCTCATAGCTCTGCTGGACCCTGTGCATAAACAAACACTCGGCTTCGCAGTTTGCACAACGGCCTTGAGCTCAAACATGTCTATTTTCTCCTGATTTCAAAACATCTGAAAAACAATCTTCATCTGGTAGTCAAACAAAATGTGCAGAGGGTTATCTAAACAGTTTTGTTCCCCACATCGAGCTGCATTTCTCTGGGGTTACAATCAGCTCACATCAACAAACAAGAATACACAAAACACAACGTTGCCTGGGAATTCCTCCAGCAACAAATGGAGATTTTAAAGAGGAATCAAACACAATTTTGTGTTACAATCGTGCCATCAATGCCTTTTGCTTATTACACAAATGAGTAACTAGAAAGTAGGAATGTTGTAAGTGATTATTTTAGTAACTGATAATAAGCCTGCCACAACAAGCAATAATCAATTAACCACAGGATAAAGCAAAATGGGCTTTATAATTTCTATTCTGATTAATAGTCTTTGAAGGCCAATTTTGGTTACAGTGACATCATAATCTATTTTATTTATGATTTTGGTCTTGTGTATTTAATTATTTGTGGTCAAAAATGTCCCAGTGCCAGTGCCAAGTCTTTACAAAATTGAAATTTATTGTATTTATTCACGTTATTATGCCATTATCAAAACGGTAACTGAAAATGGTCTCAAGACATCAATATTATCGTTTATTGCAATAAATTGTGGGACAATTTATTGTCCAGAAAAATTGACTTTTTTTCTGACAGGCCTCGTCATTGATTATTCTGACAAATAATTGTGTAGTCAAATAAAAAATTGTCCCTTCCTGTAGTAGTAAGAAAGAGAAAAGAGGAAACACTTTAGTTGCTCAACCTTTGATCGATAACTAAGCAAGGTGAGTGGCAACAACTCACTCACTCTTTGGTCACGTAGCAACAACCTGTTGAGTAATTTATGCAGCAGCAGTTTCAGGTTTCGCCCTGAAACTTACATTGTAACAGCTCAAAAACTTAAAACTTAGCATGGAGTGAAAACTGGGGGTAAAACAGAAAAGGCCATGTTGCCAATATGGCAATATTTCTGATATTTTAAACAAAAAACGTATCAATAATTATATAAGCGTTTCATATTAGTCGATATAAATGTTTTTCAGCCATCTTGTGCATCTCTAATCTACAGTAGACAAAAACATTTTTTAGGGACGCTTACGTGACGAGCTGAGGAAAAATGTACATTTGTACGGTTCTTCTCTAAATGACTACTATAATTATAAGAATGTCAAATGGCTAAAAACTCCCAAGTGGGAATGGAGTCGTCGTTGTCGACAGTTTGGCTTCGGATGTGGGAGATTTAATTATGCTCTACTTTGTGTTATGGTTCATAAAATCCCAGTGAAAGTCAAGTTTTAGGTTGGAATGGGACAAAATATGAATAAATGGACTGTGTGGTATAATGGCTGCACTGGTGAGATGACTGCAGCCTGAGGGCTTTTCCCACTCACTGTGAGAACGCTGGAGGACTGCAGAGAAAGGCTATGTTCAAGTGATGTATGGCGGACTGCCCATTGTTACAGCTATGGCTTCCCTCGATGAGCAATTTGTCTAAAGCTCGAGAAAGAGAGCCACGAGGATAATGCAAAGGTTTCTACTAAGGAAGTGGAGCAGTTTAGGAAGGTGGATGCTTAAGTTTGTGTTGTGAAACGATAGAAAGAGTTGAAAGCTGGATGATCAGCCGGTATGAGTAGAAGGGGAAGAAACGACTTGAGAAAGCAACTTACCGAGACTTGTTAACCAGCAGCTCGTTCTCATGGTACCACTCCAACGTGGGTTCAGGCTCCGCAGTGAACTGACAGTGGAACATGGCTTCTTCGTTCTTCAGCACCACCTGGTTCTCAGGGGTGACCACCGGCTTCGGGACGCTCTTATCTGTGAGACAGACGGACAAACATATGCATGTTTACATGCGGAAGCAGCAGAACAGGTTCTAACGGCAGCAACAATTGCTTTCCCAATCATTACTGAAGTCTTTCCTCCTTAACAGTCACACGGATAAACCGTAAGAATAATCACACACAGGTGTTTGGATCTATATCGGGCTGTTCTGTGTACTTTTCAGTAAAGCTGTTATAAGTGGATATATCGTTTGCTTTTCTCTCTTTCTGCAGGTGGAGAAGTGACTTCTAAGGCGTTTTCTTGTATTCTCTGTAGTGGAGCATTATGGTAAAAGCCATAACGCTCCTCTTGTGAAGTAAATCTGTGACCTCTCTGTGGCACTCAGACGACAACAATTCTGATTTCTATGCTGATGGACAGCACACGAAAAAAAAAAAAAGAGAAGCAAGGTTGTACTTATTTTTAAAGCAGTTTGTCAATTTCGGCTCCATCTTTGCTTAATAAATATACAAAATGTGACCATTAATAATCTGGAGGTGAGATTTAAATGATTCCCAAACCTGGTAGAGCCCATATTATTTTATAATTTTCCAAACGGGCATGCTTGGATAAACTTTACTCTGATATGCCAAAGGAAGAGATTTGCTGTACAATACAAGCCTGAGGGGAAGTATTGTACTCAAAATAAAATCCTGGAAACTGCTGAGCTCCATACAGGAGGCGCAGCATAAAAATACTCCTAAATCTAAGCAGGTTTACAGATTTGGGTCAAAACTTCAAATTTTCACACCTAGGAGGAGGAATCGTGCCAGAGGCAGCATTGGGATAAGGCTCAGGGTTAATTCTGGAAAAACTGAGAACAAAAAAAGGTGTGCAGTCAGAGAACACCTGGCCCACCAAAGAAATCAGTGGGATGGCCTCAATACACAGGAAAAACAGGATAAATTTGCTTTTTCTCACAATGACGCCCATTAGAGAGGCAGACGGCGGCAAGACTGTAACTGGAAGCTTGTTGGGTTTTGTCCCCCCCATGCAGGTATTTGAGAGTCTTACAGGTGGGTAATTAAAATGAAGAAGGGTGTTAGGTTTCTCCAGCACAGACATGCTGCTGCATTAACTTTAAAGCCACAAATAATGGGTTAAACAACAGATTTCTGGAGGAAAACAAACAGCCTCCCTGAACAGCAAACTGTCTGAAAGCAGCCGCTGCACTCAGATCATCAGTTCCGCTTCAGGATATCAAGTTATTATTCGCTTTGCACGTTTTTATGTTTATATTTCAGTCTGCGTGGGAGGCGGGAAATGAAGGTACAAGTACACTCTTTTATAATCTCATTAGATGCTCTTTCAGGGCTTCCTCTCATCGCTAATGGTGCTTAAACTGACGTGCTCTCCTTTCATTTGCAGCAGCAGCAGCAGACTTGGAAAAAGGCAGAGAAAACCCACATAAAAAAGAAAGTAATGTGAATGAATGTTAGGATTTTACAGCTTTATCTCCAACTCAAGGATTTGCCTGGAGCACTTTGAGCCAATCTGTTAAATTGGTGATCCAGAGTCACACTTAACAGAAAGGGACTTTCTTTTATTACGTTAATTACTTTTTTAAAAAACATTGTTGCATAAAAAAATGTATTTATATTTTGTCATATGTGTATAGACGTGTAATTTTATGTATATTTTAAACAACTCTCTTGTCTGGGACTGGTTTTTTATTAAATTTGGAAAAAGTTAATATTTTATGACAAAAAGAAAGATATTACACCTTAAAAAATACTGGACATTTCTGTGTCTACAGTTAAGATTTAAGATTTTTTAAATCTTAGATTTAAAAAAAATAGTTTCAGATCAAACAAATAAAAACTCATCATTTGATGTGAAAATCAAGAAATGACAGCAATTCTTAGTTCGATTTCACAACCAATTGACTTGTTGCAGTGGACGGAACCATAAATCCTGAATTTCTGTCTTTCAATTGTTAATATTAAGCTCATTAACTTTTTTGCGATGCAGCAGAACAATGACCCAAAGCAGCAAGTGCATCTCTGAATGGCTCTAAAAAAAAAAAAAAAAAAAGATTTTGGAAAGGCATAGTCAAAGTCCAAGAGGCAGCGGAAACCCTGAAAACCCTGCAATGAATTAAAAATGTCCTCAAAGAGTGGACTAAAGTTCCTCCAGAGTGATAAAAAAAAAAAACCCACTCATCGCCTGTTACTGGAAACGCTCGCTGCAGCAATCATCGCTGGTACAACTGGTTATTACGTTTATGAGGCAATTACTGTACAGGCAGGTTAGTAAAGGGAGCATTCTCCTGCTTAATAAATACAATTATAATTCGATAACCGCTTTTTGTATTTACTCAGAGTTTTTGTCTGATACTAATACTGTTTGTTAATCTTAAACATTTAAATGTTGCAAAAAAGAAAAAAACAGAAAGAGAAGAAAGACCATGGATGTTAGCTTCTGCAGTAGTGCTAAGATGGTTTAAACTGCGTATTAGTGCATATTAAGGTGCATTTGTTGTTTGGAAAAATAGGCAGCTATAAGCAGTTTTGGATGAGCATTTAGTCCTCACTGACATCAATGTTAAGCTCACTGGGATTTTCCAACAGGTGTGTTGAGCTACAACTTACAGAGTTACAAGCCTTAAAGTCTCATTAAAGGGAGCGACAGAAATCTGGACGAGTCTTTTGTTATTGAAATTTTCTGGAAACCCGTCGCTGGTATCTTTGAGGTTTTGACCATTTGTTATTATCGTTTTCCTCTTTTGCTTAAATAATGTCAAATGAATTATGAATAAGTTTCATCATCATTTCTTTAAGAGTGAGAAGAGTTCAAGTCTGACCTATGATGGTGAGCGTGAAGTTGCTGCTGCTGCAGACGTAGCCGGCTGCGTTTTTGGCGCAGCAGGAGTAAACGCCGCTGTCACCCGGACTGGCGCTCTGGATGGTCAGAGTCCTGTCCTTGTTGTTGGTCTGATGGCTGCTCTCCATCAGCTTCACTCCGTCTTTGAACCACTGGCAGGTCGGCCTGGGAGGAAGGGAAGGAGAGCAGGACTCAGGAGGGAACGTGTTGTCAACAAACACACACTTATCTACTTTAGAGACCTGCTGTAGAAGCAGAGGTCGACAGTTACCGTGGGTGTCCATCGATGTGACAGCGCAACATGACCGGAGACGAGTTCTCAATTTCCCCTTCAGAAGCCGGCTCCTTCAGACTCACACCACCACTCTCCAACCCTGCAGAGCACAAATGAAGCAGAGTCCAGGAGAAGGACAGGAGGAAAAATTGGGTTAAGTGGTCATCCTGTCATCTGTCAACACAGGACACACAGCAGCACAAATGAGAGCAGGAGGGATGAGGAAGGTGTGCAGCATCATCACTGTGACGGCCAGCGAGCGACCACAGCTCCTGTTTAGCTAACGTCACCGAACCACTCCACTCATCAGAGTGAGATGGGCTTCAGCTGGGCTTTTTAGTCATTTAAAGGACGCTTCATTGACTCGCTGTGATAAGGGATGCACCGCTGTCAGAAAATGAGCCAGAGGAGAAAGCAAGCAACGAGGCAAAAATGAACATGATTTGACAGCAAAAGTGAGGCAAAACTTTCAGACTATTTCTTCAGAATATAATTTTCAAGCATGTCTGCACCTCTAGAGAAGGTTGGAGATAACGCCGCACCAAAGGCAGAGGGAATTATGCAAAACTTGATTGGTTGTCTTCGAGTAGGAAATGAAAAAGGGAGAAAGGAAAGAAAAGTGGAGGTGAATTTATGTCATTTGTTGAAACAAATAAAGCAAATTGAGCAGAAATAAGAAGGTAATGTCATGAATCTACCGCTGAAAAGACGACCCAGTACACTGGCTGATTTACATCAACTATCAAAAATGCAAATGTCAGGCCAGCAGGGCATTCAAGTATTTTTCTCCTTCTTATGTACAAGGTTGAACCAACCGTGCATCAAATACCAACCTTCTCATCTCCACATCAAATGAAATTGTATTGTTTTTCCTCCAACTAAACTCAGAGGAATAACTTGGAACCGTCAGCTCATGAAAATGTGGCATTGAAATGACAGAAAAACAAACTAATATTTTTTATATTTTACGGAAAATTGGTGGAAAGGATGTGTAATAAATTGCACTTGTATTTTAATTTCAGTTACAGTTCCAAATGATCACATGAATGTAATTAAGTATTTTTACGGCAATGTGGAAAACCCAGGGGGAGGAAATGAATCAGAAAATGAGGAATTTCATGGCATTTATTCATGCCATCAAACAAATCTGCATTTTACTATGAATAATAATAGATGGGGAAGCATGAAGTCCATGCATATCAGAGGTATATCAAATACCCATCATCGTCACGGCAACTACTGAATGCACTACATTTATGCACGTAGTGCAATAATGCATTTGCAAAGGAATGCTTTAATGCAACATTTCCACAGCTATCACATTTCAAGTGTTATGCATTAAACTTGTGCATTCAAATAATTTAATTGGCCATATGAAGGTTTATTAACAGATATGTGAAAACTGAAGAACTGTTCAGGATGATTCAGAAGGCAGAAGTGGGGCGGGGGGGATATTCAGCTGATTTTTTTTTCAACTACTTAAGCCTTTTTATGCAATATTAAAAATATTAAGTGATGCAGATAAAAAATTGCTACTTTTTAAATGATAAAATAATGTAATTGCCTAAAATACAATTACGGCATTCTTTTAGTGAATTCTTGATCATTTGTAGCAAATGGATGAATCAGCAGCTAAAAAAGTACTTCAAACAACATGTGAAAAATGTAATCCTTTATGCTTGACTGATCAATACAGTGTAGGGATAATCTGTTGATTATTTTGGGGATTAACTGATTAATAATTGGATAACAAAAAGTGCTGAATTGAAGATTTTCTTACAACCAGGAGAAATTAAAACTTTGACACTTGAGTTCTGGGTAGAACATATTTACAGACAAGGAAGATTTTATTTAAATCTTAAATACAAAAGGTAGACATTTTTTGTACAGTTCTGGTTTAACAGATGCTCCGAGTTTGTTGTTCTTTCAGCAAATGGCCCATTTTAGAGTTTCAACACTCAAGTTCACAATTAATCAATTACAGAATTAGCTGATTAATTGTTTCAGTCATACTATGATTTGTACAGCAGCACACAGGAACATGTTTACTAAAAAGAAAAGTTGCGATATGATTATATTGAATTTAATCTGACTGATCTGGTTTAAATTTATACCTATAACTGTGGACTAGAAACAGTTTCAATAAATGTAATGTTTCTAAACTCATCTGAGAATCATAATTACACTGAGCTCTTATGATTTACTCACAATACATAACCAGCTCCCACCTACCTGGATTTCCAACTCTGTTTTGTTTACTGTACAAATATTTACAGCTTACATCAAGTAAAAACAGCAACTATCTGTTGTTTATGCGATGATATACAAGCATGAAACTCTATATGCTGTGGTGTTGCTAACAGAGTTTGCTTGGGTTTGCAGGTATAATCACGACTCTGTTGGGTTTGTGTACATGCGCTGAGCGTGTATTTATGCAAAACATTCCACTGGAGCAGAGATTCATTCCTAAAGCCTGTGGCTTGATGGTACGCCTGGATCATCTATGAAATATGCATGGCATGAGCCAACCTGAGACAGCGGAGGGGAGGAAGGAGAGACGCAGCTCCCCTGCGAGGTCACATGGGGCGCTAGAGGAAGACTTGTCACGAAGAATTACGCTCCAACCTGGCAGAGCTCCGCACCCTGAGGTGTCATAGCAAACTGTCTCTACAGTAACAAGGCCTCCATCCCTGTTGTTTATCTCTCTGGCTGAGCCGGGCGCTGCTCATTAGAGCCTACTCAAAGCAGATGCCCAACAACTGCGTGAGTGCTCTCGCTCTGCATTTCAGCGAGTCATTTAAGGCGCGAGAGACGAGCGTACAGATGTGCTGGTGAGGGGTGATGCACAGATAATGATGCTGGGCTTGTAAACACGCCTGCAGATGTACTCAAATTATAAAGACTCCAGAAGATAACAATCGGTTGCGCTTCCTGTTCAAGGTCAACAGCTTTGACAACTTGGTTGGGGGGAGGGGACGAAGGATAAGTCAGCAATGAAGACCCGGGGCCAGAAACTTGGGCCAAGTCACTGAGAGCAAAACGGGCATGGAGCAAAATCTGTGACTCACGAGCCGAAATAATCTGAAGGAACGAGTCCAATTTATGGACAGATTAAAAAACAAACCAACAATGACAGAACACTGCATAAGGATTTCGTTTTAGAGGTCTTTCAGTGTGGTTTCAAATTTTAAACAGCACTGAATTGGCCCTCTAAAAGTTTTAAATTATATATATTTTACCTACAAACTCTGGTAACTGTGTCGTTCTTTTCAGTATAGATTTAACTGCTGCATTTGATGCAGCGGAGCACAACGTTTTACTCTCTCATTTGGCACAGTGGATGGGCATTAGGAAAACACCAAAGGACTAGTTCAAGTCCTACTGAGCTAGTAAGGTCCTCTATCATGTGGGGTACCACATGGCTCGGTTTGAGGCTCCCTTATATTTGTTTCTGCTCGGCTCCACATTAAAGAAGCATGGTGTGCTCGTCCACTGTTATGCAGATGATAGTCAGGTTTCTATCCTACATAAAAACAATGATGGAAACTGTTTAAATGCCATTGAATGAAACACGTTCTCATTGCCTTTTCTGTTGCCCTTCTGTAAACAAACAAAAAAAATCAATAAATTTTCACGTAAATAAAGTAGGAACAGGAAAGAAAAAAACCTGTTTTGTTCTCTTCTTTGCATTAAAAAAATGTTTAGACCAGAAAGTTCACTTTTCATGTTATGTGACGTCAACACTTCCTTCCACTAGCTAGGTGTGTCCCACACACAGATTGCGGAGAGCTGAAAACGTGTCTTCTTATGGCTTTCTTTCAACAAAATCCCAATAAACTTTATTGAAGGATGTAATGTTTGCAATGTGAAGAAGTTAGTGTACAAATGCTTTTGAAAAGCCCTGCAAATATCTCAAGCTTAATAAACAATAGAATCTAACAACTGGTTGAAATCTACTATCCAAATAAACCTCCAGTGAAACAATGCAGTGAAGTCTGTCGGATGAATTTCCTTTTTCACATTCATCCTGTTTATTATTAAACAGCCGCTCATTCCGCTCCTCTAACAGCTCCATTCGCAGTTCAGGTTTCTCCAGCTGTCAGCGTTGCAAACACAGGATACTCTTTCATAACCTATTAAATGGGGGAGAAACACTCCCCGTAATTCCTCTCAGAATGCATGACGAAGTGTTGCAGCAGGCCTGGCCGCCGACGCCATAATTAGGGGCGTATAATTATTATGTTGGGAGGCAGAACGGGAAGCACGATCGTCATAATAGACAAACTGTGCAGATAAATAAATCCAACATTCTTCGGTAAGTTGAATGTGCGTGACTTTCATTCAGCGAGGCGAGTTGTTGCCATGGTGAAGGGTCTTTGCAGCAGTAAAGCGCAGTGAAAAAGTCGTTACCTTGACAAGTAGCGGGCAGGATTTGAGTGGCAGAGCCATGTGTGTTGGGATTGTTCTTATACTGTAAACACTAACACACCCTGAGCGGTCTGGGCCAGCTGTCAGGACGGGTCAGATTGTATCAGCTGTGTCCGACATAAGTCATCAAACGGAGCAGCGGGGAATCAAGAAGATGTTTGTGATGAGGAGGACTCCTTAGGAAAATGAAAATCATCGTCAGGATGAATGAACTGTGATGGGAGCAGAGAAAGTGGAAATGCACTCGTGGCTTCTGCTGGATAAATGTAGGTTAAGGACTGCGTGACCAAAGCAAAGATGGTGGCCACATGTGCAAGCAGGCATGGGCTTTCAGATCCGAATTGCATTATTTCAATATTTGATTCGTTTCTGCAAGCTATGTCCCCAAATCCAGAACAGCGCGGGCCAGCATCTTCTCTGAGACTCACATGGAGAAACTAACAGTTGAGAGGCCTGAGCTCAGGGCCTCTGCTGGAGACCACTGACCAAACAGGACAAAAGGGTTTCAGACAGGGGCTAAAACCTCTATTAGCGAAAACAGAGGGGGGACAATTTCTCTTGAATAACTGAGACAGGATTAGCCCACCCACCACTGAAGGCAAGACAAATTAACTCACTCTTCAGTGGGGGAAGGGCAACAGCCCTCAAGTCCATGTACAGTGCATATGGAGCACCCACCCCTCCTTACAAGATGCATTTAGTGCCATGCACGCAAACTTGCACACACATCACTGAACGCACATGCAGGACTAATGCCGAAGGGGCTGACGTTAAAGCTGCAGAGGGCTCCATCGTCCGTTTAATCCATGTAGTGTAAATATGGCACAATTCATCAAAACAAGGCTGGATCCTCCTCCAGGAACAAGGCCAGCATGTAGCATCAAGTCATGGCTACACTTGGCTTCCTGCAAGAAATTTAATTATAAACTTCTCATTATTTGGCTTGAGGTTTCTTTTTGAGCACCTAAACAAAGCAATGTTTGGTTTAGTTGCAAGTAAATATTTAAATCTGTCCGGGATGATTCTGGAATCTGGAAACGTCTGTTGGGTCTAAAATTCAACATATTTGGAAAATAAACTCCTGCTCTTCTTTAAACACATACTCCAGATACATTTTTTATTCAGCTTTCTTTCCTCTAGTGCCTTTTATTAATAAGAAAGAGTTATTTTAAGTGCGTGGGAATAATGGTAACAACTTGGCAGATAAATACAGTTTATTCTGGATCACGATGGAAACTGAAGAAGAACTGGCCGTTCTTGTCTAACTCGTTCCCGCTTTCATGACTTTAATCTGTGGGAGTGTGTCAGTTGATCTTTATTGACACGCTGGATCATCTGCAGCTTCAATGAAACTGTAGCCATCTTCGAATTCAAAAAACGAACGTACCTCTCTGGTCTTTCTGGCTACAACCCTTTAAAGATGGTGCTCAAAATCACTCCGTCTGCCTCTTCTCAGGCAGAGGGGGAGGCTTGAACTCGCATCTGTTCCTGTAATCAGCCTTTGAACAAGTATCATCACTGCAAAGAAAAACCTCCTGAAACCATCTGAATGTAGCCAAAGAGGAGAACGTGTTCCAGATGGAGACATTTTTCATCTGGTTTTCCTTTTTCTTTTTCAATCCCCTCCACTGCTATCTTTGCAAAGACTGAGACGCACAAAAGGCTTTTCAGCAACAACTGGTACCTGAGGGCTCTCTGTTATTTATCCCACACAGAGCTTGGTTGAATTCCCCTGGCATCTTCTGAAACAAGGAGACCCACTCATGTTCAGTTATGAGGTTAAACTAAATTAAGAAGCTGGCGTGCCTCCCGTCTAGAAGGCACAAAAAGTTTACAAAGCTGCCGGGTAAAAAAGCCAGCGCAAAGAGGGCAGTAATGAACTAAATCTAAATAATTATATAGCCAGGAGGTAAATTACGCCCGCCAGCAAGTTCTCGACAAAAGCCTTTTGAGGGATATATGGGAAAAAACGGTGTTACACAACAGGGAGGAAAATGCAAGCAACAAGAAACACATGCTTGGTGGCGCACGTATCCGGTTTCCAGTAGAAAGAAGAAGCCACAAAGAACAAGGCAACAAGGTGGAAACATTCCTCCAGCTCATGAAGCCCGTCACCCAATATGCCGACTTTTGTTCAGGGTTTTAACCAGGAACTCGACACTTGGCCTTGGCGTCATTAAATAGTGCTGCAAACGTTTTCACATCTCTTTGTGTTCTTCACGTTGTCACATTACAACCAAGAAAATGGTGCGTAAATGTGAAAACAATATATCTGCATCAGTTGAAAGAGAATAGATCTTATCAAATTATGGGTTTTTTTATATCTTATTGCCATTTGTGTTTCTGGAGGGGGATTGCCGTGTGGTATTTGTTTGACATCGTTACCGTGATTGTTGTTTCAGGGCGTTTTCACACCTGATGGTCCGGCAGACTCGGTTCGATTGTGGACCAAAATTGCAACATTTGTTAGAGAAACTAGATGGAGCTAAATTGGGCGAAGACTCACTTCCCAGCAGGACAATAACCAAAAACACACAGTCAGAGATTTAATAGATCTAAGGATGTCTATTTGTTAAAATGGCCTAGTCAAAGTACAGACTTACAACTGTACTTTACGGGTATAGATGCATGACAAAATGTGGAAAAAAGATGTGAGTGCTTTGTGAGACAATGTGAAGCTCCATCAGTCAGTAAATTTGACATGTCATTTTTGTAAACGAGGTTGATTAGAGGTTAAAGGTGAACACTCACATTTGATATTAAAGGAGGCCTTAGTGGAAAGCTGTGCCATTCCGGTGGCGTGGTTCAGCACCTGGCAGGAAAAGTTGCCGGCGTCCAGCTGCCGATCCACCGCCGTAAACTTCAGGTTCCCCCCTTCTTGAAAGCGCCGCTCTGTGTCCGTCAAGCGCTTGTCGCCCTGATACCAGCTGTATGTGATGTTGGTCGGATCGCTGACTTCACAGCGCATCATGGCGCTGCGGCCGTGCAAAGCATCCTGGGACATGGGCTGCTTGGTGAACTGGATTGAAGCGGCCTGAATGGACAGAACTGGAAAAAAATAAGAGAGAGGGAGAGAAAGGGGGAAAGTAAATGACAAGAGGATTACGACTGGGCTGCTGTTAACATTTTATAGCTTTTTTCCATTCATTAAGAGTACGCCACAGCAACCACTTAGCCATGTGGAAGAATGTGATGTTGAGACAATAATGACTCAGGATAAATTATTATGCTGTAAAAAGATCAGACCCGACTTAGAGAATTTTTCCCCCCCCATTAGTAACGCCTCGGTGCGAGTTTGTCGCACATCGCATCAGATCAGCTTACTTAAAAAGATTAAAAAAAATAAAAAAAAAACACCCTGCATTTTCTTGGACTCATAAAGCTTTTATTTTTACATCACGCTGCTGTAAACAAGATCACTTTCAGCTTCATTTACTCCTGATGGCCACATCTAAATGGAGAAAATGATGATTTTTGTTCACTTTGTTGTAAACAGATGGACCAAGAAAATGTTTGATTTGTACAAAATAACAAAAAGTAAATCTTGGAGCAGCACGTTATGTAAAAAACTTTTGTTCAGCTTCATATGATGTCATGATGTTATTCCCTCATCAAAACAACCTGGAGTGTTGCTTTGATTCTTTCATGCGTGTTTCTGAATCCCTTAGTCTCATATGGCAGCCGTTTGAGGGTGGCCCACTGACTGCAAATGCGAAGCTCCACCTATTTACCCAAAGCAACAATTTAAAAGTTTCAAACATCAGAACTGTGATAAACTGTGAAAAATAAGTTTGTCTTGTTTCAATGAGGATGAAGGTAAGGGAGGTAAAAAAAATAAAAATAACCCCCCCCACCAAAAACCCAACTTAGACACTGGCAGAACACAATCAGAATAGCTGATTTGGATAATCAGCAATTCTCCAAAACAACCATTAGACACCGCAAAATCCATACCAACGGATTTGCTTAGTAAACATACCGGGAAAAATGCAACTGTTTTTTTTGTTGCTACAATCACAAAGCTTGTCAGAAACTACTGGGATTTTAACTGGAACTGTGTGCTTTGATCAAACAAGACAGAGCTTTTTGGAAGTAGATTAATAAAATGAAGGGTGACTACATGGGAGAAACTTCAAAGAGTAGCTCTACCCTGAAACCCTTCAGAGCAGCGAAATGGTACAGATCCAGCTCACTCATGCAGCGTCGTACCTACAAAATTACTTCCTGCAGATCTTTTCACCTGGACACTGACTGAGGCCGCCATTTTGGCAAAAATACCACAAGGCAATTTCTTTTATCCACCTCAGATTAAAAGAACAAAAGTATCCCAGAAATACAGTTTTCATCAGAAAAATTCCATTTAATCTGTAAAGTCGCTTCACGTTTGAGCGACTGCCACAGGGAACTGCTAACCATCTTCATGCAGGTCGTCTGCCTCTCACAACACAATGTTATCATACCAGCTTGTTATCAGAAGGAACGGTCCATCGCTAAAGTCGATTAAGCATACCTTCACCTGCCTGGCAAAGGGCGTGTGCTTGTGTGTGTGTGTGACGGGTGTTACGAGTCTCTTAAGGGAGTGAAGCAAATCTTTTAATAATGCTACATAAAGGAGGCTGTTGAAGATGAGTCGGTCTTTGACCCTTCACATCCCACCACTCCTACCCCACTGCACTTATTACTTCAAGTTCACCTTTGTCTCAGCTGCAGGTGGCTGGATCTGACAGGTGTGGCAGAGCTGAAGAGAAATTCTGGTCAAACAAGGCATCTTTTATAGAGTGGACTATGGCTCAGGCTGCAGGGACAAGAGCGGAGCATCAACGCCTCTTCTGCAGAGCAGCACTGATACAACTGCACAGGAATAATGTCTTTGTTCACGAAACTACCACAGTAACAGCCTTACAGGGACTCATTTTCCAATAAAGGAAGGAAATTAAAAACAACTGAAAGCCACAAGGGGGAAAAAGAAACAGATTTTCTTTCCTTTGTTATAAGCATAAACTGTAAACGATATAACTGGGATTATGCATATAATGCATATTCACCTTCTCCACATTTTTAACACTATAGTAAAGAAATTAGTGTATTTTATTGGGATTTCTTTATAAAAACGTGGAAAGATAATTTTGAAGTGGACATAAATACTGAAACCTTCACTTGTATTCAGTCAGTCTGTGCTCCTCGGTCTTCATGATGCCGTTTGTTCACTAATGTTCCCCAACAAACCTCTGAGGCCGTTACAGAACTGAGATTAAACTACAGGTGGGCTACTTACTGATTAGGTAAATTTTATTTAGTGGTTTCAGAGTGAAGGTTTTCGTCCGAGGGGCGTGAATACTTCTGGAAACCAGTGAACATGAGATTTAAGGCCTGTTGGGTTATTTTATCTGAAAATGTTTGGGATTTGTGGCAAAATATATTATATAAAGAATAATAAATCATCCTTACAACATCTGGATTGTGGTGTTAAACGGAGACGCCGCGTGATTTATTGCACCAAGGATTGTAACATATTCTTCACTCCTAAACAATTTCCCCATGAGGAAGCGGATCTGTCCCATCTGTGTACAAAAAACCGGGACGAAGAGCAGCATATGGGCCGGAGAAAACAGCCTAATGATCCGACATCAACCTAAACAAGTCATCGAGAAATGTGCAGAGACAGAGGAGCCGTGGCAACAGCTGCATCCTGGGAGAACATGGCTGCTTCCGACACAAGCAGCATGGCGTTTAGGTGGAGATGCAGCAGCTCACAGGCATCCAGTTGATGATTTTAGACAGAAAGGATGACTTCCCGGAGACGTCTCAGCAGATAAGGTGTCACATGTTGCATGATGACAGACATGAAAGTGAGTCTTTGAGGAAGGAGGGGTGGTTTGGATCTCACATTTGAAGAAGTCTGCCAAGTTTACTCTCTGTTCAAACAGAGATGGCAGCGTGACCTATATTCCTGGCTAACAGGCATGAACAAAGCATTAACAGTACGAACATCATCGTATAAACAAAGAACAAAACCACAGCAGCCATTCCGGTCCTCCTCCTCCTCTACAAAAAGCCACTCAGACATATAAACTTCACCGAAGCTCTATCTGTCGGACTGAATTAACAGCTAAATTAGGTCTCACTCTTCTTTTATAGAGCCTTCAGAGAGCTGAAGGGAAGAAAATGGCTGGGTCTACAGAGAGCGGCGCTTCAGGGGAGATAAGCAGAAGAATCTGAACTCCTTTTCAAAGACGGACCAGTTGAAAGGGAGAGTTTAAGATAAAGAACAAACAAAAATGCCGATAGTGGGCAAACAGGATGGGGAGGCTCCAGGAACAGACAAGCTATGCAGTGGCTGGGCTCTCAACTAATGAGGTGGGGATTTTTCAGAATGCAAAAAAAAAACAACCTTTAAAAAAATAAAGTTGAAATATTGTCCTGTTGCATTTTTTTTGTCAATATTCTATCATAACATGTAGTTATAACCTAAAAGATAAAAGAAAGAGGGAAAAAAATTCTGCTTTGAATTTTAGAAAGAATATGTATGTATATATGAAGATTATTGAAGAAAACACCAATTCTGTTGAGGAGAAAAACGTCATGATGGTCTGGAGATATTCTGCAAAAGTGTAGAAATGAGTTTTTTTTTGTTACAGCTGTTCTTGCTTGTCAAGATATATTATACTTCTCAAAAACTCAAGTGCAGAACTCCAGAGAAGTCTTCAGAGTTTTCTCCCACTGCTGCACCACAACCTTCATATTTCTTGGACACGTTAGAAAAAAATTCTGCGCAAGATATACGTCAAGAACGAATTTCAACTCCCAAACCAAGGAGAGAGAACAAATGTATCCGTTCCTGCAGATTACGCATTAATCTGGCAATCAAATCTTAGATGAAGAACTGTTTTGGGGAAAAAATTAAACCCAACCTGGAGAGGCGATAACTAGTAATAATAATGAATCATTTGGTTTGACCAATATGTTCTGCTCACTACACAAAGGCTAAAAAACAGACTGACAATGAAATTAAGTAGGAAAATTCAATTGTAAGTGACGTGTTTCAGGGATGAATCACAAATTAGCATTTATCTATGAACTAATTTATTTTTTATGTTGGAAATAAAATAAATAGCTGGTAAATTATCAACCAACCTCCCATTTCAGGTGTAAAGTTAAATCATTACACTTGGGTTTGTTTTTTCGTTGTTACATTCCGCTTTAAACCATCTGAAAAGCGAAAACCCACAACACTGGAAAAGCTGGAAGCTGTAAATCAGCAACATCTTCATCGCATGTGATGATTAGACACAGGCTTTCTTTGCCACATCTATTGTTATACAAATAAAAGCAGAAACCCAAGTTTGCCCGTGGCTCTGACATTAATCACTGTGCAAGAAAAAACTCCAACTGGAAACAGTTTCTGCAGAGAGATGAGAAACAATGTTTGGATTTTGATCAGAGTTTCTGGGAAGACATTGGATGAGACAGAACCGGGGTTAAGGACGGAGACGGGAATATCTGCACACAGGGATATTCTTCTTCGGCTTGTTGCACTGTCGACCCCATTAGGCTCGGTGCGGCTGTCGGGCTGTCAGGTTGAAGATGCGTTTAAGTCGCCCTGACAGCCAGAACTCATCGTAATGAGCTCATCAGCAACCTACGTCTCTTCTCTTCCTTTGTCAGCTCTGTCTGCTGTCACAAGAATGCAGAGATTATGGTGAATCTTGCTCTACCAACACTCAGAGAAGAGCAGAATGCTAGCATGCAATCACAATACTTCCTTTTGTCTAAATAAAAACAAACCCGTTATAGAAAGTGGTGTTTTAAGCACACAAGATGAAAGAAAGAGGAAACGGCTTTCTTTTTTGTTCAGGTCAGCAGCATAAAAGGAGATGTTATCAGTGGAAATCCTGTTATCGCGATTGTGCGTTTCCAGCAGCCCATCACACACAGCATTGTTATCTCTGAAGCGCTCTCTAAACATGCCTCCGCCTGGTGACGATGAACAGCGGTGACACAGAGGCCCGGCTCTCCTGGAGGTCAATGGGGGAAGGCGCTCGTTCATGCACAGACACAAACGGCAACACCACAAACACTTGGCACCAGGAACAGCCACCGTGGAAGCTCAAATAACCCCAACTGTGTGGTTTAGGAGCTCCTCTGCAGGCCGTGTCAACATGGGACAGCTGCTTTAAAAATGTTTTAAAGTGACGAGCTGGCAGAACGGGGAGCCTCGGAGTCGCTGAAAGTGAAAAGTGCCGGTGATGCATGAGACAGTGATTGGTGGCGTTCCACTTGGCTGTTATTTTTACCTTAATGCCTCAGTGATAAATATTCCAGGATCTCATGCAAAGATGTCAAAAAGAAAACCCCCAAAACCCAAAAGTTGATTTACTGACAAGTGTCATTTCTCTCTTGTGTGCCACTGTTAATGAAAACATGACAGTTTTTCCCTCAAGTTCTCCACTTCTATAAAAAGTGTACAGAACTATAACCCAGTAAAGCTGCAACATGCAGCATCAAACATCGACTTTCTGATGTGGATCTGGGAACAATTAATGAGCCTGATTAAAAGCTCTTTGTTTATTAAGATCTATAAGAGTGTGCATGACTTGGAAAGAAAATAAGGCGTCATACTTGGCTCCTGTCAATCAAGAGGTCAAACAAGGGCCAAGCACATGAAGCAACATGAAAAAGTGAGTTTTTTAAAGAGATGGAGAGAGAGCACAGATGGGGAATAAAGCAGCCATCAGCAGAACTTCTAGCAGCTGCAGTTTTATGCTAAATATAAAGTTTCTTAAACCTGTAGAATGAAAAAATGGGATCTAAAATTTGAAAAGGAGTTAAAGACAAATTACTATTTTCTTAAATACTTAAGAAAATATCTGATTAGTAGAAATGGACTAATCAGATTCTAACATTCTCGGACTGGATATTAGGCCGAGTTTTGTGATGTTTTAGCTGAATTTACAGTGGAAGTTTAGAATTAGAGCCAATAAATGTTCTGCAAACAGAAATTTGATCAATCATTTCTAAACATGTCACATATATATCAGTATATGCCTTGTGTTAGTTTTGATTTATCAGTTTAAGAAACAAAAAACTGCAACGGAGCAGCTGTGTGTGCGTGTGTGTGTGTGTGTGTGTGTGTGTGTGTGTGTGTGTGTGTGTGTGTGTGTGTCTGTGTGCATGTCTGTGTGCGTGTGTGGTCAAGTAAAAACATTCAGAATCACAAAATATGAGTCTCTAGTAGATGCCTGCTGCTTTGCTGCAACATGTCCAACTCAGACAGATGACAGACATATTGTTATTGCCTTTAACTTACTACTTTTTTTTTTAAGCTGTGCTATGTTACATATCTACATTTTCTTTCCCAGTATTGTCAGTAGGCACATGACAAACTGTTAAAAAGCAAATAATTTCAAAATGATGAAAAGTGACGGCTTGAATGATTGGCGTATTAACATTTGCTGACAACCAGATGTCAAAGTGCAAGGCGGTGTGTTTTTTTTAGAAGCTGAAGTAAAAGCTCAGCTGAGGCCGATAGCTTCAGCCTCAGCTGTGCAGACTGAGATGTCAGAGATAAATTGGAGAATGTAGGCGGAGGGCATAGTCACGGTAAGCTCCAAGGCCCTCTGACAGAGCTTTCATGGCCCGTCAGCAGCACATCAGTTTCCCTGTATGACTGAGCTGCCGTCTTTAAGACTAGATGGAGGATCTTTTCAGCAGCGTTTATGGTCTAATGAACGCACAGGAAAAACCAATCAGAGCATGAAACAGGTGAGGCAGAGTGATAAACTTGGATATTTGACGAATGTCTCAGAAAAACTACATTTCTGTGACATGATAGAGGAGAAGTTGCAAGACAAACTGTTGCGATTGTATAATCTTAAGTTTTTGTAAGTAGTATGTCTTTGGAGCTTGCTTGATAAGCCTTTCGAACGCGTCATTGAAAGGGCTGCATTTCTAATGAAAACACAACAGCAGAGCAGCAGTGCATGAAGCAGAAATGTGCCCCAATACAAAGAGGTCATGCTGTCCTTTTATTTAACTTGACATAAAAGACATTAAACAGGACAGCGGCACACAAGGGACAATGTTTCTGTCGAGCTATTTCACAAAGAGGGACAACTTAGTTTGCCTCAAACTCACCTCACTTTGGAATATTAACTCAAAATGTGTCCTGGATTTAGTTCAAATAAAAATTAAAAGAGGAAGAAGTAAAGTAAATTTAAAGCAGGAAAATTTTTGTTCAATTTCTGCTGGTTACCTATTGAGGTTTAGTCGTTTCAAACTTAAAATCTTGTTTTGTTTGACTAAAGGAATATTAAATTACAAGTTTCATTATTATTCTGGTCCATGAGATCTTATGGCACTGCCTGGGGGTGTTTAAAATCTAACTGAACATCTTGCAGGTTTACTTTTTTAAAATGTTCAGCCTCTGATAATCCCACAGCACAAAGTTTCTCTAGCCAAACAAGATCAAAGTTTTACACAATCAAATTTCATTATTTTCCAGACTCGGGTTACCCGATTTTCACAACATATTTTGATGGAATGGATGGAAGGATAGATAGATTAAACAATGGATAGATATTACAAAAAGATGAATGGATAGACAGAAAATAACAGAAAACAAGACAGAAAATGATGGATGGATAATTAAAATGGATTGATAGTAAAAAAAAAGATGGATGGAAAGAGATAAAAAAGATCAAAAACAGCTAGATGAAGAAGAATAATAGATAAGAAAGATGAATGAGATAAAACAGACAGGTGGACAGAACAATGGAGTGATGGATTGAAAGATGGATAGACAGACAAAATAACAGACAGAAAGATGAACAGATGACTTTTCCACCTCTTTACCTTCTAAAATCTTTACGCTACATTAAACAACAAGTGTCACCAGAGGAATGGAGAGCCTGAATGTACGGCACTTAAATAATTAGCCAACACTGACAGCAATGCAGGCAGATCTTCACAGTGTGCAAATGGTTGGTTCCGGATAGATGCTACATTTAGAGTAAGGAACAGGAAATGGACTCTGGGAATCAATTATTTAGGCAGGAACCTAATGTGTTTTAGATAAAAAGAAAAAAGAATGACCTCAGGTAGGAATTGATTCTGTGTGAAGAACATCAGCAGAAAGCATCCGTGTTCCTTCCACTGTTTCTAATTGAAAACCAAGTTCAAAGCAGTGGAGCCTGTCTGGCTTTCTACTACAGACACCGGTATCCATACATGCTGCCTAAATCCAATCGCTGCTCTCATTGTAGCAGGTAATTGGTGTGTGGAGGGATCTCACTATGCAAAGAAAATGCTGGCCTCATTATAACAAACCCCACAGAGATTACCATCAGTTCTCGCATTTTTCACTCCATCTCAACTCTGACAGCCGCGCAGGCGAGACAAAGGCCTGCTCACCAGCTTATTACTAGGCAACACTGGGATGGCAACCGGCACGCAAACTCACCTGGCGAACCCAGACTCGGCAATCAAGACTCCCATAAAGCAGCAGCAGTTATTCAAAAACTGACTAACACCAGTCCAATCTTGACATCTCTTCAACACACATTTATCTCATGTATCCTTTCTCAATCATTTTTGTACGACAGACGTTAAATATCGTAAGAAAGCTGACAGGAGAATGTCACTTCTGCTTTGCCGTTATGAAAACGCCTCATTGATGAGCCGCTGCTTGCCAGCACACCTCCGTCTTTGAAACAATCTGCTCCATATGTTCCCATGACAGGGGAAATGATGCAAACAGTCAGGCAACACGACAAGTAGCAGTGTGTGTTGAATCAGTCATAAATCTCTGAGCACACCGGGATGTGGTCCACAACATCAAAGTGCTGGGTAAGTCCCACCTCAACCCATGTTCAAAGGACGCCCTAATGGGCTACACATCCTAAGTCGTTTCCACTTCATTA
Organism: Poecilia mexicana; assembly: GCF_051168715.1. NCBI lineage: Eukaryota > Metazoa > Chordata > Actinopteri > Cyprinodontiformes > Poeciliidae > Poecilia > Poecilia mexicana. Next base: position 25,769,472 of record NW_028263384.1, on the reverse strand, counting down.
TTTCTAGAGGCCTGCCAAAAACTGAGCGTTGGCTCTGTTAGACCAACAAGAACTTGCACCATGGGGTTTTCAGCAAAAAACGTCCATAGTTATTTACCTTAGTTCATTAAACTTGTACTTCCAACAGTTTTACATGCGATTAATATTCAGTCAGTTTGATGGAAGGTAACAGCACTAGAGACTCTCACCTGATAAAGATGATCGTGACCAAGATGCTAAAAGATGTAAAGAACGTTGGAGGCATTGTAATGGCAGATGAGAAAGAGAGAAGTAAAGAAAACACGGATTTATTCGCAAATGATAACATTGCTATATTCATGATTTCCTAATATAACATCAATTACCTGCACCACCCCAGAAAAACTTTTTGATTACAAAAATATATATGTGCATAGATATTTTAAAGTGCCTTTGCCAACACTAATCTAAAAGTTTTAAATTTCCTGTTTTCTCCATACACTAACAGGAATAAATGTCTAAGCTACTGATCAGCAAAAACCTTCATTTTTATTAAAAAGAACTTGTAGGATCTTGTTTTTTTGTTTTTCTAAAAGCAACTATGTTTTTGGTGAATACTATGAAACGGCAAAGTATGAGACTCAAATATATCTTAAATGGACAAATAGGGTGGGAACTCAGCCGGTTTACGTCCGTCTTTTGCTACATAGATGCTTTATATCTAAAGAAAATGGTAAAATGTTGATCTTGGGTCAAAAAGATTTTTTGACAGAAGTAGGACTGGACAATATGGTTGAAAAATATATAAAGGTTTCACAAATAGCCATAATTATTGATTAGTTTTTAAATTTTAAATATCTGAAATACTGCCAAACTGGTAAAGCGACCGTTTCTGTTTTATCCACAACTTCCTCTACAGGAATGTCTGCCCCTTCACTCCATTTGTTTTTCCATTTTTAAGCAGTCATGAGGCACTGCAGAAAAACCTGAAACTTCTGCTGCGCTCATTACGGAAGAGGTTGTTGCTAGGTAACCAAAGTGAGTTGCTAGGTAACTGGAGGGGGCTTGAGTTAGTTCATGCCACCAACCTTGCTAGCTGGCCTTGAGAAATTAAGCAGCGAAAGCCTTTCTGGATCAGAGTTATTGAAAATTCAATTGGATGCATTAGCTATTAATATTGATCACAATACATACATCGTTATTGATTTATTGCCCAGGCCTAGACAGAAGGGTAAAAAGTAAAATAAAATGTAAACAATCATTTTTTGAAAATAGATTTATCATGTTGTCCAGAATATTGGGACTCTGGCGTTCAGGTTGAACAGCTTGCGTTAGATGGCTGGTGCTCCAATATGTGACGGAGCCTCTGAAGGGGAGACGTGAACCAAATCGCTCATCAAGCTCCCCGGTCCGTCCCTCTTCACCAGCCTTCATAACCGTCATGTTGTATCTAAAACAGAGACATCTGAGCACAGCCAGCTCGCTCACACTTTCAACACCCACTCATAAAGGGCGGACTGTTGAAACACAGGCAGCTTAATGCATCTCTGCGTGACCTGCCTGCTCCTCAGCAAAGAACATGAGCTGACAGGGAGGAGAGAAGAAAGGACAGATGAAAGCGCGAGAAGCGCCGATAAGAGGTTAAACAATTTGTCTGGAGCACCCAAACAATGACGAAGACTCTTTTTTTCGTAGCGTCTAGGTATCTGATTTTATCCATGAAAGGCACCAGAATATTTTTTCCCCCCCTCTAAATGATTCAGAGCAATCTGGAGCTGCAGCCGCCTTTCCGCAGCTGTGCTCCTTCAAGATGAGGGAAAATATGGGCGCAATTATCAGATTAACAGGGATCAGCCGTTACTCAGATAAGGCAGGTTGGGTTGTTCCCATCTCTTTGGAGTTGGAAAAAAAAATGTGATTTAATCCAATAATGAGAGCACTTTTAAAGAAACAAAAATGAAAAAAAAAAACAGCAGCAATGTGGAACAGGGGAAACTCTTTCTGCTACGCATGTTTGGATTTTTACAACAAAGACTCCACACATGGAGACCTGACGCTAGCGGTTTACACAAGACAGCGCTTAACTACCTTTCAGCCAGCTGAAGCATGCAAAGAAACAGAGATAACAAACATGTGAAGGTCACTCTCAATATTTTTGAACAATTACAAATCAAAAACAGGAGGGCAACTCAAGAAGAAGAAGGCCCGACTGTTGAAAACCAGACAAAATGCACAAGTCAGATGAAGCAGATTAAAGAGTCTGCCGTGAAAATGGGAGTCAGAAATCAGACCTGGCTGCAGAGTTACCACAGTCTCTACAGCAATATAAGAAAATAAGACAAAACAGAACGACGAGGCGAAATGTGACCCACAAAGATGGTAGATTATCTGAAATAAAACAAGAGAATGGAAAAATACTTCCACTGCAAATTTGCAGCCACAGCACACAGCGTCTCCACGGTGACAGGAACTGGTTTCACATCAGTTGTAATAATTTGTGTTTCCCTAGCCAGCTCCGGCAGTGGATGAACGCCGAATCCACGTCTGCCAATACCATTCTCTTCTCCGCAGGCTGCTCTGGCTAATGCCTGCACGTCAGCCATTAGTGCCAGCCTGGAATGTGATGACACTCACTTCTCTGGCAAACAACACCCTGACAACAAGGAAAGTGAGCTGAGGAGACTTTCAGACTAAAAGAAGAAAAAAAAACTTGAATGCAGCAGACGGCCTGTAAATTCATAAAAATCTGAGAAAAACTTTCAAAGAAAGTATCTCTGGCCCACATGGTCATTGACTTAACCATCAATGGCATTAACTTTGTGTGCTCTCTGTGTTTTTCCTTTGTACTGCAAGTTCTTTCAGGCTCAGTGCTTCTGTTTTTATTTCCTGAACAAAGCCAGGAAGCTATTAATGGCATTAACTTGGTTTTCCCTTTTTTCCACCCCACACAGAAAGTATTCCCTACACAGTGTGTAGCTGTGTTTCTGTCCAGGCCAGAGTCAGTAAACTCTGTGTAAACTACTTATTTTAGGTTACATCTGACCTCATAGAACATAGACAAACTACCAACAGTGACTTAGGGCATATTCACACCAGTCCTGTTCAGTCCGCTTTAATTGAACTCCAGTTCGTTTGTCTCGAATGTCTGGTTCGTTTGGGGAGGTATGAATACTCAATCTGACTGTCCAAAACAAACAAACTCTGGTTGACCTTAAAACCTACGTCTCAGTTTGGTTAAAGTGAACTCTGGTGAGGTTCAATTGCATAATGTGGATGCCAAGTAGCCTGGAGACCTCTCCAAAAGCAAGAAGCAGATTATAGCGCAGAGCATTCTGGGTAAATAAAACCAAAATCAACGTGCGAGTCTAGCACAAACAGGAGAAACGGCTTGTGGTCTTTTACCAAAAACAAAAGAGAAATCCTAAAAACTGCTAAAAGTTGTACCAAAATGGACTTAATCTTGATCCAAAGGTGACTATACAATCTGATTGTATTTTACTAATCCAGATTTGAAATGATTTTGGATTTTTTGCATTTACTTAAAAATACGCTGGTTTTTCTTGCGTACGGTCTTGAGATAATATCTGATGTAATTAGTGATGTACAAATAAACCAAATTGAATTAAACATGAATTACTAGTTTTCAGAGGAGATCTCTGAAACTAGTGCTGCTAAAAGGGTACATCATAATATGCTAATCATCACAACAGGAGGTAATAAATCAAATCCAATGAGAAAAATAAAGAGTGATTACAAAAAAGGTTGATGGAACAATGAGAAATCCTATTCTTAAAATGGAGATTCCTCCAGTCAATCCCTGGGACTCTTGGGGTCAATTACGACTCCATTAAACCTCATTCTGTCTCGCTTGTCTCCGTCCATCACATTAAATCCGTGCATCTGCAAATGGCCGTTTATAAATGGATCCCTCCGGTAAAAGCCGTTTTTACTGTCCTCATCAAGGCAGCAGTGAAAGTGCTGCTTGTTCTGGTAAATGTACCCTGAGGTTCCATCCATAAGTTAGGAGATTAAAAAAATAAATAAATAAAAACATCATCATCAAAGTTAGAGAAAGTTAAGCAAGTGACCCATATTTAGAACACAGAGTGTTCTGGACCTGCCTCTGTCCTCCTTCCCTCTCACACACACGAACACATGCAGATGTTTATGCTGGCAGGAGGGAATCAAACAAACCTGGCAAATGGAGATTTTTTTTTCCAGGATATGTCAGCTCTGTGGGGTGGGTTTCCCAGCAGAGCTTGGCTGCCTCTGGAGGGCCAGCTCAGCGTAGGCTTTGCAGTTTAATTGGCCCACAAACTTTCAAGAAAAAAAACATTTTCTTTAACTGATGTCACTGGAGGTCCTCTGGTTCAGAGACTGAGAAGCATAAGGGGGGGGGGGAGCAAATACATCTATTTTGTGAATATTTTGCAGGAAAAAAACCAAAGACATTCAACAAGATATCTTAAAAATAAATAGTAAATGCATTTGAATGTAAACAGACATTCAAAACATCACATTTTTACACTGAAAGCCCCAATATATGCCTAGAATCAACTTAGTGTTTTAATGGCAGCTGAACCCCAAATTACTATAATTAGGTCAAGTTATCTTTTAATTAAGAAGGCTTGCTGTGTCATCGTGTTTGCAAGCCGGCAGGTGGTCCGTTTGCATCACCCAGAGAGGAACAAAGGAAGGGGGAGGAAGGAAGGATAATAACGGCTTCACTGCGTTTCAGTCTCCTGACAGAACTATTGTCTTCAATCAAGGCCAGTATGAATCAGCACCGACTGTACTGCCGCGCTCATTTGTGCGCAGCCATAAACGAAGACCTCCCACCCCTCCTGCCAGCTTTTTATTTGTTATTAAAACAAACCTTGTGGTCGAATTTCTAAAGCCTACAGTGTATTTTGAAATCATTCAGTCGTTAACATTTCCCAGATTTACATGTTTTTTTGTTTTTTTTTAAACTAATAAGAATCTGAAAAGTGTGGCGTACATATGCAACATTTCCCCACCTCTTCACTCTGATAACCTTTGGATAAAATTCATTGCAGAAACTTCCTTCATTTAAAATCAATTAATTAGTAAAGATATGTAAACTTGCATGTAATAGCAGCATAAACTATGTACAGCTGTTCTTTGAAGGACTTTAAGGTTTGTTAGGGAACATTAATGATCAAACAGTGTCATAAAAATGAGGGAACACTGTGAACTAACAATCCAGACAAGCAGAGCACTAACCAGAGATGACTAGGGTAACTGTTGAGGAGCCGCAGAAATTCACAGCTCAGGGAAGAAAACATGTTGACATGACAACTATTAGTTGGGTACTTCACCAATATTGCCTTAGTGGACAGAATGGGGAAAAGATGATAGTGTGCTTCAAACTCATGTATGATGGAGCATATATGTGGACAACAAAAACTTTTTTAGGTTTTACTTTGGATATTAAAAATGTCTTCCAGTTCCACTCTGGGAGTTTCTGTACAAAATTAGAGTTTATTAGTCTTTGAAAGGACAAACTTGAACTATTATGCGATTATCAAAGTATTCTTTGAAAATGGTCTCAAAACAACATTATCATTTATCATAATAATTACTGGGATGATTTACCATCCAGAGAAATGTGTTATTCTGACGGGCCTAACAGTGAGGATAGGTAATGGCAGCATCATACTGTGGGGATACTTTTCTTCAACATTAATAGGAAGATTTGACTGGAAGAGGTGAAGTTAAATACACGTCTTATTCTGGAAGAAAACCTGCTTGAAACTGCAACTTGAGATTGGGCTGAAGTTTCCCCTTGTAGCAGGACTACGATCCTAAACATCGGTTCAGATCAAAGCATATGCATGTGTTAGAACAGCCCAGTCAAAGTCCCACCATGCATAATTTTCTTTCTACTTCCCAATTATGCAAACAAAACCGCAATAAAATGCATTTGAGTTTGTGGTTTTAGAAACAGTATTGTACTTCTGGACATCAATGGCATTGAAAACCTAAATAGCTTCAAGTAAATCAAACACGCTATTTTACACACGGATTAGATATTTGAAGTGCATTCTAAAGCGGCATAAGAAAGAAAAAAAAAGAGCAAGAAGGTAAAAGGGAGTTTATCATACAGTAAAATATATCCAAAGAGCAGTGAAGGAAAAGTGCCACCTTTTTCAAAGCGCTCAGGGGAGCCGATGACATTTGCACTCCCTACGATTATTTGAATAACAGAGAGAAGGGGGAGGGTGTGGCGAACCCCCTGGTGAGGCTCGCGTTTTGCTTTGAAAGCCATGTGAGAGTTTTTATTAACATAAAAACGGTTTAAGTCAAGAGAAGAGAATAAATCAGACGATATTAAACTATTCGGCTGACAATTTCAGGATAAACAACAACAAAAAAAGTCTTTATTGTGCATTTAAAATGCAACACTAAATGGTAACTTTATTCAGATTATCCAAGCGAGTATTATTATGGACAAAAACACTGATACTTACAAGCTGTGTTACTTGGCAACAAGCCACTCGACACATTTTCTCCCACTCAGGTTGATCTGAGCGCAATTCAGATAATTATGCTTTTTTTCAAGAACAATCCAGCAGCACCAGTTCAACTTTCACACCTCTGCACTCAGAAAATGTGTTCACACAGCAGGCACGCAAACAGCCCAGTGCTAAATCCACCCAAATCCAATTACACATTGTTTGCATATGTTGTTCAAAGGATGGGCGACAAGAAATGAAACATGTTCAGGTGCTGTAACGGTTGACTGAAGAATGGAGAGGCAAGATCTGGAAGGCTCCTTAGAGATAAGTGTGACTATCCAGCTGAAATGCAATAGGGGTCTCAAAAGGTTCGATATGACTGATGAAATGTTCACTTCTGCTTAAAAGACTCATTTTATCCAGATGATTTTAGCTTTGGAAAGATTTTTTGAAACGAAAAGGGCAAAAACAGAGGGAGAGAGAAAAGTAAGTAGAGGGGAAAAGCAAAACGCAGAAAGGGCCTGAAAAACAGATCAGGCTAGATATACGCCAATATTCCACTATATTTGCATTTCAGCTTTCTATTTTGAGAGTCAAGTGGGACTGTAATCCTGGCTCTGTTTAGGAATGATGTGGAGTGTATCCAGGAGATCAAATAAGCAACATTTCTCTGCTAGAAGGGTTCAATTTTCTGCTCATGGTTCTGTTCCGATGACTGATCTGGTTTATGGAGTTATAGACGACGGCCGGCCCAGCAATGATGCTGACCAATCAACCGAAACCTCCCACCTACTCCAATCTCCAGGGTTTAGGTAAGTTATTCTATAAAGCAAGTGTTAACCCCATTTCCATGTGTATGGTTTTTTACACAGAAATCTGAAGTTGCAAAGACTTTTACTGCAAAATGTAAGAACCGGGCAGCTTATCAGTGGTTTGAGTAGAATAGTCCTTTATTGGTAGGTGAAAAGGGAAATTTAAATGTAATTTACATCAATATATGTTGCATACATAAAGGTCAACTTAACAATGGGAACATCAACAGTGTTAAACATGATACACCTGAATACATCCAACTAGATCATACAGTGACTTTCATTCATTTTCAAAGAAACGCAGCAATATTATCGTTATTTGGTTTAATTGTGAAGAAATTTTAACAATACACTGGTTGTCGTAAAGTTATAAGAAAAGTTAAAAGAAAAAGAAAATGCAATTTTTATACTTGCCCCAGGCAAGTACGTGGGAGACATTGTTTAAAAATGATGTAATTTTAGCCAGAATCATCCTGTCTCTCATCTTCAACAAGTCATATCAAAACAGAGCTAACATGCTAGCATTAGCATGCACATATGCAAACTTCTCTGCATAAAAATATCAGTAATCTGTGAGCTTACTGAAGATTATAGCTGCTTGTGTTGAGTAGGATACACATTTAGAAAAAGAAATGAAAAATAAAGGTACGCATGTTTTAGAAGTCATGTTCTTGATGCGTTATAGTAGTGACCTTGCTAAATGCTTGTTTTGAGGCTGTTGTACATTAACTATGGTTTGGACAAAATATCAGTACCTGCCAAGGAAAACAGACTGTGGGAGACAATGATCCCAGTGAAAATCATCCAAAGCTGATGAAATGTTTCCACTAAGTTGTTTAGATAAGATAACTGATCTGGTTTTTACCCAGAAATAGGAGGAAAGGTGTGCAAACATCTCTAACCCAAGGTCACTTGTTCGCATCTGTCTTTGTGATCTTATCTCTACATCTTGTGCATTCATCCACCAGGAATTGGGTTTTCCCAATGCAGAGAGAGTGGAAAGAGGAGGAGCTATCAAATCCTGCAAAATAGAGGCTTCTTCTTAAACCCACTTGAAAAAATCGGGGTATGATCTGTGCAAGCAAATATACTCACAGAGTGAAGTACTTTCTCCACAAAGTCTAAATTGAAGGTTTTAAGAATAGCATCAGAGTCAGGGTTTAAACAGAGAGCCGATGCACTGTATTCAAGACTAAATTCCCTTTTACGCTTAATATTTGCAAATATTTTTCCCATCCTTCACACAATGACGTTGTGATGAGTTGTTCAGTCTTCAGTACACACAAAGATAACAGACGTGTCTCCTCTCGTCTTCAGTGTAAACAGCATTGAAAAGCAGTGAGGCTTGACCGGCACAATGACCTCCCCCCGAGCGCCCTGCCACTCACACTCTGAGCAGAGACACCTCACTGCGGGAGGTGGCGCGACCCCCTGAGACTTAACGAAATGACACCTTCACACACACCCACACAATCCCAGCCATGCAATTATACACTTTAAGGCCCCTAATTGGCCTGCCTGGCCGTTCGTGAATGCTAACTGGGTGCGGAGCCGCAGCTGTTGTTATAGGAACTTCCCTCAAAAGGTGAGGAGGGGAGGAAAAGAGGAAGAGGAAGGGAAGGAGAGTTTGTGTGTCTGGGATAAAGAATCTGGTTTCATGCTGTGGTGTCTCCCATGCCAACAGCCAATTACCTGCGTGTGAAGCCGGAGCCCTGCCCGTCTCTCTGTCAGAGCCCGTCTCGTCTTTAAGCACGATTGGACAATGCCGCTTCCTGTCTGCAATCCCCTGCCAGTCTGGAAGACCACGGGTAAGCTGCTATCCTACCATCATTTCCACATCAGTGCCCTGGTGATATTTTTGTTTTTCTTAGCCCTTTAGTCACTTTTGAGTTCTTTTTGAAGAAAAACATTGTGGGCTTTTGTCAGTTCTAGGCTGCACTGGGAAAACCGCCCAGACAAGTTAATGGCCATTTAAGTATTTTCGTAACCTAAACACCTGTAGAGGTCATGGTCCTTGCATGTTTTTCCAGTTCAACATTTCATACTTTTAAAGGCTCAAACTAGCAGTTAAAAAACTAATCTCTGGCCCATTTTGCAAAATGAAAACATACGCGTTCAATGTTTCTGAAGTGGTGAGGCTGACAGAAGGACAGGACAGATGGATGCAAGCATCCTGAAAAAAGTTATCAATGAGCCGGCCATCCCTTTGTGCTTCAGTCCTTTCATTAGTTACAAACGTACTGACTGACTGATAGAGTGACTGTTTGATGGATGAAGTGATGCACCGATGGATGGACTGATTGATCAATCGATAGGTGGATGGACAATCCTTGGACCAATTGATTGATTTATGAACGGAGAGACAAATAATTGGGTAGAATGACACATCCAAGGACAGACAGCCTGACTAATGAATCAATGGATCGACTGGCTGAAGGATTGATGGATCTATAGATGACAAACTCTATCAATGAGCAAAAAACAGAGGGATCTCTAGATGCAAGGACTGTGGATGGACCAAACCATTAACTGATGGGACAAATTGCTTGATGAGAGATATAAAAATGGACAGACCGATGGATTTGTGGATGAACAAAATGATCAATTTGCATCTTTTTTTCTGCATCAGAAGTCTTTAACTCCAATCCTTGAGTGCTGTTGTTCTGCAAATAAATATAAATAAATATAAATATAATAATTTCTCAAACTGGGTTGCGTATTTCAGATCCGGGGCCTGCAGTTCCACTGTACTCCAACTTTTGGATACATCCCTGCTCCAACACACCTGAATCAAAAGCCTGAATTACTTCCCTGGAAATTTCTTCCCAGGAAGTTTTATAAAGACCTGGTCCTTTACCATTCATTTGATTCAGGTGTTTTGGGGGCAGGGATGTATCCAAAAGTTGGAGTACAGTGGAACTGCAGGCCCCGGGTCTGAAATACGCAACCCAGTTTGAGAAATTATTATATTTATTGAGAAGACAACAGGATATAAACAAAGTATTGAATAAAAAAAGTCGTTCTATTTCCATATGTGAATTATAAGCCTGGCGGGCCATCAGGCTTTATTTGTGCCCCTGCCAGGCACCTTGTTTATTTTTTTTTTTTAGGATGTTTTAATGTTTGCCCCTATTTAAGACTCTATAGTTGGTGTTCAGGTATTAATCTTCGAAGAACACAATTATCAAGTGATATTTTCAAATTTCTTGCCAACTTTAAACATTTTAACCTAAAAAAATGGCAGTCATCCAGCAGCCTACCACCAGGTTTAGAAAGTTTTCTGGGAGAAACCCTGGACAGAAACTATTGTTTTTCCTTTAAATTGTCATTTTTGTACATTGGTATACATTTTCTAAATAAAAAAAAATAAAGTTTAGATGGTTTAAAAAAAATTGTACTTCAGTTACATTAGTCTAAGATTGTTCCATGCTACTTTGTCAACAAGCTCAGTGACTGATCACCAAAAAAAATTAAAAGCTGAGCCAAGAAGTTTTTTTAATCTTCTCATAAAAGTAACAAATACTAAGCAAGTAAAAACAAGAATCACGGTAGCATTTCTATTCACGTCCATTCAGGCAAAACCGACTCTGAAGGATTTAGTTGACATTTAGAGTTGGAAGGGAAAACATGTCATGGAGACATTTTTAGGCTTACCTTTGATGGAAATCAATGCATCAACCACATCGAAGCAAACATGCGGAGAGAAGGAAAGAAAACAGAAAAGTTAGCCACAGGGTCAACACTGACTCCATGAGACAAACAGCAGAGGTTTTCTGTCTGCAGCATCTTCTGTTTTTTTAATGTTTCACAGAGTTTAGCCTCAGGGTAGCATAACCCTGTCCATTGTTGTGAGGCATTTTCTTAAATGCACTTTTCGTTTAATGTATTGCTTCTATAACCGTGCGATGCCTCCTGGCAAGTGATCCCCTATGAAGCTGAAGTGAAAGCTGGGATAGATAAATCAATCCAGGAGTAAACATGACTCCACCTATTCATCCTTCATATTTCCCCCCCCTTCACCTCCCAAACTGTATGGCTTTAATGGATTTGGTTCATGAGCACTGGCAGTGAAAACCTCCCAGCAGCCCTGGTGGTCTCGTGGGCCAAGCCAGAGGGCTTCTGGGTAATGCTTTCATCTGGGAAAGAGTAGTTAAGGTCAACAAATCTTCCTCTGCTGCGTTCTCACTGCCTCAAAGGAACAATCTTTGAAAAGGTTTCTGAAAGCCTCTGTAAGCAGAGAAAGAGAAATCTATTTTCCTTTTGTGTTCACGGTCTGACTCCACTTTTTTTGTCTTTTTAAAAAAAAATAATATTCTGACCATTTTGCGCCAAACAGAGGGAACATCCAAGTATACTCAAATCTGGAAAACAAAGATTTTCATTTTCCAAGAATCTTAAGGAGCAAGATCTCTGCCACCAGGCGAGACCCTTTGCCCTGCTATTTATCCCCTAAGCCTTACTGACACGCCAAGCACACATTGCTTTATTGCCTGTAAAATACACACAGTGGCCTATTTATAAGAGGATTAGGTAAAGAAAGGCCAACAGCAGGAGGGGTTTTGGGGTCTGCCAGCATTCCCTGCTCAAGGAGGAGGGTCTATACAGGACGAAGCTAAACAAAACTTTACGTGACCTGTCGATTTAAGCAAGATGAAGTTTTCTAGGCTGAATATTTTTTTGTTTGCTATATAAACGACTTGTTATTGTGGTTTCTAAGCAATATGAGACAGAAATCAGCCTGGGATCACCATATGAATTTCTCTCTGGTGCAGATAATGTAAGGATCTATATTAATTGCAAAACATATTTACAGCTAACTGTGCTAATCTCTAATTTGCATGTGTAAAACATTAAAGAAAAAAACAGATGCATTGTTCCTGGTCTTATATTTCAAACAAGATGTCAATGAACTCCTCATCTGGCTTCATGTTTAAAAACAAAAATGTCTGACGCACATTTAAGCACAATACTAAATCATTAAAGCCTAATTGAATGTTGTTACTCTTTCCAATTCTAGGTTCAATAATGAGATGCATTGAGAAAGCTCGCAACTATAAAGACTTCTCTGATTTTGTTCATTCATGTCTTTGTGAGGCAGCCAATGTTGTGATTTTTATCTTGAAAAGTCCTGTATAAATAAAGTTTTACTTACTTAACCAAATAAGGAATAAATAAGATTGGTTCCTTAGTGTCTATACCAATAAAAAGGCAGAAAAGCACTAAAATGTTGGAAAAGTTGTAACAAAAAAGTGGCATCCATGACAAAAATAACTGCATATATTAAATATAACACAACATAATTTATTAGTTATAAATTCTACTTTTGAGACCTCATTGATATCTGGTTTGATATCCTTTTTTTTACCATCCATCAAAACCAAAACATTTCCCGCTGCCTGAAATTCATCTTTAGCCAGCTTCAAAGAAAACGCGTCCAATAAATCAGCCTCTACGAGGTCTGTAAGGTAACCCTGACCGTTAGGCGTCATCAGTAACTGCCTCCCCCCGCCCATGTATCAGTAACACAAAGAGGCGCTCTGCTTCCCCTCACATCAGTGATGACCGCTCCCTCCAGACATGGTGATTTAATGATTTTTCACTGGCTTCAGAGGCTTTAGGAAGCAGCAGTAAGTCATCCTTTTCCTGTTATTTTACACCACCATCTGCAACCCCAAAGAAGGTATTTTCCAGCAGAAAATTATGTGATGAATTATGCACAAATGGCAAACAACAATGTATTGAGTTACGCTTTTAAAACGGTTATATCCATGCACAATTCCTGCCCTCCCAGCCTCCCATCCCAGGCATCCATTAACGGCCTGATCAACCTTTCCATCTGGCCTTGACCCAGAAGCCAGGCTTTAGGGCTAACAACACAGTCCTGGTCCAGTTCTCAGGTATCAGACCTATTGAATTAAAGCCAGGAGGGATGGAGTAGAATACCATGCAACCTCCTCCCAACCCACCAAGGCCCAGAAGGACAAGATGAAGGAAAGCAGAAAACACCAGGCTAGAGATTATTCATTCATTCCCAGACCTGTACTCTCAACCCGTTTGTTTCCATTCTTCATTTCAGTGAGAAATATTGATCTGTAGCCCTGTGAAGCTCAAACTCCAGTCTAAAGGAGGCCCAGATATTCCCCAGAGCGTGATAGTCTCACACAAAAAGGATATGAGCTAATTTATACATAGATGGGACAAATTCTCTGGTTATTGGAAATCTCTGCACTTTACATCAAGACAAATGTATGGTATTAGATTCCCACATGATGGTGGTGCACATCATAACTTGATTAACTCAGCTCATCCTTCATACATGGCTGTCTCACTGTATTTTTCTATGGGCGTTTCCACAGCAACCAGTGGCCAGTGATCCTCGTGGGACGTAGAGCCTCTAAAGTCAAAGATCAACTCAGGGTAATTTGTTTTCAGTGAAAGGCAGTGGCACAATCCTCCAAGGATGCCTGTAAAGTAAAATACTAACCAGTGATTAATAACAGTAAGTAATGTCTCTTTATGCAGGGGGAACTCTATTAAAAGAAGTAGAATAAAACAGTGAACTATAACCACCAAAGCATATAATGACAAAATTAAGGTTCATCTACATTTCCTGAAGATTCTTGTTCTGTTTCAGTTCAATATGAACATAATTTCCACACATCAGCGTCTTCATGGCGGTTATGGGATTCTTTTTTTTTCTTGTTTTGACAGAAAGAATTCATAATTTTAATGAAACATCTTACAAAAAGTTATCCAATAACTATGTCTCATAACATTAACAAGTAATTTAATGTATTGTTTCATCCAGGTTTCCTTTAGACATGTGTAAAGCCTACTTGTGTCAGTCCATGACTGAAAGGGGAAAATCGACATTTATATTCTGGAACATTATTGCTTTTATACCCTTTTTCACCATTAAATCTGGCAACATTAGATGGCCAGATCAAATAAGTTATCCAAACCCAAGAACTTCCCCAGGAATATCTGCAACCATGCAGATATTCCTGAGATCATTTAAAAAGCTGACATCAGTGAAGGCTTGGGGTATTTATGAATCATCAGAATGCTTCTGACAAAGATGAAAGAAACCAGTCCAAACCCCGCGGTGAAGCCATCTCAGTGGGCGATCTGACTTTGTGTCCCATCGAGCGCCAACACTCAAAAATCGCACCAACGGAAATCACAACAACCACAAATATTTCTGTTCGCCCCTACACCACAATCCACCGACAACATGAGATGCAGCTAATTCAGCCAAATGACATTTACTTTAGAGTTATTTAGATGCTATCGGTGGCTAGGGTCTTTGTGTTTTGGGGATTAGCGCCACCGTGGCCGGCGGTGAAAGGCATCTTTGTGGCTGTAGTCTTTAGCAGGATGGGAGAGAGGCTCAGATGCCTGCATGGAGGGTGTCAGTTATCAGGGATCCTGCCATGCCTTGCTAATCTCTGGCCCGGCAGAGTTCCTGAACCCCAGCCAGCAAGTCCAACGCCAGGCTCTAGAGTTCCCTAAAACCAGGGAAGACAATGATAGGTATTCAGCGTGCAAGCCACTGGACCGTCAAGCACCTCTCCATGAGTGAGCAGTATAACAGCGGGAGGAGCGCTCTGGCTGCACTCTGAGGGGGTCTAAAGAAACATCACCGCTTTTAGCGCCATGAGCATTCAATGGACACATGCTTCAGACATATAGGCACTGTGCACCACCCACACAGGCACAATCCACTCTGAAAAATAAAAGCACAAAGAATGCTTCTTTAAGAAGGTGTGGAGAAAAGATCAACGTGATTTTTGTTCAAGTTGGTGAGACCTTAATTCAACCACAATCTTCCATCGCTTTAACCGTTTTAACAATTTAACTGGAAAAGACACTGATCAGGATTATTTATACTGGCTGATTTTGTTTTCCTGTAGGCCTGACCAGCAGATTTTACACTGCAAAAAACACTAAATCTTTCCAACTACTTCTAGTGCAAATATCTTAGTACATGAGAATAGGAGCTTGTTTGATTCCTTAATATTGATTTTAAAAAGTACTCGTTCCACTGGCACATTATTTCCCCTAAGATATGGCAAAAATGTTTTTTTTTTATAAGTGAAATAATCTGCCAGTGGAACTAGCACTCTTTCATCAATATTATTGACTTGTTTTGACTTAAAACAAGCTCCTATATCTTGGTCAAAAGCAACTTCTAAGTTGTATTTTGTTATTTAAAAAATACAAACAAAATTAAAAAACACAAACTCATGAATTATGAGAATTTATAATGGAAGAAAAATGTGATTCAGATTGAGAATGTGGAAGTTTCTCTTTTATTAATTTATATAAAAAAGAAAAATCTTTGCTACTAGACCAGCCAAAGCAAAAAGGATTTTTGAATTTTTTTATTTTGTCAATATACAGTTTTTGATTAAAATGAGATGGCTTTTGATTATTAAAGAGCCAGCAATTAAGTCGTTTAGGTTAGTTTTTATACTTTGTTTGCTGGGACAACTTGAAACCAAAGTCAAATTTCATATTCATACACACAATATTGATCAATAAAGCCGATTCTGATTCAGTAATGTATTTTACTTTTAAGGGAAACTTAGTAAAACTAGGAAATGTATCTAAAAAAAGAAAATTCTAAGTTAGTTCAAATAAATTTGGAGGCCAATCCCTTTTGCGTCCACAGTGTCTACCCAAAAAGTAATATAAAATTCCCGTAGTTTACACTAGTTAGTGGGAAAGTAGGTCAGGGAAGTAGGGTACCTTACGTGCACCAAAGATCTGCTCTGTTCACACTCTCCAACACTTGTGTGTTGCTTCTGATGTTTCAATTAAATGTAGATGAGGAGGAGGAAGCGAAAGAAATGCAACGCAGCAAGAATTTTCTTTTCGGGCATCCAAGTTTTAGGAGTCTGTATAGTTGGAAGAGGGAACAAAAAGTTGTGTGGGGGAAAGCGAGGGGAGGATAGACAGAAACAAAGGAAAGAAAGAAGAGCTGTGGATTGATGATTCAATGATATGTTGAATTAATTAGTGGCTGTCAGTTTGCCTTTCACATTGTAGTTATCAAGTTTATTCCCACTGGTGCTTGGGTCACACCTTTTCCTCCTCATGCCTCTACTTTCCCCTCTAGTAGAAAGCAGAAATTATGGAAGATGGTAGTACCGTATTTTCCGTACTATAAGGCGCACCTAAAAACCTTCAATTTCCTCAAAAGCCGACAGTGCGCCTTATAATCCGGTGCGCCTTATATATGGACCAATATTTAGCCACAACAGGTCTAGCAACGGACCTTACCACAGGGGCCCCATTTCATTGGCTAATGCCCATTTTACATCACAGCGCAGCTACCACGTGCGTGACCGTCTCACAAACACAAGCTACAGTACTAAACACATGCTAATGTACATTGTGGACCATCAAAACCATGAATGCCGACTTACCCAGCCTTGCAAGAACAATAGGCATCAGTGATCTTGCCCACAGCTATATGCTGAGGGTGTGAGGATCTGCTGTTTTCCTCATCTGTCGGTAGCTTTTAGCTGTGACGCGCACAATGTTAGAGGCATCCCATGGCTCAAACACCTTGATGTCGTCCAAAAAAGATGACATGAACTTGTTGGTTCCCCTGTCCATTGTCGTGGCTGATATTTTGTGAAAATCCGGCAGAAATGCTACGCTAATTAACTCAGATCGAAATTAAAGACCTCATGTTTACACAGACATGCAGTAAGCTGCTTACATAGTGGTTCTTTTTCCCCCGTAGAAGAAGAAATGCGCGGTGCATGCTGGGATAGTTGTCAGAACGTTGGTTTGTTAATAAAGTTTGATAATACATTTAAAGCCAGGGGGGGAGGGGCAGGGGAAGAGAGACAGAGACTCTCTGCAGCATGTCGGTTGGTCTGTGTTACCCAGAAAGCAGTTGGGCATAATATGGCAACACCAACGCCGTGAGTGAAACAACAACTGGGCCAGCCTACTATATAAAGTACTCGGGGACCAGTTCTTTATAAATGTGGATGTGTAATAATAGAGTATGCGCCTTATAATGCGGTGCGCCTAATATATGAAAAAAGTCCTAAAATAGGCCAATCAGTGAAGGTGCGCCTTATAATCCCGTGCGCCTTATAGTGCGGAAAATACGGTAAATACAAGGCTGCAGGACTCCACAGTAGAGAACTTCACCGACCCTTCTTCTCCTCAGTAAGGAAGTAACTTTTAAAAAATGATATAGCACTTATAAAATCACAAAGAATACTAGAATTTATAGCATAAAAACAATATACTATTGGTTTGGTGTTTTAGCTGCTAAAATCTACAATGGAGAGGAAGCCGTTGAAGCAGGACGAGGCATGAAGAAAGAAAGTTATATGAGAAAACTGCTGAAGTAAGTAATTGAGCTCAACTTTGTAACATTTTACAAATGGTCAAAGGTTCCTGAGTGTCCGAAACCAGAGAAGGACAGTAAGGTTGTCTGACATCACGTCAAAATCTTTATTTATAAGACTAAAAATAATTGTTTCAGTCCAATAAGATTCTCTGAACCTAATTAAAATGCGTCAGGAATGTTGAATTATCCAAAAGAGCAATTGATTGCAGGAAATAGTTCGGTGACGGGCTTACAGTTGTTCTCTAAATCTGATTTTATTAACCATCGTAACTGGATCAGCAAAGTCCTCATAGTCTAAACATCATCTACCTTTTATAAAGAATTAAAGAACTGTGCAGATTTTTGTTCTGACATTTGTGACAATGAGCCAACAGCCTGCAGGCACATATTCAATCATCCCAACTGTTGTTTTAGCTTCAAAAGGCGCAATAAAAAAAAAGTTGGGCAGCAGATCTAGGAGCTCACTGAAAACAACTGGGCTATAAAGTGAGTTCGCACTCCTAGTTTACTGCTGTGAGGTGAAATACTGCAGAGCAGGATTGAGCTATTGAAGTCTGAGGGTGACAACACTGAACATCTGAAGAACGAGGATCCCAGAGTAAATTGCTCTTGACAGCTATGAGTAACCGAACATCTCTTTAGCGTAGCGAACTTTACAGAGCCAACAGCGTCTGGCGATCAGGGACGCTGCATCTGTAGCGTCCCAACAACAAACCTCAACACCCCCACATATCTTTATTTTAGCACTTGGTCCCTGCTCAGTGAGCTGCTAAGTGCAATGTCCGTTTCAAAAGAGATGTTCAGATGAAAGAAACCAACTTAATTGCTCCGATGACAATAGATGGCTCCTTGTAAAGACTGTCCTACTTCCCCCAGCACTTTAGACCAACTCGGATAAGACAGAGGCGCTAAAAGTCGAGATTTAAAACCTTCAGGGAATGCATGAGGCTTCTAGAAAACTTTCAAGTTACTCAGAGCGACCATTAAAAACAAACCTCATTGTTTCGCCCAACAAACCACAATGAGCAGTAATTATATAGTGAATGCTGGTTAACAAGGCATGGTGGTGATGCAGCATCAGTGGAGGTTTTTTTAATGATTAAAGCTGAATAATTAGCTCTAATTACTTCCTGCTTTACACACCACCCCCTGCAGCCATGCACACACACAGAGAACAATGTTTTACTTTACCTAAGGCTCAGGCTGAGAGTTAATGGGGACAGTGGAGAGCAAGTTGAGGAGGAAAACAGGAAGGGGGGGAAGAGTTCAGAGTCTGCTTACCGGACGCTTGCATAAAATGTGCACCAACACAACCCTAAAACACCAGGATTGCACACATATGCCTGTGCACAGTAGGTTTGTTTGTGAGATTAAACTAAAAAGAAAGTGGGTGACAAAAACACCAATTATAGGCTCATTTGTATGTACATCACAGTCTTCTTTTGTGTTGGAATAAGATGTGTCGAGACACTTCTCTCTGCTCCATGGTGTGAGAGTGGCAGCCTTAAAACTAAGCCCTACGTTACAATGCTTTGAATGAGACTGCCTCTGTGGTTCTTCTGAAACTCTGGTCTCCATTAGTATGAGTCACAACTTACTTGGTGTGGCATAGAAAACTAATATATTCCACAGATAAATCCAAGCGAGAGAAGAAAAAAAAGCCAGTTCAACTGACAATTAAGGTTGAGATATACTGGTCAGGCTTGATTTCTTTTTATTTCTTTAAATAGAAGTCTAATCTACATACCAGACTGGCAATATTAAGAAATTATGTAATTTTTATTACCATTTGTGATTCAAATGTTCTTAACCTTTAGATAATTTCTACTAAACTCAAAGCAAATTACACGTAAAGTAAAAATACATAAAAAAGAAAAGCAATCAAATTTTTGTGCATTTCCTGTCAATAACCTGTCAGAGCTGATTAAGGGGAAATTGTCTTAATCTGATCAATAATTCATTGACTGGTGAATCAGTAAATCACAGTGCAAATTGTAATGCAATATTTTGGAAGAATGTATTTTTATTGTCATGCATTCAAACCCTGAATATTTGGCTAGTTAGATGAATCAACTACCTCTGATGCTACACTTGAATTACTTTAGTAGCCAAGATGATGAAGCTCAAGAAAAATTGTGAGGATTGCAATGATGAAAAAAAGAACAAGACGACTCAGGAAAATGTGGGTTAATCAGAATCAACACTGCAACATTCAGCCAGTGTATTATAATTTCATGTTTTGATTAATTTCCGGTTGGTTTAGAACTATACAAAGCAACTACTTTAGATTTGGACAAAGAGATTATCAAATCCAGATTTGATTAAAAGGAAAAAATGAAATAGCCTTGTAATGTGGCACTAGATGGACACTACAAGGGAGATGCTAATTTTAGCATCTGCTTACCTAGCTATAAATTAGCCAGCAGTGATATTCTCTGTGCTTCTAAATCAATTTCATCTTTTTCTATCGTTTTCCCGAGAAGTGATTGTTGGCTAACCTTTGTTGTCACAACAGGTGAACTCAAAAACTGCTTCCTTTCTTCAACAAAACAGTCTTAAACATCAGCTTATTGTAATCAGGATGAACAACATCTTACATCAGCCCACAAAGTTGCGTTCTGACTTGATGGCGATAGCATTAGTTCACCAGTTACTCCCTCTCATCATGGGTTGACTTATTACAGAACTGCACTCCTGACTAGATCTGGGAAATATATTTTGTGTATTTATTAATTAAATGTCTAACAAACTCATTGCACAGTGTCTGTGTCTCTACTTTGCTCTTGCTGCAACAAAGATTAATCCATCTCAAGAGTCATGGTTCACTGGTGAGCTCAGAGGTCTTCATGACTCCCATTTGGTCTCACTGGCTGATCAAAGCAAATCACCGAACATTGACGCTGTGCATTTTGTTGATCCTGTAGCTCCCAACCAAGGCAATCTCAGTCCTACCAGCAGGAATGCCTCACAATGACTGAATCTTGCATTTCCAAAGACAGATCCAAGGACACCCATCTGATAAGTCTTAAACACATGCAGAGTCACCCTTACACCAAACAAGCTCTCCTCTAAAGATGCATAAATTAGAATACAAAGACCAGGAACTAGAACAATGAGGCAACGCAATTTCCATCAGCCTTCAGCATCAATCAAAACAGTGAGGAGGCGGATAAGACTGACTGCAACCATTACCTTCAACACTACACAACTTTTGTAACCTTTAAAGCACAAAAAACAGACCCAAAATACCCCAACCACAAAGTGCTGGATCATTGAAGTAGGAAGAAGTAAATCACAGACCGCAAAAGGTCAACATTCACCTTGCAGCAAAAGTAACTTAAACAGGCCATGATGTGCATGTTGCCTTCAATAACTTCTGGTTGAAAGCTCAAAAAGACCACTATGGCTGCACACAACAGGTCTTTCTACAGAAAAAAGGGGGGCTTCATTTCATTATCCTGAAGGAAAAAATTGGTTTCCTGGAATTTCCAGTTTTACGTGGCATGTAGTGACACTTCAAGGGGAGAGAAGAAGGGAATGTTTTCAGCACTTTAATCTCTGTCATGTCTGTTGAATAGACAAGCTCATTTAAAAAGGGGATTTCTGAAATACCAGCAAAATGAACAAAATTAGGTGTAAATTAAAGAGAAGCAGTAAATTTGAAGCTCAAAGCTAGTCCAGAATTAGGTGCAAATATAATTAGAAAGACATTTCATAAAAAAAATCTCTAAACCATGATAACACAAAGGAGGAATAAAGTTTTACAACAAGGTAGTCATACGCCAACTATTTCACATTCTGTCACGTTACCACTAACCTCAAAGTATTTTTTTATGATTATTGGTTGTAGACCAAGAACGAGTAGAACAAAACTGTGAAAAGTGGTTCACAAAAAACATTTAAAAACTATAATCCAAGTCATTACTTTGTTTAACTCCCCTTCACTGTAATTACAGCTACAAATGCTTTGGGGTATGGATCTATTGGATCTCTCTCTTTGCGCAGTCTTCTTTGCTACATATCTCAAGCTCCATCAGATTGGCAAGCGATGGTCTTCCAGCGAACTAAAAATACATGGGAGGAAACGCCTCAGACTATAAGGACGAGGCACTGTGTCCACCTACGTGGAATTGTTGGAAATTAAGGAATTTGTCATGACAAATGCAGGAAATCAGCAACCATGACTATGACATTTTGGGTCAGCATCTTCTTCCACATATTCCTGAGTCCTCAACATGACTTGTGCCAAACATTAAATGGGACTTCTAATGGTACTCTGACAACAGTGGCTTTCTACTAGCCACTTTTCCTTAAGATTTGTAGAGTTGTGGATTTCTGTAGCTATTCCAAAGTTACTGTAGGCCTCTAAACTGTCTTGATCTGTCAGATGTTCCTTGAGCTTTACAGCAATGTATTGTTTTCCTTTTACTGTACAATTATGTGCTGCTTGGTGTTGGTTTACCACATAAAACCCCAATAAAAACTGGGAGATGAAGTTGTTTTTGCCAGGCACTGTGGAAAGGGGGAGCTTAAATGTCACATATGCATCATGGTAATGAAGGTTTTAGTTGTGGACACCTGAAGAGGGCTCTCCCCGTTACGCTGAGAATATATGATGGTATAATGATACTTGACCACGGCTCTAATTAAATGCTAATCCCTTTTTAACAGACAGCAACAGCTACTCAAATCTTTTTATCCCCCCGTGTCACCCTGAGGCATCTCCCTGTAACAAATATCTCTCTTCTTTCCACCTCTCCTATTGAAAGTTGGAGATCCTGAGAAGCTGGCAGCGGCTGGAGAGAAGCAGCTTGCATTTCAAGACAAAGCCCCACTCCTCTGTCGGAAAGGAGACACTTTCCAACCCAGGACTGCCATTTATCACCAACAACCCGTTTTTCTACCTAGTCTCCGTCTCACACTTTGCTGCTTGACTAGTTTCTGCCACTCTGTGTGGATAAAAAAACAGATATTCTTTCAGAAAAGCTCTATAGTCTGTCCTCTTTAGTCCTTACAATGCTGCATTGAAAAATTCCCACAATGTTAAGGTATGCAAGGTGAGATAGACCCACTGTTTGAGTTTCACAAAGATAGAAAGAGAGGGAGAGAGTCACTGACTACCATTGCGTCAGTGTTCATTTATTCATGTTTGGACAAAGTGCATTTTCTGTGCAGACTTGTAGCATTAGCACTGCAATGGTCCAGCTTTTTTATGAACAAACAGACCGAAATTACTTTCATCTAGGACTTTAATTCTTACAAAATTTACAACATGGCAGCAGCACAGTTCTTGACTTTCTTATTATAGTGACTTTTCTTCCCATGTTTGATGCCCTGGTCATGTTTTTTAAAGCAGGGGAGACTCTATTGTAACCACCGAGGGTCTAAAATAGATGTTTTCTGCCATGCAGACACAATGAGCCACCGATTCTAGTGAGCAAAGAATTTTTTTTTTTTTTATGGTTGCTATGGACAATCAAAATTACATTGGCAAACAAGGTTAACAACTTCCCCAACTACAAATGAACTGCTGTTTACACCCATTGACCTGGTTGGTAAAGTCCAACTCTTTGCAAAAGCTCTAGATTTTCTGCTCATCTTCTCTTGAGCTCTCACTGCACGTTTTCTAATGGATTCAGAGTACAAAGCTGACAAAGGAAGGTTTGTTTTTTTGTCTTGCAATCCATTTTACATCAATTAAGCCAAACGTTTGACAAAATTTTATAGAAAGAGCAAACCTCTGAATATTTTCAGTTTTCTGGAAGAGGCACAGCAGATATTTCTATGTAATGCTCTGCCATTTTAAGGAGTTTATGTGCCTTAAACTCTAGTAACGATTCCACTGCCTTTAGAAAACATACCGGCCCACAGCACCACGCATCCTCCATTGTACTTGACAGAGGGTTTGAGGTAGGGCTGCAACAATATATTGATTCAATAAAGTCTTGTTAAAATGGAAAGAAAAATATATTTGTTTTCCAGTGGCTTGATAGACTCATTTGGGGTAAAAGTTTGCTTTGAAGACAGAGCAGAAAAACAAAATAATTTACTTTCTGGGCTTTTAACACAAATGACCCACAAGTTTATTGCAATGCACTTGTTTTTTGTACTCCTAAAAACAAAACCCATGTATTATACATCCCTGAGTCAACAGGAAAAAATGGGCTCCATTAAATGAAGGAAAATCAGTTACATTTGTTTTATTTTGCAATCAACCCGTTTTTAAGTTGAATTTTCTTGCTTTTGTTGGGTTAGTGCCAAAAGTCATATTATGCTCTATGGGAAATTCACACAATTAACCTACTTGTATATTAATCAAATAAAGAAATAACAGTTTTACAAACAATGTCCTTTTGTTCAGTTTGCTAAGAAAGAGTGAGAAGTGCCAAGCCTTTCCTTATCGCCTCTCAAAGGAGGTTAATAAATGTGAAACAGCTTCGACAGACGATGAGCAGCAGGCGAACAATCACAAGGAACCGATTAACAAACTTTCCACAGTATGTTAAGAATACCAGATTTAAGCACTTCAACACCATCAAAACAGCTAAAATCTAAAAAAAAAAACTTTTTTTTGTTAAATAGGAGCAAATAGGAAGCATATGGTCTTACATTAAATTAAAACTCTAGTTTTAAAATGCCTTCCAATTACTTTTTCCAATTAAACTCACTAGTAATAAAACATGCATTGCTTTGCAAAAGTATGCAACCACAAACTTTAGTATTTAGACCAACACAATGTAAAATGCATGAGCCGTAGCAAGAGAGAAACAACACTGGGGACATTTTCCATCATAGAAACATCATTTCAGCCTTATATAACTAAGTCTGAACACACATATCCTGTTCTTGTCTGGTTTATTTAGCTGATAATTTAGATTTGTTTTGAATACATCTAACTGGGATCACAGGAGGTCAGACCCCACCGCATGACCCAAACCAGAACCAGATTAGCATCACAGGATCAAGCTGGCAAAGACCAAGAGGACACATAGCTACACATGCAATTCTTTACAAGGGTAATTAGGTTAGTTACCGTGTTGTGGACCGTTTCTCAGCTCCTCTCCAGACTGACGAAGGCAGCACTTGTGCAACATGAGCATAATCAAGATCCAGTCAACTTTCATATACCAATGAGTCACAGTGTCTTGAATATTTTATGCAAGTCTATTCAGGAACAAACTGACGAAAAAGCTTGTGAACTTTAATAATTCATCAGCTGCTGAAAATCTTTGGATGTTCAACCTTTATGATCACGTAATGTCCATTAGTGTCAGACTACATAGAAACCTGAGGGTGTCTTTAAGGGGAAGGTTGACCGACCTTCGTTTCTTCATCGACCCTCTAATCCTCCCTGACTACTCACAACCCAACATTCTCCAGATCCCTAATTTAACCACATTCCCGCCTGAGATTGAAGCCGCCCTGAGGGCAGTGTTCAAAACTCAGGTTAACGACTTTAAACGACTTTCAAGGACTGACTCACCAACTTTACCCCTCTGTAAAACTACATTAAATACCAGCTCTCAAAGGCATTTTAGACAGAACTGCAACCGTGGAAGAAGAAAACAAGATGCTCATGTAAATTTGTGACAGGATGTGACGTGCAATTTCAAAAAGACGTGTTAGAATTTTATAAGGGATTAATCATCTTTGTCTAGACTGGAAGACTGAAGGGGCTAAATATACAAAGAGTATTACAGTAAACAAAATGTTGATTTCAGAAAATGGGGACAAGGACACAGACAGAAACGTCGAATTTCAGGAGAAAGACAAACCTGCCCTGAATGAAGATGGACAATGGAGGAAACATCTGGTGGACAAAAGGGGTAAATCTGTCCTGAACAAAGATGGACAAAAGGTGGAACCTGCCCTAGACAAAGACAGATGAAGGGAGAAACCTGTCCTCGATGAAGACGAATGGACGGGGAACACGTCCAGGATGAAGATGAAATCCTGCTCTGGAAAAAGAGAATGCAGGAAACCTCAACTGATTGACAAAGGACAACACGTGTCCTGAACAAAGACAAATGAAAAGCAAAAACTGTCCCGAGTAAAGAGCTAAACCTGTAATGAACAAAGACGGACATGGAGAGAAACTTGTCCTGAATGAAGATCGACAAAGACGGAAACCTGCTCTGGACAAAGACGGACATTGGAGGCAATTTGTGTTTGACTAATGAGAAACCTGTCCTGGGTAAATAGAAATAATGTCCAGAGAAGATGGACAGAAAGGTATCTTTGGGACCCTGAGCTGTGGTAACAATTTTCAAAATACAGGTCTGATTTATTGGTCGGTACATATAGCTGCACAAATCCTGGTTTCCTTTGGACTTAAACTAAGTTTAAAGAGAGACGGTGGTGAAGGGATAAACCGTGCAACCTATATACGGAGGCCTCAGGCCTCAACTCACTCATCACAGGATCGAGGCCCGGCCCACTGACCTTTATCAACTAAAGAACACTAAAGCCAAAAAAGTCAGTAGGCAGTAAAATTAGTGACAATCTTAGGTTTCCCAAAGGAGTCAACAGTTGGAGGTCTGGACCAGCTGCATGGCTTCCATGAGCCCAGAACACTCTGTGGAGGCCTCAGCATTTCCTCACTCATGTTTAATGCCGTTTGAACCGCAGAGATTCACAAAGACTCACAGCGCCAGAAAACAACACGATCAAACAAAGGAAGGATGGGAAGAGGAAAAGCTGCAGGACATCCAGCCCTTTCTTGTTAAAGATGAGAAACACTTGGACGTGTGTCTACGAGCAGCGGGACTTCTTTAATTCATGACTAGCCCCCAGTCTGCTGCAGAATCTTCACTCTTACAAGTGGAGCTGATGTAAAGATAACTGCAGCTTTCATCAGGACACAATGGTTTTCTCACCTAAACACTTGAAAGTTGGGAGCTAATTATACCACAGCACTTTAAATGGAAACGTGAGACTGACTGTCAATAACTCTGCAGCTGACTTTTGGCACATATCTTTCCAGCTTTGCTTGTATTTAAAAGCAACGAGTGCTCCGAGGCGTCCGTCACTCAAGACGCTTGGTTTGAACATGATTTCTTCTTTTTCTGACAGCCGACCGCAGAATTTCTCAATCTCACTCCAGGGAGCGAGCTGCTGTTTCAGTCGTCTTTTCCCGGTTTCAGAGCATCCGTGTAAACGCTGAAAAGAGACATAGGGCGGAGGTTCAACTCGGGGGCTCGTGTGTCATCTGACCTCATTTCAAGACGGCCCTGAGAGGTTACAAGGGGGAAAGGCAGAGGTGTAGCTTTCACTGCAACCTTTTCTTTGCTTCCTGCGAGATGACAGGACACAAAGGCACAGAAAGAGTTGTGCCTGGAAACCATCCCAAAAGAGATGAAAGAGTACCGGTGAAGTCATGGCGCAAAAACGCATCTGGGCAAGAAAGCAGAGCTACATCTCTGAATAAGATGCCAAAATGCTACAACTCACAAAGGAGGATAGGGAGGTGTTTGACAAACTAGTGTGATGCAAAGCGAAGGATTTGCCAGTAGCATCATAATGTGCATAAGACACCTATTGGGTCAAAAGTTAAAATGGAGCTCAGGTTTTGCTGTTGAAAATATAGCAAAATGTATATAAATTTGAAATAGTAGGCACTGTGATTTAGGTTAATACATCAAGAAATTAGTTTGATCAAAAGCAAAGGTTGTTTTAGTAATTGAATTCAAATAGTGGCACTAGAAAGCTTTTTTTGGTCTATAGTGGAACATTTGGTGAAAGGAAAAAGTGTGGTCTGCTAACAAGCTTCATGGAGATGCTGATTTTATTTTCCATTAGAACTTGTCATCTGCCCAAACTACCTACAAGTACCAAAACTTGGTCCAGCCAAAAAATAGTGCACATATATGGACATGGTCTGGTAAAGAAATTTTACCGATTAATTAAATTAGCCTTTTATGAATATTTAAAATCTTTTTTTTTTTTTTTTTTTTCATCATTGCACTATTGGGCTTCCATAGTTCATAGCAATGAATCCATCTTGTATTTATTTAGACTTTGAATTCAGGTCAATTCCAAGAAGAGATGATTGAAACACAAATAACTTTTAAGTATTTTCTGTCATTTGTAAATTCTATTTAAGAAATAAAATGGAGACAAAAAGTTATTAAAACTGGATTTGATATGAGAAAATCAGACATAATTTTTGAGCCACATCACCCAGTCCTGTTCCCTATGTGAAGTATATGACTATAGTAGATTACACCATGTTGACCGTCTTTTAATGCAAATATAGGGCAATTTCATCTGTAACTGAAACCTCCTGATTTATACAATGTGATTTGTAAAATGCAGAATATCACAAGTAAAATCCACTACAAAATATAGTTTTTCATAGCTTGTCAAGGTGACTCAACAAATCTCGGATTTCACATTCCAGCCCAACAACCAGAAAGAAATACAATCATCCCATTTTTTGCATTTGAATGGCGAAAGAGTGCTTTTGAATCTGGGCTTCAATGCTAAACAAACAGATGGCACCACTGCTCACTAAAATATAACCAAGAAAAACACCTCCTTGTTTCTATTGTGTGAAGCTTTCACTTAAATTTTTACCTCAGAGTGAAGTATCATGGAGTCATGTTTTAAAAATGAGAGGGAAGCAAACTGCAACAAATGAAGCACAACAACATTAAGAGGGTTTCTCCAGAGTCCATCAATAATCAGTCACATGCTTTTAAAAGCCAGAAGCAGACCATAAACTCATCCTCAGAGACGTCTATTGTTCAAGCAAGAATCTGTGTTCATATAACTTAAAACTAAAAAAAAAAAAATCCAGCCACAGTAAAAGAATCTGGTTTTGAGCAGCATGGGGTCTCCGTCTGCACCACAGGAAGTCAACAACCAAACAGCTGCCGGTCTTCTCCTGCCACGGCTGTTTTTGAGGCCCGCAGGGAGTCCGCAGCCTTCACCCTCCTCACCACACACACGTAAACAAAACCCACACACCCGGCAACGCGACGAAAGACAGGACCGTGGCCGTCCGCCTGGGTCCTAACCTGGATGAGGACACAAAAGCCACGGTGGTCCGGGGGGAGGGAGGATGCTTTGAGATCCTCATCCGCTGTGCGTTACTGCAGGAGGAAACGACGGCAGCACAACATCGATTTCCTCCGCCGTTTGGTACATGGGGGCGAGCTGAGGGACCATTGTTAATTGTCAGACACAACACAACACATTTCTGTCTGTCGTCACCTCAGCAGATAAGAACAGGAAACACTGGCCCTGTGCAGCATAATCAACAAGGTTGTGTCAGCTGGCTGCACCTGCACAGAGCAGCCCATTGTTAAGGCCTGCGTTACGTCTGTCCTCTGTGGGCTTTTAAACTCTCATTTCTAAAGAAACATGTTGACTGAGGCTGATAATAACTGATGGAGATGTGCAGTCATAACCATACAGTCTAATGAGGATTGAAGTGATTAAACAGATTAATTGTGATTAATCGACTGTTGAAATAATCTTCACCTAATTTAGTAATTGATCAATCATTCACCGGAGCATGCAGACTCTAAAAAAGCAGATTTACTGAAGGAACAACACCTTAAGGGCACTAAGCCAAAATGGAGCAAAAAAAAAAAAATGCATTTTGCATTGAAGTTAATAAAACTTTTTTGTTCAGAACTCCTCGAGTGACATAGTTTTTGCTCCAACTGGTTCAAATTCTGTGCAAAAGATCTTAGGGATGTTTTCCTATGCAGTCATTAGCTTTACAGTGTATTGATTTAAAGTTGAGCAGAAAGGGCTGAGCTTCTCACATACTAATGTTAGAAGTAGTATTGTAGTTGCAGATGCATCCTGCAAATGATCAAGGGTTCTCCAAAGGATCGCCATCTTATTGCATGTCAGGCAATGCAAAGTTGAATTTCTAATTCAAAGAAGAATTGATTTATTTGCATTTTAATGCATTTCTAATACTGTATAAGATAGTTAAAGGAAAAATCTGAAGAATTTGGACATTTTTTCTCAGATTAATCATCAAAAGAAATCAGTTAATCAGAATATTCAATTACTGAAATAGTCATTAGTCGCAGCTCTAAATCAAATTTTGTTAAAATGAGTTATGGAGCCAGTTGAATGGTTGTTCATAATTTATCATTTTTTTAACAGAATACAAAAAGTGTCCATAAAACTCAAAGATGAACAAGGAAAAAAAAAAAAAAAAAAAAAAACTAGAGGAAAATATTTGTGCCAACTGAGAACAAAACCCCTAACAGGCTCTCTGTCGGTTACATATTCTGGGGGTGTTTTGGACAACGGAGGCACAAATTGGACCCCTAAGACAAAGCGAGCACGCCAACAAGTCAGGATATTTCTGGAGGAAACCCGCATATAAAAACAGCTTTGATGAATCTGCTTTTCCTATCAGCAGAGCAGCTTCAGAGAGACGGACTCCTTCCAAGACCTCCTTATTCTGCAAACCTACTCAATTATTCCTCCTGCGCCGCTCCATCCTGCTGTCTGGATTAACACAGACTCCTTAGAGGAAGGTTCAAAAAGAGGACAACACCAGAAAGGATGGAGGGGCTTTAGGGAGGGGTGGCTCGGTACTTGGCATGGTTTACGAAAGTGGAACGAGCAAAGTGGAAAAGAGCAGAGGGAGGTGAAAGAGTGTGCGGCTACAGAAATGGTGGAGAAGGAATGAAGCTGTTGCTGGTGGTCGGGTTGTTTAACGTGATTAAAAACCCCAGAAAAACAACCATGGTTGTTGTCTGGTGAGCCCCCCTCCTCTAAAGCAATTACTGCCTGCTAACACAGAACAATGCTGCTCGTAATCAGCCAGATCTGCTGGGTGCACAGGCCACAAACATGGCCTGCCTGTTCTTTGGTCAGTACAGGTCACATCTAGTGATTATGAAGCCATTAAATTCAACCAGAGGGAGGCTGGGTCTCCTAGAAGGTGAAACTGGTCAAAATCTGACAATGATGATGTTAAATTGGCCCATTTGAAACAATGTTCACATCCAGGATGCATCACTCTTCTGCATTTACAGGTTTTTAAAAACTATTTTAATGCAGCCACATAATCTCACACAGAAACATGTAGAAATATGCTCATAGTTTTTGATCAATTATTTGCTTATTCTGACGACTAATCACCAGCAAAGTAATCACTTCAAAGAAGTCAAAAAAGGAGTTCGTGGAAGTTGAAAAAAATCCAAACAGTTTAGGAGAATAAATGCATCTTCTCGGTTGATTTATTCATTTTCAACGCTTTGCTCCAAATCCCAGGAGAACAGAGGCAGAGCCGCGGCGCTCTGAACAGGAAGTGAAGGGAGCCGGGAAGACCTAAAACATTCTGATAAGCCCATCCACATCAGTCCGGCTCACGTCATCCTCCACACCGGCGCAGCTGGGTTAATTTGGGTGAGAGGACCACGAGGTCAACGCATCACGCTGCCATGGAGACAGACCCATTCCCCGGACCTCTGCTGTAACCCCACTAGAAAAACAAAGAGCATCTCCAAACAGAAAATCGGTCACAGAACAGATTAGTTTTTAAGCATCCGAGCGGCTGGGCCGACTGAACGGCTCTGAGGTGAAACAGCCGTTGACGATATCAGACACCAGAGGCCTCGTCAGCTTGTTTCCATGCACCGCTGCGACAAAGACGAGCTGAATAGAAGCTGTCTGGTGTCTCTCTGCCTGTGGGCCTGTTGCTCTGATGAATTCATTCAGCCTCAGGCAACAAAGAGTTAATGGCTGCCGGGTTTATGCGATGGCATGCCTTCCTCCCCTCCTCGCCCTCCTTTATTCCCTTCTCTCCCTTCAAACGGGCTGCAGCCAAATGAGGCATTCCTGCAC
The DNA here is from genome assembly GCF_051168715.1 of Poecilia mexicana. NCBI lineage: Eukaryota > Metazoa > Chordata > Actinopteri > Cyprinodontiformes > Poeciliidae > Poecilia > Poecilia mexicana. Next base: position 25,738,024 of record NW_028263384.1, on the reverse strand, counting down.
GTTTCAATCGGATGCATTTAAATGCAGCGGCAGCAACGCTCACGCTTTGCCCCAAACACTGAAAACAAAACGGGGATTTTGTTACGCTGTGAAGCCCCTCCCGCCCCTCCTCAATGTGGGCCTCATACCTGCCTGCCAGGCGGAGAAGCTGGAGTATCACAGGAGGGAGTTACAAGGTCAGGCTGCCAAACTACTACACTTCTAGTAGTAGTAGTAGTAGTTTGTAAACCTAAAAAAATTTTAACTTAAAAAAAAAAAAAAAACTGAGTTGCTATGAGTTTAACCAAATCTTATTTCTGCAGTTCAGCAGAAATCATGAACTTTAGTCCAGATCCCAAGGAACAGAGTGGAAAAACAATAAAACTATTGCAGGAAAACATCAATGAGGTTCATTTTACTGCCAGCTGTGACTCGTCACTGAATGCTTCCTTTAAAAGGCCAAACAAACTTAAAGTTTACAACTCTTAATAAATGTGCCTGCTCCTTTAAAAGCCCAAATTCTGCTTAATTTCAAAAGTTTATCTTTAAAAATTAATTGAGCAACATTTGAGAGATTCTTTGTCCCTAAACAACGATCAAATATTTTTACTGGCTACCCTCTGGAACGGTATTTGTGGGTGTTGAGGACCACAACCTCATGCTAACACCTATAATGACCCGAGACTCATTTTAAAATCATTTGTAACTGCCTATTTCATGTTCGAATGCCAAATACACCTTAATATGCATCAACATGCACAGTGAAAAACCATCTTGGAACTACAGCAGAAGCTTTCAGTCTTCTATATTTGAACTCTTGAGGATGCAGCCAATGAGCGCCAAGAAAAGTAAATGTTCCTCCTGGATTGGCTGGCATACAAACACCAGCTAATTGTGTGTCATGTTATTGCGCCAAGTTATTTCAGCTTCCCAAACATTGCTTTAAAATATTTTAGATATACTCTTGAAAAATCTGAGGATAGCAGTGTGTGCACCAGTTTTCTGGCCAATCATAGATTTGTAGTGTCTAAAGACGGAGCAATCAGAACCCCACAAAAATAAATGCTGCTCTTGAAAAGCATACCTATTTGTAATATACGTCTTCAGGACACCAGTCACATAAAGAAGTGTGAATAATAATAAGCTGCACACAGTAATTGAATTTAATCATATTTTCAAATTTATTGACATTTCATTGAAGTGGAGAAAATTGCAAAATTAACAATATAGACAGATCATTTTTTAAAGCATTAATTGCAATTTATCGCAAAAACAAGAAATCAAAATACTTATAAATGTATCATGATACATGATCAACAATAAATGCTGATGGGAGAGAGTGTTAGTCACTCCTCTCTCATGGTGGAGAAAAACAGGTACAGAGGCTGATTTTCACATCTTTGCAGAGGTAGATCATTTTGGTGGATAAAAACGGTTTGTCATGCAAGTATTGGCCGATCGCCAATCTCCCAATATTAAGGAAATTGGGGCTCGTTTATCAGTGCAACCCTAATGGACAGGCAGGCTTTCCTTACAGTAATGGTTAGAAAAATGCACAAACCACCAGCAGGAGGTGGTTCACTCTGGTGTGTTATTTTACTTCCCTTTAAAACTAGCAACTTTCAGAGGTGTTAAATTACAGTGCTGCAGTATTGCGGTGAAAGACAGCGTAAACAATGCCTCGTCTAACATGACTTGGTTTGGCATCTGACATCCTAGATTTTCTTTCCAATTCTAGTTAGGAATATTTTAGGGAAAAAAATTAATATTTAGCATCTCTTACAGGCTAACCAAGTGATGCATGGCAGCAAATCCTCAGAAACAATGCAGAAAGAAAAATGCCGCTACGCCTAACACACCAAAATCAAGAGTGTGTCACAATCAGTCCTACAGTTCAGACAGGACAAAGAGCTGCAGAGGAACCAAGTCGATAAACAACAGAGATCCTTCATGACAGGACGAGGAACAGACCCGGCAGAAAAGAAAAAGATCCACAACAAAATCCACAGAGCAGCCAAATCACTAACACATGAGCCGACATGTATGATCTTTATTAAAAACATACGGTGGCTCGGTTGCATGGTAGTCACTATTTTTGCTATTTTTAAGTTTATAAAAGGCAAAAAGGGGTAAGGTTTTCTCATTTATGTATGATTCTCCCACACACATACCGAAGGTTTAATGTAAGAGCACGGAAAATATTAGCTGACAAGACGTCTTATAAGCTATCATATCCATTTTTCTTTCTAATCTCTCCCTCAGGCTGGTGAATCGGTTGTTTTTTGGCAACCACTGAGCCAAGACTTGACGATGGTTTCAATGAAATGTAAGGAAAGCTCAGGAGACGGGGAAAGCCGCGTAATCCATAAATAGTTTTGCTTTCAAACTGCCGTTACCGACGTGACGAGAGCGACAAACGAGCGCCAGCGACGCATCGATCTGGCGGGTGACACGAAGTCGGTAACAAGAGATTTCACAACCATGAGTTAAACCACTGAAATGGTGTAAGAAGATCATCCCCAGAGACCAAAACCCTCCATAATGGACTGAGAGTAAACTGCATAGTGACTGGGGTTAAAAAAAAGAGAAAAAGTTCAAAAGCTTCACCTAAAGCTGAATAAACATCACCTGATAAATGAGCAGAAACCAGAGCCTCAGAGGGCCTTGAGAAATCCTCCCACGGTCCCACAGCTACCAGTGAAAGTTTCTGATGTCCACGACGACACATATTTATCCTCGACAAGTTTTTAACCTCAGTTGTGTTTTTTCCCCCTTTTTTCTTTGTGACGCTGTTAAATCTCCATGTAACAAAACCTAAACAAAGACAAACTGTTCTTAAATATTGTAAACCTCACGTGAAAAACAGTTTCAGAGTTCCCAGAACTATAAGCCATGGCTAAAATATAAAATGGCTAAATGTTCAGCAGGCAAGAAGTAGAAGGAAGGAATGGAGGTAGGACACAAGGAAGGAAGGGAAGGAAAGGGGGATGGGGAAACAAGAACAAAAGGAAGGAAGAAAAGGTAAAATTAAGGAAAGAGACAAAGAAGGAAGGAAGGGAGGACAAGGAGAAAAATGGAAGGAAAGACAAAGGGAAGGAAGGTCTAGAGAATAAGACATGGAATAAAGTCTGGAAACAAATATTTCTTCATTCTCATCCAGATCTAGAAGATACTGCAATAAATGAGACTTTTCATGCAGAGCAGCGACTCCATTATAACACAATGTTTAAAGACTCTTTTCCCCACACATTCCGACATTAATCTTTCAAACACAAACACAATAGGAAGCATGAACTTTCACCATCTTTTCATGACTAATTTGGACAAATCACATCCTGTACTTTTCCAGACTTTCTAAGGACCGATAGAAAACTTCAACTTGACTTGAAACCATCAAATATCAGATTTTTATTTCGTTTTTCTTACCACTCTCCCTCTAAAGCTCCATGCTAATTCATGCATCATCCACTTCAGATGACAGTCAGTGTCCTGTAAATAACACAACAAAGTGCACATTGTCTTTATAAACTGCTGGCAGATCGCTCGGTAGAGATAAGTTCATCCACACACAACACATCTCAGTTTATTCAGTAATAATCCTCTTATCCCGTCCCAATGTGAGCATTCAGGAAACGAAGGAGCAGCCAAGCGGCCTCCAGGCACAGCAGTGTTAATGAGAGCAAAGCGTAAGGTTTTTTTTTCTCTCTCTCTCTTAAATAAAGCTGCAGCAGGTGTGAACGCCAACGAAACGCTCTCAAAGGAAGCCATCTGTTCCAGTACAGTAGGAGCTGTTGTTTATGAACGGGCTAAGCAAACCGCCGGTCGGTGCTGCAGGTCAGGAGGGCGTCTGCAGGACGGACACGTCCCACAGGCTCAGAGGAACAGCGTCCAGGCTTTCACTGAGCCACCAACTCCATTAGGCCTGAAGCAATTAATTGTGACGAATCGATTACTGAAATAATGAAACTAATTTAGTAATTGATTAATTGATAACTGGAGTATACAGACCCAAAAAAGACAATTTCAGAATAGTAATTAAGCCAAAAATGTGCAAAAATATACTTACATTTTGCATTTTAGATTAAAAAAAAAAACATCTGTCTGTCATACGGCTGCAATTAAAAATTGTTTTAGAAACCGATTATCCAAACAATTAATCAGATAAAATCATTTTTTTACAGATATTTAATTTAACCACTTGAGCCTTTTTTATACAGTAAAAATGTTTAAAAATTCAATTCCTTTTTTAATAAGAAAAACAAACATTTTATTGCTTAAAATACAGTAACATTGTATTCCTTTAGTGAGTTTTAACAGCGTGAAGTTAAAACTTTAGCCAAAACTAAACTTTAGCCATATTTATAGATCAATGTTTTTTTTTTCTTAAATGCAAAATGTGTATTCATGTTGTACAGTTTTGGCTCCATTATTGCTCTGATTATATCGTTTTTCAGTAAAAGGCCAGTTAACGTTTAGTTGATTACTAAATTAGTTGAAGATTTCAATAATCGATGCGTCATGATTGAACATTTCAGCCCTCGTCTGTAAAAACACGTTTTCAGGAAATTGTTTGCATATTTTGATCGTTTTCTAATATTGTATAACAAAGTCTTACATGGTTAAATGAAAAACCTGTTTAATGTTCCAATTTTTTATGTGATTGATAACCGCAATATTTTACTAAAATAATTATTTGCATCCCTGAACTCAATAGTGGTTTAATTAAATGCACACCAATATGAAGAAATCCTATGAATGTGCACAAAAACAACAAAAACAACTCGCCGAGTTGTGTTTTTCCAACACTAAAATACTATATATAAGAGGTTTTATGTCGGACGGTGATCCAGATGGCTTCATCCACAGATGGAAACAAAGAGTCGACACACTCAAGTGTGATTGTTTCACTTAATAGTTTTCTAAAACGTTATGTGCAAATATTTGACCAGAACAGGCAGATTTAGTTAAAAATAACCATCAAGAAGAAGAAAAAAAAAAAGCGATTTTTTTTTTTCCTCTTTTTTTTTAAACAGCGGTCCATCTGAGACGACAGGACCTGGAGTGGTTCTGTTCAGACGTTTTATAAAAACAAACCCGCAGCGGACCCGTCTCCCCTGCTGCCGCCGGCGCACAGAGGACACATTCATCCCCAAAAACGGGCACCATGAGGCGGTGGTGGTGGGGGGGCAGTGGGAGCAGAGACACACTTCAGCTGTAAGGAATTTATTCAGGCACTCTGACGGCCACGGCAGCAGCAAAACTCAATCTGCAAGAATCAGATAAAACCGTCTCAGTTCTGACCTGATGAGCTTTGATTTAATGAGCTTTATCACCGGCAGGAGAACAGAATTCCTTTTCCACACACTCAGATGTTTACACTGTTTTTCTTCTTCTTCTTTCTCACTCTGCAGCTGAGGTCTTGAACTTCTGAGTCTTAAAGAACAAAGTTAATTTTTCTTCTTCTTGTTCCTCTGTTTGAGGTCAACGATCAGGGAGCAGATTGAGACTTTTCCTCCACTTTAGGATTCATGCAACATCCATAAACGTTTGCCAGAGAGGCAGTTATCCAACATGCTGGAAAGCATACAGCTGTGCCTTCAAAGGTACAATTTATCATGTTACAGCCAACATTTTAGTATATTTCACTAGTATTTAAATGAAAAAAAAAGGTGCATAATTCTGAAGTGGAAAGAAATGGATACATAAATTCATGTAAAAAGACCTCAGACCGGGATTTGAACCAAGGACCTTCTTATTGCAAGGCTACAGTGCTCCCCTTTAATTAAATTAAATAAACTCATCATCATCATAAGAAGCAGCAATCAGCTTCTCTGCACTGCAAATCTGCAAAATAAAACCGCAAACCAGCTGAAACACTCAGTTCATTTAAATCAAAGCTAAAAGCCCAACTGTTTTGAGCTGCCTGGGAACCATAATAAATTAAACATTGACCAAAATATTTGATGCCCAACAATGGCACTTGGCAAAATGAAATGTTTTCTGGTTTCCTCTGTTGACTGTATGGCGTCTTTAATGGCTTTCTGTGTTTTTAATGATGTAAAGCACTTTGAACTGCCTTGCCGCTGAAACGTGCTACACAAATAAACTTGATTGATTGATCATCGTAAGCCCCCAAATCAAAACAAAAAATAAAGAGTTCTCTCTTTTTATGTTAATCTCAGTGTAAACCCAGCAGTTCTTTGAGGGCGTTTTGACGTTTGTGAGGATATTTGAGAACAAGCAGCATCATGAAGTAAAGGTGGGCGATACGGGCCTACAAATCTTTTTGCAATATTTTGTGGTATTATTGTCATAACAATAAAAGTGATGGTATAAAAACAGTTACTTCCTTTAAGTATCTGTATGGCTGTGACTTAAAACATTTGCCATTTGAAATGCGCTTCTTTACTTACTTTAAAAGGCAAATGCATTTAATCATGCTTTTTTAATTGATGTTTATTGGTGCTTTTGTGTGTAAAAAAAAAAAAAGTATTTCTAAAATACTGTTAGTTTATAAGGGCATTAATAAATTTAATTTTTCCACAATAAATGCTCATCCCTGTCATGAAGTCCAAGGGAAACGGGTCGTAGCAGCATCATGCTGTGGGGTCGTTTTTTCAGCTTAACCAAGGAAGCTGATTAGAGGTGATGGAAAAATGGATGGAGCTAAAAACAGGGAATCCCTGGGGGTAAAAAAAGACAACTACAAAACTGGTTCAAATCAAAGCATGAGGGTGGCCTAGTCAAAGTACAGACCCAAATCCAAGAACAGAAACTGTGGCATGACTTGAAAAATCAATGGTCATGGATTTTCTCCATCCAATCTGACTGAGTTTGAGCTACTTTGCAAAGAACAATAATCAAGTAAACATATTTGTCTCTCTAGATGTCCAAAGCTGGCAGAGAAATAACCAGGGCCGGATTTAGAGGAATGGGGGCCCCTGGGCTGGAGCCAGTTTGGTGCCCTGTCCCAGAAAAAATAAAACATATTTTACTCATGCAAATTACAGAAACTGTTAGGCAAGCCCACACATTTACAGGTACAAATTGAAGAATAGTTTGTTTAAAACATCTGACAGATGACTCCATGTTGGTCCCAAAAACATCATTTTCAAATATTGCTGTGTAGATTAAAATAACAAAACTCCAACAGCATTTAAAAAATAAAATAAAATACTACATGCAAAATGAGGCCATGTTTGGAAAACACACACAGTATACAACAACAATAATTTAGGAGTCCCCTAAAACTCGGAGCCCTGGGCTACTGCCTCTTTTAACCAGTTTTAGAGTCTGTGTCAGGACATACTTGTTTTTGTCCCACAGTGGAGGTGTAACACCTAAAATGTGTTACACTTAAGGAAGTAGGAGCATGCAGATACACTTTTATACAGAAAAAGCTCCATAAAACAAGGATAAATAATCCAAAACAGAATAAACACAAATGCACGCCCACTTTTTCGTATGCTTCACAAAAAGGTTTGAGGTGCAAACCTCTGCAGAACAAAATGCATCCGTAAATTTGACTCATTATGCAGGCAGGCTTCGCTTGCACTATAAATGTTAGTCGTTTCTCCCCCTCACCGGGGGTCAGTGGGGGAGGGGTCCACCCCCTCCTACTCCAAACACAAACTTTAACTCCAACTTTTCACATCGAAACCCCACATCCAGGCAGAAGTCTCATGATGATGATTAATCAGCGTTTTAACCAGCAGAGCAGGCTCGGAAGCGGATACATTGTAACTGAGCGAAGAGAAACTTAGTACCGACCTTGGAGGAAGATGAATCCAGCCGCGTACAGAACATCCAGCAGGGTTTTTCCTCTCCGGGTTACCCCGGAGTTTACCCTCCGCCGGGTTTTACCCCCTGCTGGTACCTCCATGGTTCCTAGTTCGGTTCTCCCGAAGAAAAACCCGCAGGTCGAGTCAAAGCGAGAGTCGAGTCACCGTGTGCGCACAGGTATCCCAGCGCCGCTTCCCTGCGCAGCTCCCCCGGGGGAGAAGCCCGGACGGCCTCGGCTGCTCACCTGGTTTCACCGGAACACGGCAGAAATAAGAGGGAACCCAAACCAGGCCAGCTACACGAACCACTGAGTTCACACCGAGCAACCCAGCCGAAAGTTTGGACCCAACTCTATGAACTTCCAGGTGGCTCACAGGGGGAAAGCTGCGGGAAATGTCGGCTGCTGTGACTCATTCCAGCCCGCTGCGTGGGTCCGACCGAGCTCAGAACCACCCGGACCTCCTTCAGCCCGGTTTACCTCCCAACTCTGCTTCCTCCCGCTCCGCAGACTCTGAGTGGAGTGGATTTTCTTTCTCTCTCTCCCTCTTCACACACACGCAGTGAAGCAGGCTGGAAAAACGGGAAGCGCTTCCTGTAGATACCTTTCACAATAAGAGTCGCAAAGTGGCGGAAACTCGGGATTTTCTCCAATTTTCCGCCTTTGCATAATTCTTCAAGAAGGTCAATCAGATTGATTCTATTTTGAATTTAAGTCCAGACTTTGACTAGACCATTCTGCAGAGGTGGGTAGATGACCGAAAAATTGTTCTCAAGTAAGAGTAGCAGTACTTCCACATATTTTTACTGAAGTAAAAGTAAAAAGTAGCCATCCAAGAAATTACTCAAGTAAGAGTACAAATATTAAAAAGTCTATTAACTACTGAGTGACTGATCACATTATCAGTCATTTAACATTTAGAAATAACATCATCAGGTGGACCAAAGTATAAAGTTAGGTGGGCACTTTGGCATACTAAACACCAAATGACAATAATTCATATAAGTAACAAAAAAAAATGACTTAAGCAAAAATAAAAATGGATAAAATCAATATACTTCAATATAAAACTTATGAAACTTTAACAAAACCTGTAAGTGTGTGTCTGGTGAATTTTTGGTTAAAACATGTTTGTTTTTCAGTCAGTGAGTAGAGAATATAAACGTTTTACTCAAGCAAAAGTAAAAAGTACACCATAGGAAAAATACTCCTAAAAGTAAATTTTCTCAAAAAAGAAATTACTCAAGTAAAATTAATTGAGTAAATGTAACTAGTTACTACCCAACTCAGCATTTTTGCAATTTTGATAAATTAATATGCTTTGACCTAATTCTGGCAACAAAAAAACAAACAAGAAAAAGATAAATAATTGAAAGATATTTTTTAAATTAAAAAAAAATTTTTTAACACAATGATCACATAACCTTATATATATATATATATATATATATATATATATATATATATATATATATATATATATAAAAAGAAAATTTTACTTTGAAGTTCTCTACATCCTTTTAACAACGTGTATATTTCCGGTACCTTGACAGATGAATCCCTCTTTTCCAAACGGAGCTTCCGGTAACTCAACTTGGATCAGGAATACAACAGTGCGACCCTCCGGTTTAAATAGATCACTGTCATTATAAACTTGGACATTTTTTATTTGATGCAAATATTTGACAAAAAAAACCAACTTAAATATAAGTTTTATCGATCTACAAATGAGTGCAAATTGAGTTTAACGGCCCATAAATATTGTGAAACAATTTGTGTAGCATAGTAAATGCATTTATTGTTTATGTTGAACATATGATTGGAGGACTTCGCAGAAAATAGTTACTTTGAGTAATTAAATGTTTACATGACATAGGAACCAGTAAAATGCACATTAGGCAAATTAAATACCTGACTAGATTAAATAAACTGATTAGAAATGTGTTGGTTTTTATAGAAAAACTGCAGGTTTTCAGTCCTGTTTTAAGAGAGCCAATAATTTTCTGGACCACCAAGGTTTTTAGGCAGTTTCTTCTTCCCTTTCCCCCACAAACTGGGATCCAACCAGTCCTGTGATGTTCTATTTTTCTGATGTTTTTCTTGAGAAGGTTCAGGTCCGAGTCCATCACTACACCCAGATTTTGGATCTGATCACTGGTTTCTAGCTGTAATAACTGAAGCTGTGTGCAGACTTCACTGTTTCTAACTCAACATCAATTGGACAAAAAAAGACAGGAGAACTATTAATCAAAAAGATTTATTCAAGGATCCTCAGAGAAAGTGGCTACTGATTACACACAGGACTGTTCAAGAATCAGGCCCAATCTGATGCTCTAAACATCTAAAACATTCAGTTTAATCCCAACAAACGGATCAGGATCACCTCTTCAGAGTATGTTGACTTATCATTTGATGAATGCACTTTTTTCTTACAAAGTTTTCAAGGAAAATCTGTTGAGAGTAAGTAAGAGATATAAAAAATAAAACTGTATCTTCTGAGGAGACACTTCACTAAAAATGCAATCAGTGAGAAAAAGACCACCACCTGAGAGTCGTGCAAAAACAAACCGTCTCCATCCTAATTACTAAATAACTTTATACAAACATGCTCTCAAAATGTGGCAGCTGGTGCTAAGAGGCTTAAATCCTGCACCAAATATTTTTTAAGACATCCAGGTCGAGATAAATCAAGCAGCCTAGGGTTTTTTCTTTATTTTAAACAACTTAAAATATTGTTTTCCAGCTTTTTGAGTCCAAAATGCCTCAAAGTTTTAAAGTTCAGCAGCAGAAAAAACTATTTTTTACATCAAAACAGTAAATTAAAGCAGCAGATAATTTCACACGACTTAAAATTGTATCAGTCTGATAAATGTTTCACCCTGTACCCAAAAGCTTTCACCTAATTGGAAATTAAATCTCAAAAGGCAAGAAAACAACACGTTCACCCAAACTCATCTCAAACCTCAAAGTCTACAGTTTATTTTCTTGCACTGATAAAACAATCAAATGGCACAGGAAGAGAGGAAGTCACAAAAATCTGAGATCCAAACAACACAAGAGGAAAATAAAACCAGCACGAGTGACTTTATGGCAACAAATCGATTCAAAGTGCAGCAGCTACTACGAGACGAGGTCCAACACGTTAATGAGGCACTCGGGCAACAGAGAAGTTCAGGGCCATGATGAAGGGGGGTAAGGCTGTCGGTCAGCAGGAGACAGAAACATTTACAACCACAGCGTATCAGTTATGCAGGGAAGTCTCCGATTGTGGAGGTCTGGGGTGTTGGGAGTGAATAAGTGCCCAGCTGCGAGGATAAAGACCCTGAAGGGGCTGGTTCTGTGTGGTAGTGTCGTCAGTCATTGTTGCGTCTCAGGAGACGAGTCGGTATAAAGAATAACTCTGATGTGGAGATGCGACCTCTTGAGCCGCTCACTTCCCAGTGTACAGATCCACGGTGCTGGAGCTCAGGCCCCGGCTTTCCCTGAAGTTTCCGCCTCCTCGAGTCTGGAACGGAGGTTAATAGAAGAGGAAAGCAGAGATCAAATCACACAACTTTATAAATCCCAAAAAACGCAATTCGGTTCGCACCACTCTGGTCAACACAACAAAAGAAGAAGACAAAAAGAAAATACAAACAATCTCACGTAGAGATTGCTTGCACCACTGCAAACAATCTCTGCATGTGTGCAGAGATTGCACTGTTCTGGCATCAGAACAGTGTTTGTTTTGATGCCATTTCAAAACACACATGATCTTTTAGTTTTTGTGCAACAAACACCAGGATAAGCTCTCTGGCTACTGGCCAAGAGAGTTTAAAAGCCGATGATGCAACATCTACATCTACTATCAAAAGTATGTATTTCCCTTCAACTTTTGCACATTTTTCTTTGCAGCAACAAACTTTAATGTATCCTATAGAGTTTTTATGTGAAGTAAACAATTGCTAAAGGGAAGGGAAATGATAATTAGTTTTTGAAATTTGGTACAAACAAAATGTGAAAAGGAAGCGTAAATAGATTCCAAATATTTCCATCCTCACCTGGAAAGAGTCGTCACTTGTTCTGTTCAGGTAATTCAGGGAAGCAGCTCTCTTCATGCTGGGAAAGTAACAAGAGGAATAGTTTGTATATCAGGTTATTTTCACAAAACTGACGAATGATCAAACTAGAAAAAAAAAAGCATTAATAACTTGCATTTACTTAGATAAAAATGTTTATTTGTTAATTACTTGGTGTTGCGAGGTTCAGGTGGTCCGTTGCCCTGCAGTTTCTTCACCAGCATCTCGCTGCTGCGACGCAAAACGTCTCTGAGCTTCCCCAGAGAGCCGCTGCGCTGCAGAGCTCCACTTCCGTCCTGCGGACACACACACACACGCACACACACACACTCAACATCATCAGCCATTCTCTGACAGGAAGCTGCTTTTTTTACACTTTGAGACCCATGTTTGTTCCAGTATTGTAGAATTTGTGACAGGAAAAAATAAAAATTAGATATGCCTTTGTGAAAACATGCTGAAGAACAGATGCTGCCATGCAGACATGCCTCAGTTATAGTTAGATGTAGAAATGTAAAATCAGGCAAACTCATGCATTAAGCCAGGTTCCTGCTGTGCATTTTTCTTCTTAATCTAAACTAGCTAGAGCCAAAGTGATCACTAAAAACAGGATCAGGCAGTCATTATTAAGGGAGTCTTAGCAGAAGTCAACACACACTTCTGTGGTCTGTTGATTACATAAGACAAGTTACACTTTAAACAAAGCATAATATGCCTCTGTCATCATTTGCATAGGCGTACCAGCAAAAAGCAGCTTGTTCTACATTTACTGGTCCCTGGTAGACGTGTAAAAGGGCTTAAAATAAGTTATTTATGTATTGCATTAGCGTAATCATAAAACGACAAGCTGAAGTGAAGTCAGAGAGATTTGGAGCAGGAATGTTTGGGATCCGGTACAATTAAATATCCATCATTCAATTGTACAATTTTGTTTTGCACAATGTTTTTAACATTTGTAGCCTTTTTTCTTGTGTATTTGTTTAATTTTTCCATTTTGAGCAAACAAATCTGGGTTTTCCCAAACAACCAAAGTCTTTTCCTCCTTTAAAAAGGTGTCAGAGGCCATATTACCTGCTATTACCTGCTTCAGTAACCTTCTCTGCACTATGATCAGACATCCACAGTCAACTGAATGAGAGGCGACCAGAGAGCAGCTGAAACACCAGTCATCAACACTTATGATGCGAAAAGCAAAATCTGACATTTTGAAACTGGAGACTAGGCATTTCTCTATGTTTTGTCTGGACACGGTTAAACGGCTCATCAGCTGAATTATCAACGAATCCCATCTAAACAGAGTAAACATGCTAGTGTTAGCCTAGCTCTTCAGCTAACTGTTCATTATGAAAACAGAAGGGAGGCTTTTTTGAAACTACAACACGTGTGTCAACTCGGATACATGCTTAAAATCCAGTCATAAAGCTATGCTGCCTGTATTTGAGGCATGCTAGTAGCTTAGCTAACTCTGTGCAAGATGTGTCAAATTCAAGGCCAGGGGGCCAAATTCAAGGCCGCCATAAGTTTTTATCTGAGGGCCAAATAAGTAGAAATTTCAAGATAACAGTTGCAAGCTTAAATATGATTTTAACAGTCAAATTAAAGCAGTTTATATCTGTATACTGCTAAGTTACAAAATTGTGAGATGTTCAATATTTAATTCTAAGTAGTACTCATCAAATGCAGCTATTTATTAATATTTTAACAGTTTGCTAATGGATAGTTTTATCAATACATTTTGCCACAAATGGAAGGATTTTCATAATCTTGAGGCGAAAAAATGAAAATAAATGTAACTTTGATGAAGACTGACGACTCAGGGGGCTAAGAGTTAAGTCTAATGCTGAGGAAATAAAATTTGTTCTTTTGCAGCATTTTATAGCTAAGGTTTTTGCGTAAATCAGCAAAAACATAATTTTTGAAAACCAATTAGTAACGTGCATATATTTTCCTCTTTTGTCTTCTTCACTGTGAATGGTGCCACGGTGAACTTGTGTCCTCATCCCACTTTTTTTATTTTTAAATTATATTGCCAGCTGCAGACATGGGCAGGCTTAGGCAAGCAGGGAGATTCTTACAGCCGTTCTGTGACTTATGAGGATTATTTGTACAGTTTTAGCCAATCATGATAAGCATAACTTACTACTAAAGTTAATTTCTAAAATATTCACTGTTTAAATCTTTTGAACAATTTCAAAATATTATCTTAATCCATTTTCTATCTTTGTTTAAACAAGATTTCTCACACCAACAGCCAATGTAGTGAGAAATCGATCGGCAGGCAATGATTTCTTTGCGATTGTCCTTATAATGATGAGACTATGAGTCATACATTTTTTCAATTTTACATAAATAAAAACCTTCCGTTGCCCATTAAAAGTTATTTTAACCATTTCCCACCAAAAACTGTACTAAAACAGTCATAGAAGAACTTGAATGTTTCATAGAAACTAATGGGGGCTTGTTTCTTTACCTGCTACTGCAGCTAGGGATGGGCGATATGGACTAAAACTTTTATCATAGTTAGTTTACTGCAATAATGATCAAAGTGACGATAAACTGGCCTCTTCCAGACTTCATTTACATAAGGAAATGTGATTTTGTCACTAAGGCTGCACAGTCACTGTGCGCAGATTTTATTTTTTTATGTACTGACTTTTATTAATAACTTCATGAAACTGAGGGAAAAATAGTAAAAATGCAGACAATAGAGCCCATTTTTGAGTTTTTATTTATCACTGTCACAACAAATCTAAATTCCTATGATTGTTTATTGTTAAAAAATATATTTTCTGTGTGATAAATGCCCTTCCTTAGTTGATGTCAACCTAGAATAGTTTGTTCTCTGGTCTTTCCCATTTTCACCATGGTTCTGTTATGTGAACATAACATAAACATTGTCTTGGCCTTCACTTGTTTTATGTTTGGGATGCTACCGTGTTAAAAGTTATTTTAGTGAAAAGTTAAAAATCATCTTTACGTTCAAGATGTTTCTTTTAAATTCTTTCCTGTGGTTATGCTACTGCAAAGACTTCACTTCAGAGTCTTTTTGCAGACTTTTCATGTAGTACCAATAACTTATTAAAGGAGCTTTAACTAAATGATCAAGCAGAGCAAATTGAGATTTTTAACAGTACAGAAAATAAACATATTTTAGTTGCCATAGTCACACTTTATCTTTACACCACAGTATCTTATCCACCCACCCAAAGTTAAACCAGCTGCAGTGTAGGAGCATCACCAGCAGGGGGCGATGCAGGCACTTAGAGATGGAGATTGATTCCTGCTTTGCTGCAATTCTGCAGCTCGCATTCATGTTTTCATCCAAAGCAGAGAAAGACACAGTGTTCACAAATGAAAAACTTTATTTGAGAATACCAACAAGTGTTGATGCATTAATCGTCACAATGCAGAATGGTGAATATATAGATATAATGCAGTTCTACATACTAAGATAATGCTTATAGAGCTTATGGTTTTTGTTCTTTCACAAATAGAAACAGAATCCCACTCTATATGTTGAGAACAGACAGTTCAATAAATAAGCAAGCATTCCACTAACAACAATATCATCATAATTGAGTGAACACTGTATTATTTTTCTTTTGTTCAGAGTTGCGTTAGATGTATAGGCGTACTCAATGGAAAGGAATGAAGAATCAAGGCATGTAGCACATTGAAAAGCCATAGAGTGAATGCACTTGTCGAATCTATAAATACAGCCTACAGTTACACTTCCAAGATGTTAATTTCATTTACATTCGGTTAGGGTAAACCGTGAGGAGACACTCGCACTGAATTCCTGGTGCCAAAACAACATGATTCACCAAAGTTACAATATCTACGCTGAGCAAGAACTAAAAAGGCTCGAAGCTTTGAGTTCAAACTACGGTTTCCAACGCCAGATTGGTTCACTGTGACTGTACCACTGAAACGAGCACATGATCACACTGACATCTGTAAAGTTACACCATTAGGTTACATCTGCAATGCCATCGGAGCAAAGAATTCTGGGTATTTGCATTAAAAAAAAGGGATCAAAATCCAACATTAATGGCAAGGTAATCTCTCATGTGGTTCATAGTTGAGCTGACTGCTCCAGCTGCTCTCTGCTCTACATGTCAAACTCATAGTTCTGGTCAGACGTTTACATACACTCATCCTCAGCCTCAACATTATGTTATTAACGATTTATTAATAGTGGATCATGTGTAATACACAAGCGTAATTTAGTGAAATGTTATTTTTTCCTCAATTATGGCTGTTTATTATTTTTTGGTCAAAGTATTTCTCAATACAATTTTCTTGTCCTACTACACACTGCATGATAGAATACCAGCAAAAGTGATTTTTAAAAGTCCCCCCCCCCCGCCCAATTTTAACTTGTGCATGTTCTTCTAAAATCCATCCATGAAATTTAAATTGTTAAGAAATTTCCACACTGGTCTGTGTGTGTTGATTCCTCTCCACAGCTGCGCGCGCACAGACTTTGGCAGATGTTTTACAGATGGTTCGAACCGGGAACCTCTGGGTCTGCACTTCCTGCCGCCACCCAGAAAGATGAGCAATTGTAAACATCACGCCAGAACCGTATCTTGGCATAACCGAGCCTTTCTTGAACACCATAGAATCCAAGGACACCGCAAGCTGGTGGGAGCCACCAGAACATGTTACCATGGCAACAGTAGCTTTCTGTCATCAGGCAAAACTTCTCTCATTAGCAACAGGCAACGCTCACTACAGCCTTTACACTGGGCCAAAACGTATCAAAAGCCTTTAAAAAAAATGTAAACAATGATGATACAAGAGAACCGACAACACCTAACGTGAAAATAAAAAAAAAATGGCAACGATCACTTTTCTTCAGCTAGGCTGCACAACCTTCATTGGATATCATACAGTACCATTTCTGAACCAGGCATAAGGTTAAAACTTTACTAAATAAACTTCTGTAAAACATAAAGTGGCGAAATCCAGGCACCAAGATGGCAGCTCAACTTTTAGGCTTCAACAATTTCCGTGAGATCATGCAGATAAACTAAACTGTAGAAATTAATATTTTGACTCCATGATAACTCTAAACATTTATTTTCCCACCCTCAGATGTACTAACTAGATAAATAAATCTACTATGCCCACGTTAAAAAGTATAAATAAATTCTGCCGAGGGGGAAAAAAACACGTACAAGTGACGTTCTCACAGGGATAGATTACACACACACGCATACACACACACACACACACAGACACACACACACTCATAACAACTTCCTCTAATGTCAAAGTGAGAGAAAGAGCTGAAAGAAAGACTTCTGACATTGGTTAGTGACAGGAAAGTTTAAGAAGAGCAGAGATGAGAAGACCAAACGTCCCAGCAGTGGCCAGTTGAGCAGGGAAGAGAGATGACAACCAGGAGGGGGGGGGGCTTTCTGAGTCTCTGCTGCAGAGGGGGTGGGGGGGCACCGGAGACGGAAGAGGAGTTGTTGGTTTGTAGGGACAAAGGAGCCCAGAGGGAACGACAACACACATCCCTTTGTTACTGTGTTGGGGGGAAGGAGAGAAGCATGAAGGAATAATCTTGATGGCTTAGGCCTGATAAACGAGAGAGAAGAGAGACAAAAACAAGGACAAAAAAAGGACAGACATTGTAAGATTAAAAAGCTCTGGGTTGGGCTTCCTGTGCTACAGCTCCCTGACTTCTGACACGTCTGAGGTGCATCGATCCTCAGGCATTACATTTGTAGACTCACATTTTCTAAATCTGACAGCTAATTTATAATACGTTTAAAAAAAAAGTGTATAATAGACATTAAGAGCACCATTAAAGAAATTATCAGGTGATTTCTTGACTATTTTAGCAAGATTCAGATGTCCCACCACCCGAATCTTAACTTTTTATTCATGCTAATTCTCCGTGTTTATATAATATTTTTATTAGTCTGGGTTAATTCACTTGTTTATCTATTGGTACTCCTTTTTCAGACTTACTTGTTGTATTTCATACCTCTAATCAGACTATTTTTAAACAAACCAAAGCATATGGTTTTATTTTTTTTTTGGTATTTTTAAGTATTTTCAAGTATGGAGATAAGTGGTGATAAATAAAAATCTGATTTTCAGATTATTTAACTTGTGCAATCTGGTTATCTGGTTAAGTGCCAGATAACTTTTATAGATATGACAAATTGTAACCACATTGTTACCAAAATAAATGACTTTCTGCTGCTAAATATTTATTAAAAATGTAAAAATATTTCCTTACAGTAGATTAGGACCAGATTATAGAAAGTTATGATAAATCCTCAGGTTAAAGGCAGCTAAAAATTAATGCATCAACATAATCTGATGTAGATGCGACCATTTAGTTCACAAAAATACTCAGGGACAAAACCTTACATTATATTTAGCAAAAATAAAATTCAATTTACTCAAAAACTAAACAAAAAATGCATTATATTGTAGAAGAAATTACCAGAATATTGTCTGGAAACACTAATGTTTTTTTTTTTCCACAGTTGGAAATGGGCAATTACTGTGTTATTCACAGTTAATTACAGTTATATAACGGTTAAGTGCAATGTCTTATTTATTGGAGCTTGATTTGTTTTTTGAGGCTCTGACCGCAGTGACAGATTTATAGAAAAAAAAACCCTGATGAATTTTAAATATTTTTAACCTTCTTTTTGTAGAGAAATATCACAACAATGTGATAAAAGCCTATTTGTATGGAAGAAATATTGTCTCATTAGAGTTAGGCATTTTAATTGTTCTCATATGCAATTATGTATGAAGTTTGTTTCTTTCTTTTAAATGTTCCAGTAAAAGAAATAAAAAAAAATCACCTGCAAATGTGACACCAAAGCAGTCAGTACCAAATCGAGTCGGGCGGCTTTCAGCCAATCAGATTACGCTTCTTTGATCACATGACACCAGTGCAGCTGGTTAGCAGGGTTTCATGAAGATGTTTTTCTCTTAAACAGAGACCATTACAGAACAGGCAATTATTGACAGTCACTGGAGATTCGTTATGGTTTCATTTACTCAAACTGAGTGAAATATTTCACAGACCCGGTATCACATGATCAAAGTAGCGTAATTTTGATTGGTTAAAGCTGCTTGACTCAATCTAGAGCTGAATGCTTTGGTTTGAGTCACTAAAAGGTCATCACATCTGCAGGCGAATTTCTGAAGCTTAATTTTTTGGTGGCAAATATCAAATTAAAAACATTCATATTTTTCATTTGATAAAAACTTCAATGCCATTAATTCAATGTCTAAAAACAAACCTTTCCGTTTTATATTTCTTCCATATATATTGCTCACCCAAGCTGGAATATAGTAAAATTCAGGATTTCTATCCCTGAGATAATGCTGAATTTGTGTGACGTGAAAATGCTGCAGCATAAGAGCTGCATTTCATTATAAAAAATAGAAGTCAACCCAGAAAGCTGCAGTCAGATTAGCGATGCAGTCTTTGTGACTCAGCTCTTTTTATTTTCTCCTTGGGTACTGGAAAGTCTGAATCTGGCAGAGAGTGCACAGTAACTGACTGTGCACTGCAGATGCAGCACATGATGCACCAAGTACTCTGAGAAAACCTCATTTTAACCAAACAAACTAAACTAAACCTCGAAATCCCAATAACAACACTGAACTATGTTCCATCACTAACAAAATATTTCTCATTTCCTCGCTCTGCATCACCCCGCCCAGGTTTGTTTTCATTAACAGGGAGAGTACAATCCACTGATTGCCAGGGGGGAAAATTTGATTGGCAGGCTGATTGGTTGTCATGGCAAGACAAATCAACAAAGAAACATGTTAGTGGTGAATGAAGGATGGGAAAAGCAAAAAAAAAAAAAAAAACAGAAGAGGTTTGAAAAGCAGTGCATTAAATGCGAAAATCAAAACTCCTGCAGGCACACGTACACTTTTCACAGGTCAAGTCATGCTTTTAGTGAGACATGAAACTAAATGAACCCAACACACAACCACAAACGTGTTTGTGAAACAGCTGTGATGTCATCGGGTTAGCAATCTGTACACCAAACTGGTTCAAGACACACTTGATGAGATTCTGTAAGCAGACAATTAAATAATGTGGCAAAAGGTAACAAGAGAAAGCAGATGGGTATCAGCTCCGACACGAAATCCTTTGAATGTCTAAAGCGAGGAAGACGATGGGTCTTTAAGTGCTTGTTCATTCCAACAACGGCTAGCTGAGCTACATGGCATGTTTTTACATTTGTAAATAAATGGATGGATGGAAGTAATTAACACTTTAAGTAAACAGGTCAAGCTTTCAGAAACGATGAGCAAATAGAGACATTTTCTCACTCTCCTCTTACAATGGACTGCACTTTTGCATGAATGGACATGCGGTTAGATCGACTGCTGTTAAGCTTGGAAACAGTTTTACATGTATTAGCACCTTGGTGAGGATGTGGACAAAGCCTTAAATTAATCTTTCACTGCAGTAGGATAATCACTCAATGAATAGTTTAATAGAAATCCAGCCTTTTATTTGAAAGCATTTAATAAATTTAGGAAATAAAACCTCATATTTCAAAATAAATCAATTATTGGTGCCATTTTCTTTCAGGTCATTTCCAGAAAACCGAAAATGTGTCCAGATCAAATCTTTCAGTAGGATAATGATCTAAAACAAAAAGCCAAATCAAGGCGGAACTCAAAATCAGCCTTCTTCCATGTTCATCTAACACCCAAAACCTGTAGAAAACCTGCGGTGTAAACTGAAGATACGATAGAAAAACAGACAAGCCAGGCCGGTGGATCATCTTGGGTGCATTCACAACAGCCCAGTTCAGTCCGCTTTAGTCAAACTCCAGTTCATTTGTCTAGGAAGTCCAGTTCATTTGGGAAGGTGTGAATGCGTAGTCAGACTCTAATGCAGAGAAAAAAGTCCAACTCTTATCCGAATTGAAACCTAGGAGTTGGTTAGGTAAAGGTGAACTCTGGTGCAATTCAAATGCATATTTGGATGCAAATGGACCAGAGATCCCTCCAAAAGCAGGAAGTAAAACAGATGAACTGGTTTTTCGAAGGGTTTCGGTCGTTTAGCCCGTTTAGCAGTGTGAACGAGAACTTTATCAGCTGAAAATGGAACAAATGGTGCAATTTTGGTCCCCAATTGAACCAAGTTGTAAAGACCTGAAAGCACATCAGTCAAAATCAGACTTTTGGGTCAAATTTGGCATGCAGTGCAACTATATTTTCCCCCTCAAGATAAATCCAAATATCAGATTACTTTGCTGTTGCGTTGGCGTGCCAATCAAGGCAATCCCTCCCAAAAAGGTGGAAAACAGAAGCTTTATGGACAGGCGGGAAGCATAATATTTGTTCACAATCATACAATATAGACCTTGTATGTGTAAGAAAATATGACATTTCTCAACAAATATCAAGGTTTTTGATATTTGTTTATGATAATTTAGTCTTTAAATTTTTAAAGACTAAATCTTTAAAATTAAAGACTAAATTAAACTTAGTCTTTAATTTTGGCCAAATGAGTGATTGAGTTAAACTCCTGGTCGTCTCTGTACACTACAATCTTATGAAATGTTATAGCAGAAAACTACATGTCAAGATGGCGTAAAGGCTGGATTTTTCTCTTTTTATTACCTCACTGCAGCAGAAGCTGTATTCATTTAAAGGCTTCTTACACATCTCTACCAGCGGAGCTTTCACATTCACACTTTAGTACTAAAATAACCCCACAAAATTCCTACATTAGGAAAAGCAACAGAGCTCAGGGTCAACAGACATTTCTCAGTCATGTGAAAACAGACGTGGTCCATTAGTGCATGTTAGGGGGGTGAAAGTGGCAGGCTGGAACATGCATGCTTACGCTGACGCAGCGCGAGGTGAGGCTGCATTCAAGTGAACGAAGAGGCACAAGCTCAAGCTAAGGAAAGCATCCCCGCTTTGTTGATGAAGAGGAGCTAATTTTCAGCTGCCACACCCGTTTCATTCTTGCTGCTGCAGGTTTTAGACTCAAACCTCTTTGAAACCCAATCGGTATAAAGTCCTGATCTGGGTCAAAACATCAGCAGACAGGGCGGGCTCCTTGTGCTTATTGTGTTAGCGGCTAACCTCGTTAGCTGTGCTCGCATAGGTGGATGCGAATAGGTATTATGTTACCAAGGCGACAGGGACTGAGCGTGTGCCTTTTTCCTACTGTTTCACTTGCACAGAAGCACTGCCAGCAACAGAACCACTCGTTCCAAATCAACAAAAGACATAAGCAGGGAGTTTAGAGCAAACTGCGAGGCTGAAAACAAAAAGGCGAGCATGCCAAGACACTCAATCAGCTTTATGACACCAGGGTCACTTCAGGACAAAGACAAGATCTGTCCGCAGAGAGTCGATGGGATGGTACAGACTCAGATCACTACATGGCTCTGCACCTGTTTTGGAGACATTTATATCACCTAAATAATAACAACAGGCATCTTAAAACAGGTTGGTATTGTGTTTTTTGTCGCTATATAATATTTTATTATGAATAAAGTGCAGAGCCAGGGGTTAGCATCCTGTTAAATGCACCAGCTTATTCAGCTTATGTTCCAGAGAGAAGTTAGCTTCCAATCATCATGTAGCACTGTGCCATCTTTAAAAAAACAGCAGGAAAAAGTAGCAGTGAAGTTCTGTACCATCCCTTCATTTCTCTGAAATCGCAGACACCGCCTGGTTTTTCCAGACGGGTCATGTTTACTCTACAATAGTGGATTTGTACTCACCCCGTTCCACTCCACGCCCATACTCACTTCCTCGCCGGTCTCAGAGCCGCTCTCGTACTTAACGCTGGTCAGGCTGTCTCTGCTCCTCCGCCTCTCACCGTCTGTATCTTTCAGAATCTCCACCACACGCGTTTGGTGGATGGGGTCGATGCCCTGCAGAGGAACAAACCTGATTAGATCAAGCTGCAGATGCAGAAATTAGCTTGTGTAAATTCGTCAGAGTAGAAAGTTTTATGGGGGGGAATTAAGGTGATTTCACATTTCCTGTCCGTCCGTCACGTTTTCAGCGACAAACAAGTATCTTAGATGATTGTGAGATGGCAGTGATGTTAGATGGGAGAGGTGGAAGCTCTATGGGAGCCAACAGAGACGAACCACTTACTGTGTTGCTCTGGATCCATAGCATTGCAGGGAAAGGGAAAGAAATACAATGAGATTTGCTTTCTTAAATAAAAAAATAAAAAAAACAGGAACCGTCATGCAGAACAGGGCCGTTTCTATTTAGCAGATGTCGCTGACCTGCTTGCGAGACCTCACAGCACACTCCTCCAGCGTCTCCGCTGCCTCTAGTTTGCCCTGGCGGCGGTACAGAGCACCGAGGTTCCTCAGGGTAGTGTTCACTGTAGGGCTGCATGGAAAGAGACAGAAATTTACTCAAAAAGGTTACAATGTAAATCCTGACGTAAAAGGGACAGGCAAAAGAGAAAATGCGGTAAAGATGGCGTTAAAGATTTCCACTGAATCAAAAGTTGACCTAAACTTAGAGCTTTTACGGCTGAGTCATAAATCACGGTTATTGGCATCACCTGTTGACTTTGCAGGCCTTGTACCAGCCTCCGTACTCTCCATATGGGGTGTTGTCTCTGTGTTTGCCCTGGAAGTAATTCAGTGAGCAAAAGAGAAAGAAAAACCGGTGTTTAGACCTGATAAGCAGCATTTTTCTTTGCTTATACATTTGTGTCTGACACATCGTTTAAAAAGAGGAATATTTTAATCTTCTGGGCGATAAGGTTTAAAAGTAAAATCTCAGATTTGTTTCGTATCAAATGCGATTTCTGATTTTATCGCATTTTTTTCCATTTCTTTTCTAAAGAAGAAATTACAAACAACAGAAAATGTTTTGAAAAAGTAGCTATAATTTCAGTTATCCCTCCTGTGAGTATGGAGGGCAGCTTTCTCACCTTGCTCATCTCCTCTCTTTCCTCTGCATGCATCCAGATGGGCTTGTTCTCAGCTGCAGACAGACAGGAGAGAGTGTCTACATACTGTACAACTGGGATGCAACGGACCTTCTAAATCTGGACTCAAACACTTTGTGATGCATTTATTTTTATTCATGTTTGAATTGAGCAGAGATTACAGTTCCATAAGTGAAGAAACACAGGATATTAAAACGGAAAACAATGGAGCTTATCTATTAAACTGAATAGTGCAATAAAACTAAACAAATATCTGAGATCTTACTGGAAAAAGTAAGAACAGGAATAAAAAAAGTCTTGAAAATCTTTAGTATTCAAGGGATTATTTGGGAAAGTTGCATGTTTAAGAAAGCATACTGAGAAAATAAACCACATGAACTTCCTTGTGAAAGTTTTTGTACCACTAAATGATTATAAAACTGAGTAACAGGGCTCTTATAGATGAAAAAAGACAACATGGTCACAGAGGAATTAATTTCTGCCAAAAAGCAAAGAAATATGGAGAATAATTTTCACTTACTTAAAAAACTCTGATCGTTTGATGCAGAAATTATTACAACTTTCTATAAGTTAAAGCATAAATTTGATATTCAAACTAAGATATTAATCTGACATTATACAAGTCAGAAGTTTGAAAGAAAAAACTGCAGTATTATGACTTTTTGACATCATAGAGTATACAAGTCTTTTCTTATAAATATGTGAAATGAATCTCAAAATGTACTCCTCCATGGCCAGTTCTTTTTTTCATCGACAATGACTTGTATACTCCATCGTAGTTATTCAGTACCTTGTGTCACAGATCATGCACCATATAAAATCTCAATAAAACACATGGAAACGTGTTATTCAGGAGGTATGAATGCTTTTTGCAAGGCAGTGAATGAAGGGAATGAATCCGACATTCTTCAAGTTTCGCCACTTCATCCTTGAACTTTGAGACTGAAAAGATGATGTGACATTGTTGCTGAATGCTGCATGAAAAAGTCTTCTTAGGAGAATGAGAGAGGCTTTTCTAAAGAGGTGAAGAAAGCAGACTAATGATTTCTGATTTCT
The DNA here is from genome assembly GCF_051168715.1 of Poecilia mexicana. Taxonomy (NCBI): domain Eukaryota; kingdom Metazoa; phylum Chordata; class Actinopteri; order Cyprinodontiformes; family Poeciliidae; genus Poecilia; species Poecilia mexicana. Next base: position 25,713,195 of record NW_028263384.1, on the reverse strand, counting down.
TTTCAAAGAGTTATCCTTCAAACAAGCAAACTCTTGATTTTCCCTGAGTCATTCTGTAAAGTTTAGGTTCTATAAGTGGCAACCTGCTTAGAAAGTGATCCACTCACTGACCATCTGTCCTTTATTGATTTGATTTAACGCAGTGCATTTACTCAGAAAAACTAAAATCTCCAACAGAACAGCCTCAGTGTGAGCTTCAGCGTCCATCATGGGCTCTTACCATCAACCGATCCAAACTCTTTCTCATGAGCACGGGTCAGGATCTCTTTGTACAGAATCTCAGCCTCTTTGTATTTCCCCTGTTTGAGGAAGCAGGAAGCCTGACGGAGAAACAGATGAGAAGACACATTTAAAGATGGATGCTTTTGACTCTAAAACCTCCTGAGGAGAAGAATCCATCTGCATATGAGTCACGCAGGAACAACACTGCAGCATGCAGCCTTCACTGGGAAGAAAGTAAGGTAGACAAAGGACACTAACCGCCACAAAAATCCAACTTCTTATGCTCACAGAGAAAACTGTGCTTAACTGAAGTCAAGGACACTATTAGTGAAAGAAATGAGCTGGATACATGTCAATCAAAGTGAAAACTTTGCAGGCAGAATTCAATTTGTAAAGATTTATTCCTCTGCAGAACTCAACCTCAGAACAGCGAAAGAAAAAAAAAAACTCTTCAGAACACAAAGTCATCTTCCTGTCACTTTACCTTGAAACAGGCTTAGTGTTTATCTCGCTCAACGTGAGCCGAGTAATAAACAGAGCTTTTAAACCAAAAGGAGAGACGTTGCGTTTCTCACCAGGTTGTTCTTGGTTTTGGCCACGTTGGGATCGTCTGGACCCAGCCGGCACTCGTAGATCTCCAGGGCGCGGCAGTAGTAATACTCCACCTCCTCATATTTGCCCTGGTTCTGGCACAGCAGGGCCAGGTTGTTCAGCTGCTTGGCTACATCTGGGTGGTCCTTCCCCAGAACCTGACGGCAATCCACAATGAAATGTTTTAATTTAACTTTTTACTTTATCTTTGCGCTATAGCTGCTCCCACAAATCAGCTGGTGACTGAGACTAGCAGACTTTAGGACAAGATCCAGAAATGTAAACATTTTTTACTGAGCTGTTTTCAGTATGAATATGTTTAAAACGAAGTCAGTGGAACCACAGAAGTCATGAGACGCTATTGAAACGAAAACAATCTCTGCAACATCTCAACATACGTCTTTGTTTCGTTCAGGCTGAAGGAACCTGAGAGAGAACAAAACTTAGGGCAGATCACAGGAAGGCTGAGTGTATAACAGCAAAGTCGCTCTATTTTGACCTCCATCTGCCAGGAAACATTCTGGATTTAAAAAGACACGTTGGCACCTTTTTGGAAATCTCAGTGTAATGATAGCCTTTTGTTTTTTGCAATTGTTTTTGTGGTTTTGTGCAATTGATTGTTGCTATATTAGAAATATTTTCACTATTTTGTTCCTCATTAAACCCATTCAAAAATCTACATACAGAAGAAAAAAGATTAGAATAAAAATAATAAACAGACAGGGCACAAAAACAATCTTTATCACACATTATAACTTGACATTGGCTAAAGCATAATCCATCTGCCTCTCTTCCCCTGTGCCTGGTATTCATTTCCAGCTGCTCTCTCAATTAAAACCCTCAACTCCTCCTCCAACCAGGGAACAGCCCCCAGTAGAAACTTCACGCTCAATTTAAGAAAATAATTTTCTCTTTACTCTATTCATAGCTGACGCCCCTGAGGTGAGGTCTTCCTGCGCGGTGGACGGCAGCGCTGAAGCAGTGCGGGGATGCGACCTACCTTTTCTCTGATCTCCAGGGCTCTCTTACAGAGAGGCTCGGCTTCCTTGTACTTCCCTCTCTTTCCGTACAACACGGCCAAGTTGTTCAGCGTTGCAGCAACCTGGACACAAACACAGACAGACAGCATAATTAGAGCTCCCTCTTGCTTTTGTACTCACTTCACTTCAGGGCTTTTTCCACTGTAGTCCAGAGAGCGAATTAACTCTTTCACAGAAAGAAGCTCAGTAAAGCTTTCCTTACAGCTCAAACCTCTGAGGCGGTTAATACATCCTGTCAAAAAGCAATGAATTTATGAAGTTCAGAGCTTCAGCAGTGTGTTTTATTAGCTTACTTTGACATCTCAGAAGTGTTTCTGCAGAAAGCTATAAGGTAATTTCTAAAATTCACCACAAAAAATGGATTACCCTCCTTCTTAAATTTTCTAATCGGCACTTTTACAGATGCAACTTGATAAATTGGAATATCATAGAAATCTTAATTAAATCCAGTAATTCAGTTAAAATAGTAAAACTCATATAGATTCATAACACAAAAGCATTTATTTCAAACAATAATTTAGATGACTGAGGCTCACTGCTTATAAAAACCCAAAATTCAGTCTCACTGAAAATTTTAAGATCACAAACACAAAAAAAAAAAAAAAAAAATTATAAATATTAAGTTCTGGTAACTTTATTCTGCCAAACTTTTTTCTTCCACTTAACTTTCCATTGCTATGTTGAACAAGCACACCATAACATAGAAAGGACATAACATTTCTATATTAAACCTTGCTTCTGCACCGTTTTCTACCACATTTCTTCCGTCCACTTAACTTTCAATTAATATGCTTGGAAACAACGGAAATCACTGAACAAGGAATAACATAGAAATATCACAACGTTTCTGTATTAAAATAGTCTTGCTTACTATCCTTGCCATCCACTCAATTTTCCATTAATATGGGTAGATGCAGCACTCTAAAACAGACAGTTTTCTAAGAAGGGATCTTTTGTGACTTATCCTCCTTTTCTCTATAAAGTCAGCAACTTTCCCTATGATTGCAGGCCATAATAAGGTCTTAACCAAACATTTTTGTATTAAAAATATATTTAAATCAGTTTTCTTTTCTAATTTTGTTATGAAGGCATGATTTTTAGAAATTAACAGAAATAAATGCTTGAATTTTTTCATTATGTGTGTAATTAATCTATCTTTATCAGGGCTCTCCAACTCCAGTTTTGAGCATTTCTATCCCGTAACTTCCCTTCTCCAGTAAATCTGAACAAACGACGGTAGACAATCTACAGAGCTGGTTTTTCACATGCATGTTCACCAGTTACATAAAATAAACAATCTGAAGTAACAGATGGCTGTGAGCATGCTGCCATGACAACCGGATGCTTACAGCTGGGTGGTCTTTGCCCAGGGTTTTCTCACGGATGGATAGGGCATCATTGAGCAGATGGGCTGCCTCTTTGTATTTGTTTTGATCCCTGGATGATTGGAAAAACAGAACATGATCAGAGTAATAAAACCAAAACAAACCCTGACCTTAAAGAGAAGTTTTCAATGTTTGTTTGGTTTTTTCCCCATTTGTACCTGTAGACCAAAGCCAGGATGTTGAGCATGGTGGCGACATCAGGGTGGTCATGTCCAGAGGTTTTCTCCAGGTCCTCCAGAGCCTGCTTGCAGAGGGGCACGGCCACCTCGTAGCGGCCCTGAGAGGCGTACTGGATCACCAGGTTGTGCAGGGTCCTCAGGCGGGCCGGGATTTCATAGCCGCCCTGCTGTGCCGCAGCCACAGCGGCGCTGTTGTGTTGGTGCTGCACTGTGGGAAGAGAACCCAAAACATTACAACAATGAGTCACTAGAAGGTTTCTGAGATAAATCTGGTTGAAATTCTTGTCACGACTAGCGCTGGGTGACAACTTGATTTAATACATTCATTGAATTTTTGGTTTTTGAAGATTTCATTTTTGGAAAATCTGGATTTTTTTCTTCGTCAGTGCAGTTTTTGGGTTTCCATAATTAAGAGTGATGTCGGCACACCCAGGCCCACCATCTTGTTTGACCGTTTCTATTTATTTAAACTTTGATTTCAACTAAACCCTGTACTCTGTTAACCCTACATAAAATACGGAGCAACCAATTGGTTTCAGAGATTAGTCTGTAGTCATTCCAGAACTAGAATTAAACATGTTTTGGTTTTACTTACTTCCTTGACCCTGCTCCTCTTCATCGTTAGGGAAGAGGTCATCCAGGTTGTCCTTTGGCGTTTCTCTGTCTTTCTCCTCCTGCTGGTAAAATGAAACCGAGCCATTAGACACTCCTTCAGACATCAGGGATAAAAAAAAATGCCAGACTTAAAATAAAATCTCACAAATGAAAGGAGCTGTACAGAAAATAAAACTCAAATCCTTGACAATAAGATGATTAAGGTAAATTAGAAAACACTCTTCATTGATTAAAATGGTTGTTATATCAAACAAATGTAAATGTTGGACTTGTAAGACGAAAACACTTTCAAAATTGACACAAAGTATCAAATGTTTCTATTTGTTACTTCCTGAAAGTGGAAACTGGAAGCGGTGGATAAAGTTCTTCCATCCAATAGTGTTCAGAATGATTTAAAGGCTAAAAATTGCAGCTTCTAATCTAGACAACCAACAGGGTCCCTGAGGCTTCAAACAGGAAGAGTTTCTGCTGATTTAAGTGGTTTGTAAATAAAAACCAATACAGCCTCGTTTTGGGACAGAGAATGTGGTAAGAAAATGCAGCGACTCGTTCTTCTTCACCCATCAATAAAGACTCTAATGTAGCTCATTCCTGGAAAAAGGGGATTTCTTACTCTGCAAACAGCAGCAGCAGTACTTTTGTCTTAAGTGACAACATGCAGTCATGGAAACTTGGCAAACTTAGAAATAAAAAAAACTGCTGGAATTAAAATTAGGCAACAACTAAATGTCATATATTTAGGCAACATTGAAATCCTAATAATTTAACACGATTACTGAGTTAGGAGGCACTATATATAAGGAAAAATACAGTGTTTTCTTTAAATACACAAAGACAATGACACTAAACTATAGCAAAAGTTGTGCACAAATGTGTTTGCATATGTTACATATTATAAAAGAAAAACAACAACAAAAAAGACTCCAGTCCACCTGATATTAGCCAGTAAGTCAGACTGGTGCACCTCCAGGGCTCACATTTACAGATAATCTGTGCTTCTCCTTATTCGCCAATTTCGCTTTGTTTTTGTTAAGTATCCACTGATAAAGCAATTTGTTTAGTACTGATGCTCATTCTGTGTTGTTTTGAAATAAAACTGATATTTGACCAAAACAAGAAAATGTTTCTGGTCAGACATGTTGCAAATTATCACTACAAAAGAGTGTAAAAAATGTTTTAGCATTTTTTAGTAACTGTGTCCCTTAAAGCTAATTGATGAGGGCAAAGCCAACTTTCTTTCACTTCTCCGGGATACAGAGAAGTGAAGAGCCCAACATGAAGCTAAATATTTTTACAATAAATCCCAAGAAAACTGAAAAAAAAAAAAAAAAACACATAGTTGAATGAAAGGCTTTACTTACGGTGGGCGAGACGTCTTCGTCATACTTTTTGAGCTGGTTCATGAACTCCAGGTGCTTCTTCTCCTCCTCCAGCTGGGCCACGCTCTGCTCACTCTTCTGCAGCTTCTGCTGGGTGTTGGCCAGCTCGTCCCGCAGCCACTGGTTCTCCTGGCAAAGCCTCCTGACCTGGGCACGCAGTTTCTGCTTCTCCGACTCCACCGCGTTCAGGTGGTTGGACAGAGCCATCATCACCTGGGTCGGAGACAGCGTCGAAGAGTGGGGACATTTAACAGGACAGCAGAAGGGGACAAGAGTGAAAAGTACAAATCTGGTCAGATTCAGAGTGAATCATGATCAGCATGCAGCCTCAGTATAGAATGAGGAAGCTGTGCGGAGGAAAAAAATACACTGAACAGAAGACTATCGTTTCTTCTCCTCTTCTCGCCTTACCTGGGCTTCTCCTAGTCCCAGCTCGATCATCTCCACCGACTTACGGAGCAAGTTGGACTTCTCATGGACCAGGTTGGCCTCTTCATCCTTCTTTAGGCACTTGATGGTCTCCAGCAGGCTGTGGAGGATGGAGTTGTGCTCGTTCTTCAGGGCCTCCAGGCCTTGGATTACCAGCTTGGTGTTGGAGATGATCTCCTCCTGGGAAAGCTTCTCTAGCTTCTCCTCCCGTGGATACATCATAGTTGACATGTTCTCTGGAGCTCAGGGAAACCTGAGGAGAAGAAAACAGGAAAAACACAGTAAAGGGTGCAGCTCAAAAACAAATACACAAACGGCCTTCAAAAGTGACCCATTATGCTTCCTGGAACAGATTATTATAGATGGAAGGATGGACTATGCGAAAAATGTCCATCACATTTTTTGAATAAAATCATTCTTAGATAATGAGATGCTAGTCTGATCAGTTCTGCCTATTCTGGATTCCTTTCAGAAATAGCCATTTTAGGGCATCTTGTCACTTTAAATCCAAATAAGCTCCTGCTGGCCACGCCCCCCGAACTCAACATTTACACTCGCACGTGAAAATGGCTGCAAACAGATGCGCAACTATACATCTTTGAAAAACATTAGTAGAACCCTCCAGTACACCCAATCAGGATGCAACAAGTGGTTTCTTTATGGTAAGTCAACAACAAAATACTTGTCTTTTCCAGCAGCCATTGTACATCACACACAACGGTAAAACTGACCAGATGGGCTGGAACTCAGCTTGTGTTGCAAGGTAATGGCGCAGTGCCCATTGATGGTGACTCAACATTTAAGAGGTTTTGAAACAGCTCATTTTCCAGACACAATTAACTCAGTCAAAAAACAGCTTGGCGTTTCTTTTTTAAGCATTAGAGACCCAAATGGAAGAATAAAAATGTGCAAAATGTGAATTGTTGCATTATCAATCCTCCTTTAAAATTTAAAGTTTGAATTAAGGTCAATATGAAGGCTGCAGAATATTGAAAAACATCCTGTTAAGATGGAACGCATTATCCTCACACACAATGTGACCTGGATCTTCTGTGCCAAGGGATCCAGAGATTTTCGTCACAGCGACACAGTGCAGGTGTGCCAGCTGATTTTTCTCAACTCCTGTGAGGCTTTTAAATTGTTTTTCTTTGAGGCCGGCAATGAGACTGTTGGAAAAGCTGAAGCTGCAGAGCTGAGATGAGTCATCAACAAAACCGAATAGGCTAATTGGTTAAAGAGGAGGAAGAGCAGTTTATTTGGTTGAGAGAGTTTAAAAAGATTATTGAAACAATTCATTGTAAAAAAAAAAAACATTTTATGCTACAGCAGCACTCTAAATGGGAAGACACTTTTTATAAGGAGGAAAAATAAATAAATATATCTTATGCAGATCTTTTAGAATAGCTAAAACAACCTATTGTCCTTCACCAATAGCAACCCTGGCTCTTCATAAATGCTTTAATTAATCTAAAAATAAGAGTGTTGACTCAATCTGTCAATATGTGAAACTATCTTGTATTTTACATTTCTTAATTAACCAACTCAATTGCACACATCTTCTGTTCTGGAGTATTTTTATTTTTTTTTTTACATCTAGACAGTATTTATGTTGAATTTTTGTCTTTACTGTACAGTACTTTATTTTTCATTATGCTTTTTATATACATTTTATGTTCTTTGTGTGAGTGCCTGTCATTTAGTTGCTGCTGCACAGAAATTTCTCCATTGTGGGGCAATAAAGAATAAATGTGTGCAAGCGAGGCAAAATTTAAAAGGTGAAGCTAAAATATAAATGTTGCTCATCATGATGATCTTTCAATGACTCAGTTTCACTCGAGTGACGCAGAAACTCAACACAGAACCTGAGAGCAGAGTTAATCTAACTTTTGTAAAGTGAAAGTCATTCATTTCTTCAATAAATTGATGCAGCTTTGTTTTCAAATATCTTTTGCAGACGATGTTTCTTTTCATTTGCATGACATGAAATAGGATCTCAGTGTGTGCGTGCGTGCGAGTTTTTCTTTTCACCAGTGCCAACCGACACCATTTCATTTCTGAGCTCTGGGAATCAGATCGTTCTCGAGCAGAAAGCTTATCTAATCACTAAATGTGAGACACACAGTTGGTCAGCATTTCTTGCAGGCAGGAAACTCATCTGCATATATTGGGAGTGAAATTCTATAAGCAGGGAAATTAAAGCAAATATACATGATTTGTGTATTTGATGTTTGTGTGGGTTGAGTAAAGGGCCACACCCTCAGAAAAACGGATGCGATCCGTTGGGATTTGCCATCTAAAACAAGCTGTGGTTGGGAGTGGAGCTGCAGCCTCCAAACAGCCAGCCATGAACGTCTGCAGCTGCAAGATGACAAACAGTGGAAAACATGACAAAACGTCCAGTAGCCGGGAAAAACACAGCAAAGACCTCTGTGACTTAGAGCAATACGGAGTCCAGAAAAAAAGTCAGGCATGTGGAGCGAGCATGAAACATGTGACATTTCCCCCAAAGAGTCTGAAGGTTAACTGTGACTCAGAGCCACTTTACTGTCAGAAACACAGTCTGCAGAAAACATCTAAATCCAGTCATACAAGCCTCTTCTGCTGTAGAAAAGACAGCTGAGTGTTTAACACCTTCAGGATGATACAGTAAGTAATTAGAGCTTATTGCTGAACAGTCAACAGAGATGAGTTGGGTGGAAGTGATGCTGAGACCGGAGTAAAAGGAGTTACCTTCAGAAATAGAGGGGAACTTAACCAGAGGGGTTACAGATGACATTTCAGAGAGATCCAAGTTCACTATGTCAACAACCACAGACGTCGTATACAAATCACTTCCTGGGTAACAAATAGTCTGGAAATAATCACTTTCTATAGATTCACTGATTCTGATTGTTTAAACAGGCAAAATAGACCTGCTACTCAGATCTATGTTGACTCTTCATTCAGGAAGCTACTTTAAAACAGAAGGTGAGACTTCATCAGAAAACAGGAAGCTAAACATGTTACAGCAAAGCTAATACATAACACAACGCTAAAGACAATGTAAAATGTCAACTCTGAAATCAGTCTGTCTTTTAAAACGGTAAAACTCTTATGTCTTGCCTCCTTATTGACCGTTCACAGCTGGAAGAGGAAAAAAAAAGATTTAAAAATGCTGTTAAATATTCTTAAAATGGACGATCAACAATAATCACTTTTTTAAACTCTTCATTAGTTGTTTCTGAGCATGAAAAACAGAGAAGTTTCACCCGTTTCTTAGCAAAACATCCCTCACTGACGAGATCTTTGCATCTTCTTGTGTCCTGTAATCATGTCTTTCTGCGCACGTCGGATCATGTGAACACAAAGTTGTTCATCAAGCTAATTTGTGTCATGATTAATCCCTGACAGGAACGCAGAGCAGCAACTGTGAACAGCTGGTGGTCCGCTGAGAGCTATGCAGCTGTGGTAGTGGTCTCTACCCACAATCCCACTGGTGTCCATTTACTAACAGCTGGAAGCTGAGGGCGAGCCTTAGAGCAGCAGAGATTGATGCTAAGCAAATTACCAATGTCGAGTAAATGATGGTGGCTCATTAACACAAATACAAAACAGCTGTCAGGCCAAATCAAGACAAAATAAAAGCTAAACTTTCTGACACATAATTGCTCCTAGCAACGTTTCCATTACAAATGTGTGCACAACTTCTATATTCCGTCGAAAGTCGAAAACCACAATTTTTCATTAAGTAAGAAATGCAGTTAAAAAATCACGCTTGTTAACGCAATTTAAAAACATCTGTGCCACCATCCTCCAACTACTTCCTGACGTCTTCTTTGTGGTTTGCGCTAATGGCAACATCCAGTTGTTGATCATGTGATTCGCGTCTTGCGGAAACCACCTCATCAGCGCTAAGATGTTTATTGACAATTTAGTTTATTTGAAATTGGCTTATCTATTTAGTGAATTTCTTTGCAAAATGTCAAACTGTGCAATTATTCACTCAATGAACATGCAGCTACTGTTGCTGGGCCTGAACTCTCTGCTACACTGGATTAAAACTGATTAAAATGGGCTGCATCAAATCACTCACGAAAACCACCTTAGTTGTTAAAACCATAATATATTAAGAAAGGTGGAGTTAAGACACTCATCCACCATGCTGCCTCACTTTCCACTAATTCCCGATAAAAATGGCAGCCACTAAAAGCTTGGAACAACTGTTCCAATGCACGCCTCGATTCAAACAATAGTTTAACATGTTCAGAAGGAAAGTCTCTCCATCTCAATGCACAAGCAAAATTACAGACAACTTTAACTACAAACTTCTGAAGTGGATGAACAAAACTTGAGATAGACCATAAACTGAAATGAATCAAATATTCAGAATAATTTGAAGGACATGTACTGAAAATAATGGCATAGCGATATTACCCAATATTCAGAAAACAACCAATATTTTTGAGGTAGCTTTATTTTCTGCTTATTGTGGTTTAACTATTGTGTTTTGAGTATGAAATGAAAACTGTCTAAAAATTCATGCTCCATGTTTTTGCAAAAGCTATCATTATATGTAAATATTTGTGTACAGAAAAACAAAAATAAACCCTCATGAGCTGCGCCCAAATAAAAAGAAGAATTTATGAACTGACTTATTAAAAATATGCAGAGCAGAATCAGCTGACATTAACAGCCTCATTTCTTTACGCAAATGCTTCAAAAAGAATCAAGATTAACCAGGGTTTGCATAGTGAAATAAATAACAGAGCTTTCATTGTTTTCAGCTGCGTTCGTCATATTGACTTTAAAGTAAAGTCAAAACGGATAACAGGAACCTAGCATCTCTCTTATTAGATCTGTCTTCAAAGCTCCAACTTCCCTGAACGTTTCCCTTTGAATGATCAAGAACATTCAGGGATCACACAGCTTGTTACCCTTTAGAGCAACTCCGAGTGTCAGCCTGGCTGTCAGGCACCTGTACGGATAAAACGTACCGACTAACCTGGGATGCATATTAACTCATAAAGACGTATGCTTTCATCTTGGCAAAAACACTCCAAACACCTGTTCCAAGCACTTCCTCTATTCACAGCGAGGAAGTTAATGTTTGCAGAGACTTTAAAGAAAACGAACGAAGTCCAACAGCTACGATGTTTGTACATTAAAGAGGCTGCTGTTCAATTAATTTGTAACTTTAAACTATTATTAAGGACAAATTCATCTAAAGGATGACTTGAAGAATTCAAGAATCAAGAAATAAGAAAGAAAGAAAAAAAATAGCTGCTGAAATCAGGCAAGATAAAGCCTTAATATTAATTAAAATCCTAGTTTTGTTTCCCAACCTTTTACTCTCCTGACCTCTGGTTTGGAATGAGAAACTCAATCCACCATCCATCTTTAGAAACTGACCGGAAATGCTGCTGGAGCACTTACGTTCAAAGCTATCTGACAAGCATTTTTAACATGCGAACAGCACAGAATGAAACATGGTGCCAAACAAATGTTGATGCACTTTACACCAGAGGGAATATTCTGTCTAATTCTTCACAAACTGACTTTTATTTTTTACACTTGCAACCTTAATCCATCATAATAAAATATTTCAGACAAGAATCCCCATCAGTGCTGGAAATACTATAGTCTGAATTGCTTTCACTAAAACATATATGAACTAACTAACCTTTGTCTCACTGGTGGAGGCCTCATCTGCAGACTGAAGAAAAGGTGAGAAAATTCTGCCACTTACTCCTGCTAAAATCCAACAAATCTCACTATAAGATGGGGAAAAAACATCTGCATGAAACTCACACAAATGGGAAGGAAATGAGACAGTGATGAGAGGGCTGAATGATGATGCTGCAGAGGAAGAGAGGGAGGAGGAGAAAGCGAGCTGCCTGCAGGATGACTGTGACCTTCCCACTGCTTCGTCAGAACGAGCAGCATCAGCTCAGGGTGTGCGTTAGGAGCCGGCCCGCCCTCAGCAGGAGGAAAACAGACGAGCGCAGAGGAGCAGGTTGGGTGGGGGAGGGAGCCATGCAGCTCTCCTCCATGCTCAGACATTATGGAATAACCTCGATGACACCAAACGGGCTCAGGCGAGAGCAAAACTTCACAGCGTTTTCTCCATTATGGTGGAAAGAAAATGCAAATTTTCAGCCATTTTACTGCTGAAAGCATCGCAGGAATCCGCTTTTACGACCCATCTGCCGTTAACAACATTCACAAAATCACATCGTAAAAACTGGCATTGCAACAATAAACGTAATGGATAGCTTTGATGGCTCCACTTGAGTTCAAAGGTCATGCAATACAGCAACAACACAGCACAAAAAAATTAAAAGAAATATGAGAGTTTTTACACTAGATTTTAGGAATATTTTGTACAATATATGAGCTCTGCCAAAAAAATCTTCAAAATATAACCGAGCTAAATTATTATGTAATGTTTAGTAAGGACAAGTGTACAGCTGGCCAACACTGATTTCTGGTTTTCATTAAGAGACAATATTATCCCTATTTTTCCATCTAAGCATATATCCCTAAACCTTTACAGTGGGTGACTTTTGTTAAAACAACAACAAAAAAAGCATAAAAGTTGACAGGAAATCAAAAGTTCTGAGTAATTCAACTTGAGATTTGAGTTATTTGACTAGTGATTGAGGGAAAAATTCCCCCAAATTAATTATCAACTTGACTAATCGGCGCAAAAAAATTTGTATTTATCACAACTGATAGTACCATCACAAAATATTTTGTATCCCTGCAGCCCAAATAGAAGAGACTACCCATAGTTTCATCTCTGCACACATTATTTGTGTTTATATAATTATCTTATTGGCTTGCATCAATCAGTTGTCTTCATCTCTATGTAATCACCACAAACTCTGCTAATTTCATACCAACTTAGTGATGCTGCTCACAGATCAAGCATTTTGTTGGTTTTCTTTATACAGCTAGTAAGTTCAATATCAAGGCAAAATGGAAATTTACGAATTCATCTCAAATTAAGCATCAAATCCTTTTTAAAGCTTAGGTGGAAAGTCCATCAAAGCACATGCTAAAAAGCTGTGGGACATATTAAATATGGAATAAAAATCTATTAAAAAAATAAATAAAAAGATTTTTCTCCATAAAGATGCATTTCCAGACAATCTGACCTCATCATTTCCCTCTAATTCTCGGACAAACATTGATCCAGTATAATCGCTACCACTGCCAGACACAAAGGAGAGACAGGCATGCAGGAGGGTGTGGCAGAGCAAGAAGTGCCACCATCCACAGTCATCCATCACTCGCGCTGATTTTACCTTTAAATATGTCAGACCGCAGTCCGCCACCAATAAACACTTGGACCCAACATCAGCCTCTCTACCTTTATGAAATGAGTGATAACTGCACCTCACTATGTTTATTGTTTTATGTTATGTCGACGTAATTACATATTTACGACTCCGCGCGACACTGACGTGGCAAAAAAAAGTGTTTTTGAATATATAAAATCGCATTAAAGCGGAAACACTGAACTATAATCGAACTCAAACACAACTCTGGACTAAAAACAACAAAATCAAGCGTCGTGGATCACAAACGTGGCTTCATTTTGCAACGTCTAACCATCTTCTTCCCATGTAAAATGCCGTAATACACAAGTAGTTTGCTTTGAAAACGTAAGTTTTATTTATTTGCGAAAAATTGTGTTGTTACAGCGAACTTCACAGACTGAAGTCATCTTATGCGGTTTGCTGCTCCGCTGGTTGCCTGGCTGGCTAACCGGTGACTAGCTTCACCACTCCCTGGCTATTTGCTGCGACTTCCAGCTGTTTCCAGCGTCAGGTCGACCATTTATGGACAGCATGGCTTTAAGGAACGCTACTCAAACACTCACTGAAACAAACACCACCCAAGATTTAGGTTTCCGTCGTCATATTGTTCTCTTTTCACTTACCGAGAGCTGGGACTGACGGCTAGCTCAGCCCCCTTTCAGATCCAAAATGTCTCCAACGCAGCAAAAATCTCCCACAAGCCTCTGCGGCTTGTGTTGCTTGCAGTGACGTCATGTCTTGTTTTCTGTCCTGAAACTGTGGAAAAGTCAGAGGACTAGCTCCACTAATGGTAAAAAATAAAATAAAATAAAATAAAATAAAATAAAAAGATTTCTGAGGAAAAAGTCAGATTTTACAATTATATCAATTGAATTTTAAACATTTTAGGGAATTCTGGTTCTAATCTCAAAATTTTGATTTTACTGAAGATAGGCACCTGGAATGACACAAATGTGAGTTGTGCAGGAAAACTTCCCTTTTTTTCCCATGTCGAATTTAATTCACTTTTAAATGTTGCAAATTAAAGTCAGAATTCTTGCTAAAAAGAAAAAATTCTGAGATTAAAATCATAAAATCAAAATTCAGAGATCAAAATCTTGATCAGAAATCAGAGGGGGGAGTCAGAATTCATTTGATTAGTATAAAAGACCAAAATATTACCCCTTTTTATCAACCACAAGAACACTGCTGGACAGTTTAAACACAAAGAAATGTAACATTTTATCCATATCATAACAGCACTTTTAACAACATTGTACTTTATATAATCTTACATACAATATTCAGTACGAGTATATATAAAGAAAAAACTGTCTTCTAAAGTGCTTATCAATGTTCCCAATCTTATGGCAGAATGAAATCGATACCATGACATTCTTGTGTAGTTCATCCGATTCGGAGCTTTTTCTGTGGCAGATATGTAGATGAGATCAGAATAATAATACTTTAGCACGCAGACTCTTAGAATAGAAAAGAATAAAACATTAAGTTTTAGTTTTGTGATCCTGAAGGCTTGAAGCCCACATCTTCAGGTCGAGACAGCGCAAGGCTACCTCCTTGTGGCGGAATGGAAAATTTGCAGCGTTCAGAGAGTGGGTGTGCACCATTCATCAGCCGGCAGGGAAGCGTGGTTTGCAATCTATTTCAAATAGTGAAACAGTCAGGGCATCACTGCGCTGTTGACTGATTTAAGCAAAGTTTGTGAAAATATATGATAGAGTATTAAACCTTTCAACCTTTCAAGGATGTGCATTTACCTGGCAAAGGTCGCCTACAGAAAGTTTTCAAAGCCTCCAATCTTGGGGTGGCCTTGGCAAAGCACACTGAAAACCAAAGACATCAGAACTTGTTTTGATGACCTCAGTAGAGGATAAGGAGGAAGGGCCAAGAGGGAGAGATGGAAATTTATTGTCCAATCAGCCACTCTATTAAATAAATTTAAACAGCAAAGCTACACGATGGTCATTGCTTCACGTATCAGAAAATATCCGGCCTTCTCAATGATTATTTCATGTCATTGTGAGACCTATTTCATGATCGTTTTTAGGTTGTCAGTGATGAATGAAACAGTCAGCTCAGGTCTCTCTGGATGCCTCCTGTAGCCTCCATTTAAGAGGGGAGCTCCTCCCATTCCGTTTCTGAATCACCTCTGCCCGAGTCGTCCCCCGGCTGACTAGGAAGGAACAGACCCAACGCCTCATTGACAAACTACAGAATGATGACATAATTCTCGATATAAAAACGAATATTTATGCCTAGCTGAACAGAGAGCGATATGGATTTGTGACTTGTTCAACTAAGTATCTTACAAAACAAAACATTATTTTCTTCGGCGCTTTTGCTTACGTCATCAGTGCGAGACATCGCGTGCAGATCTGTGAAGGACGCTGAAGTTTGGGATGAAATAATTAAAAGATTAAAAACATAGGCTGGTTGTTAAGCTTGTTTTGGGTTATGTGTGAGATTTAACTTAAAATCTCGGAAAAATCCAAAAATAAAACAGCAGAAAGCAAGAGGAAGGCATTCTAATCGGTGTCGGTAAGCTACTAATTCGTCAGTATTATCCCACGATGTTAAAATTCAAAAATATTGCCATAACTGATCAGGGATTAAAATAAAAATATTAATTTAGCGTACTGTACGTGTTTTAATGTGTTTGTATGGTTCTTAAAAATATAATTACAGCCTTGAAAACCTGATTTAAGATCGTGTTTATGGGAATACTCATGTATTTTAATGGTTTGTGATTGCATTCTCTCTCTCTCTCCAGCTATCATGGCGTTGTCATGTTTGACCCGAGCTCTGCGCTCTCTGACCCTCTCCCAGCCTGCTCTGCTCTCTTCACAGGTAAATAAATACTATTTCCCTTTTACATCCAAGGTTATCTTTCAACCAAGCGAGTTGTGCATCTCCTTTTTGTGTTTGTAGACGCCGGTCGTTCAGCTGAAGCTGGGAACTCTGGTGGCCAGTACAGTCAGCCAGTGCAGAGGCTTCCTGACCACTGCCTCTCTGAAGCACAACAGGGCGTACTTGAAGCAGTTGGATAAGTACACCATAAGGCCAATTGGGATAAAAAAGTCTGGAGGGAGAGATCACACAGGTTAGACTGAAGAATAATGTCATCTTCTCCTTCATGTTCTCTCTATAGTTTCCCCCCCCTTTTTATTTATTTTTTTTAGCATTTAGGTGAAAAATAAAATAGGATGTTTAAGTTATCTGAAAAGTCTGTACAGTGCTTATGTTTTGGTGTAGGATAGGGATCTGCAACATTTACAATCCAAATAACAAATTTTGCCCTCATACCAGCTAAATAAAGCTTCTTCACCAATGTTACATGACGTTTTAAAAACTACTACTAAATCTACTACAGGAAATTTGTCATTTTTTCCAAGAACCACCCTTATTTTGTATTGTTAGCCTTCAAAAAAAGAAAATAAAAAGAAAAGCATAACTATGAATCTTTTCTTGTTAAAAACAGTGTGTTGACATTTGTGGAAAATTAATTGTGATCTGTTGTTGGTTGTATATATTGACAGTTTCTTGTCAAACATCTGAACTATTCCTCATATCAGCCTGTGCTAGCAGGCCTGCATCATTCCATTATTTACGTTTGTAAATCGTGTTTTTCTTTTGTGTGTGTGTTTCTTTCTGATCACTTATTTCCAGGAAAGATTCGCACACGGGGAATTGGTGGAGGCCATAAACAGAAGCACCGGTGGGTAGACTTCCAGCGATTACGCTATGAGCCCAACAAAGAAGGTCAGCCTTTTGAAGAGAAGGTTGTTGAGGTGCGCTACGATCCATGCAGGTGAGATCATTTCCTCATACTGAATTTCTGCTTAAAGAAAAAGAGATGAATTGTACTTATTTGTCTGTTTTTGTGTAAAGGTCTGCTGATATCGCTCTGCTAGCAGGAGGCAACCGCAAAAGATGGATCGTTGCAACTGAGAAAATGCAGGCTGGAGACATCATTAAAACATCTGGTGTCATTGGACGCATGGCAGGTCTGAACCACTTCGTCTCAGATTCTTGACGTAGTTGATGACATTTGGCTCATTTCAGGTAATATTAACATTTTGGAAACTCTTTGCAGTATCAGCAAATGAAGGGGATGCTTACCCACTGGGGGCTCTTCCTGTGGGGACGCTAGTGAACAACCTGGAGATTCAGCCAGGAAGAGGATCAAAGTACATACGTGCTGCAGGTACTCTATAATTTGTGATTTATTTTAGTAGCACTGCATAATACAGCCTGTCAATTCCCAGGACCTATAAGATACTTTCTAGAAGAGTTACCCAAGTTCAAGGAAAGTAAACCCAAGCCCCAAAAATTGACCTGGTAAATTTTGGGAAGTTTACCAGATCATTACCAGGTCATTATTTTTGGAAAGTAATAATCCATTAATTGAATTCTCTGAGAAAGCTGGTGAAGTAACAGTTCCACAAAGGTTCTGGGAAAGTTAAAAAAATAATTATATTTCTAGGACCATAAGGTTTGTTGACTGTTTTGAAGTAAAAATCAAGTTACAGAAAGTAACATTTATGCTCCAAGAACCATAGATAAAGTTCTGGGAAAATTAATCAGACAGAATGCAACCATCAGGTTAAAAAGGTTTTCTGGGAAAGTAACTATGTTCCAAAGAAGTTCTAGTAAAGTTCAAGGAAGCAACCATTATATTTAATAATTATAATGAAAAAGCTTAATGAAATAAGTTCACCATAGGGTTCTATGAATGTTTATTGGAAATAATTAAAATACAAAAGGTAGCGATTTGGTCCCTAGGGAAGTTCTAGAAAGTAGCCAGGGGAAGGTTAAGTTGCAGTATTTAGAAAGTAACAATTAACCACAAGGAATGTAACCATAAAGCTTAATGAACATTCAAAGAAGGTAATTAAGTTCTATGACTTTTTTCTGGGAAAGTAACAATTAAATGCCATAAGAGTTAAAAAAATTAGCCATTAAGTTACATAACTATGTATTAAATTTCATAAATCAAACAAAGTTTCTTGAAAGTTCGAGGAAGGTAACAATTAGGTTCTATGAATGTTTATTGAAATGAACAATTAACATACAAAGAGGAACAATTTGGTTTGAGGAAAGTCCTAGAAAGTAACCATAGCATTCTGATGGTTTCATTTTGTAACTGTAAAGTTTAATGAAAGTTCAGGGAAGGTTCTATCAAAGTCCATAAATATTATGGGGAAATTAAAATTAGGTTTCTGGAAAACGTAAAAACGTTAGCAAAGTTCCAGAAAGTAACTGTTGGGTTGCATAACAGTTCTGGGTTTTGATTAGTAAGTTCAAGGTAACATATTTCAGAAAGGAGCTGGTAGGTTACTAGAAAGTAGAAGCTGCTAGCGCTAGCCAAACTATTAATGATGTCATCTTCAAAGTATTTGAAACGCAACCAGTCATAATAATATAAACTCGTTTCATGTCGTTTTCAGGCACAAGTGGCGTTTTGCTGCGTAAAGTAAACGGGACCGCAATCGTTCAGCTCCCTTCAAAGCAGCAGGTTCAGGTGAGGTGGAACCACGTCGTCTTTTTACATAAATTTAGAACAATTTTCTGCTGTGATGTGAACTGAACGATGCTGTTTTGGTACACACAGGTGTTGGAAACCTGTATAGTAACGGTGGGCCGCGTGTCAAACATCGACCACAACAAACGGATCATCGGCAAAGCCGGTCGCAACCGGTGGCTGGGGATCCGCCCATCCAGCGGCTTGTGGAAGAGGAAAGGAGGCTGGGCGGGACGGAAGATTAAACCGCTACCTCCGATGAAGAGCTACGTTAACCTGCCATCGATCTCCGCTAACTAACACAAAATTACTCTGTATTTGGTCTGCAGGTGATATTTCTGGAAGAAAAACAACTAATAAAGACAAGCTGCTTGTACGGAAGATTAAAAATTTTATTAAACACAACTGCTTGTGAGAGCATGGAAAGAAAAAAAAAACAATATAAAAATCCAAAACATATTTACATCTATAATAAAACATGCAGAGTAACCCATATTTTTTTTTTTTAGTGGTAAATTTAAAAATACTGTCATGTCATCTAAAATAGGGTTTGTGCAAAGACACTGGGTGGCAGTTCAAGTACCAGGAGCAATGAGATGGCATGGTTTAACTGGATTCTGACCTGTTTTTGTAAGCGTAACACTGATATTTGAAGTTTCTTTTGCCGAGTTGTGGTAACAGAGTGAGCATGCCTGCTCATTGATCCAGCCTTGTAAAACACCCATATGCTACCTGTAGAACCGGGAGGGGAAAACTGAGGTTAAATACACTAAAGTAGGATTATAATTTGCTTGTATGTATTAGGAAGGAATTAACCCATGTGGCTGGTTCCCTCAAAACAGCAAAACTGTGAGGAAGTATCTGGATTTCTGACCGAGAGTCGATACAGACTCCTTCAATAAGCAGGTTACAGGGAGAGACAGACGACCGGGAGTTCATGGGGTGGCAAAACATCAGTGGACGTTAGCCCATCAACACAAAGAAAACTTCTTTTGACTATACATATAGGTAGTGGTTTCCTTTTCAAATATAACATCTGAAACACTTTGAGCTAAAGTGTGTCCCAATTAGAGTTACTATGTGTATAAAACCACATGAAAGTGCATTACAAAGTGAGGGAAATATATGAGAAATAACACAACAGTGTTTGCATTGTCGACTTCATAGTTAGGAGTTCTGGAAATATATTTGGCATTCATGTCAAGAAATAAAAGTTCACTATTTGTGCTTTCAATTTAGTGGAGGGGAATGGGGGATGGTTTGTGATTCACAATAGTATATCCTGTAAATATTTATATACAGTAATTAAAAAAAAAAGCCAGCCTATCAAAGCTTTAAAGTCTTCACTTTATAAAAAGCAAACTCAAACAGAAGGCCCTTTGTCCAAAGAAAGGTTTTCCTATTGCGAAAGTTTTCACATAACGCTATTCAGGGAGTACCATCGAACGTTGTAGCACACCAATGCAGACACACAGGCAGTGGACTTGGACATCTGGCCAAACTCTGTAGGATTATCATAACTTTAAAAAGCAACTGAACACTTGCACAGCGCTCAAAACTACAGTCAACTCTTTTATTTACAGTGCTTCACATGAACTCGATCACATTTTTTGCCACGTTGCAGCTGCAAACTTCAGTGCATCTATGCGAGATATGGTATTCAAACTTTGTATTCAAACGTCCCTAAATAAAATGCAATGTAACTGGACGAGCTGGAGCTCACGTAGGAAAATCTGTTCAGATTTCGTCATGCATTCCAGAAATTTGACATTTATGCAAGAGTGCACAACAGAGCGATGTAGGGGATGTGGGGAAACATGGAATAAGGTTCAAAATCATCTTTTTGGCTTGCTGTGAGCACATCATCCCCATTGTGACACCTGGTGGCAGCAGCATTGTACTCTGGGAAGGCTTTTCTTCAACAGGGAGAGGAAGGCTGCTAAAGGTCAAGCTATTAGAAGGTGGCAGAGGCTCACAATCCAGCAAGACGACCCAATTTATTTAGCTGCTGTAACCAGGAAATAGATCTCTTCACATAGCTAAAAGCAAAGGAATCTGGGATGGCTTCCATTAAAACACATTGAAGTTTGTGGTTGCAATGTAGCGTAATGCGAAAAAGTCAGAGTACGAATACTTGGCACTGTATAACTCTCCCTCGCGCAACACTAAACCCCAGATCCTTGCAGTTTTTCTCCGACCAGCCACGGCGGAGCTGTACTCAAAAACACAACTTGTAACTGCTTGGTTAGGACATGCACCCATCTAAGTTGACGTTTGACCAAATATGGAGTGTTAACACTTACATAAGTCTAAATTAGCAATTCAGTAATATTAATACTGATCTCCACAGGGACCACAGACGCATTAAATGCACAGTTTCAGTTTTGAGAATCACACAATCTGAATTTTGGCTAAAGAAAGAGCTCTTGTGAACAGTCCGTAAAAACCAACTTTGGCACATCACTGCACAGTCCAGCATTAGCTAAAGTACTTCAGGTTAACTTAGCATATCTAGTCGAACGCAGGGTGGTTATGCTTACTAGATAAATGCTTTTACATCCTGAAACATGTCAGAGAAAGCTAAATTGAAACACCTGTTGGGAAACTACAAGACAAGTCGTTCAGCTGCAACTAAATTTGGCGTTTAGCTGTCCAGGGTTGAAATAACGTTTTGTTTACCCTGCTTCTAAGTGGTTGTTACTGTACAGTCTGAATGCACTCACCAATGCTGACAGGTTACAAATATAACATAGCTACATTCATCATAGCTACCTTCCAATGTCTTTTTTTTTTGTCTTGATTTGCTTTAGTGTGCTTCAAAGCAACAAGGCAACAAGAACTTTGCGCTCCTTCCTACAAAAGTTTTTCAAAAGAATTAAAGGGACGAGTAAGAAAGCCGAGTTATAAGAGAAGGATTCCATCTAGATTCACAGCAATATTCCAACTTTCAACAGCAAACACAAACACGGTCGGTAACAATCTCACACACGCCACTGCACGTCACCATCACACTCCTCCATTGTCTATAGAGTAACAATAAATGTAGGATTTCACAGAAATAATAAAATGTTTAACAAAAATCAAAGTGCAAACACAGCTGCCATTACTGAAATGTGGCAATTTGTCGAAAACCTCAAAATATCCACAGATCTTACAAAATTGTTCTTTTCGTAGTGTGTAAAAAAAAAAAAAAAAAAACCCAAAACAGCAACACCCAACAACATCAAAAACATCAAACAAACGACATGAATTGTTGTATACTGAACACGTGGTTTTAAGTCTGTAAGATTTCCACAGGAAAACTTTTACTTTTTACTTCCGGGGGCCCTGTTGGGTTTGTATATAATTCTCTTTGCCCTCTGGGTAAGACAAGTGCAGCTGAGAGTCTGGTGCTGGGCCGGACGGTGGCCGGGCGGGGTCACACCGGCTTCGTGTAACCAAAGATTCCCACCGGGAAGTGCTTGACATGCGTTGGCCACTGGGCAGCGAGCTGGAAAAACTTCACATCGTTCCACTCCACGCCATCAATGTTGACTAAAAGGACCAAACAGTTGTGAGACAAATGCATAAGACTAGAAGTTGGTCTGCTGTTATTGCGTAAAATAAACAGCGGGTGGCAGTGCAGCCTAGAGCGCCTTACCTCTCAGCATTGTGTGTTGGTGCTTGGCTGTGCAGATCAACCTGCTGATGCCATCGATCACTTGGCTCTTAGAGTCCAGCTCTTTCTCCTTGGGCTTCTTGCTGAGAAAAATCACTGAGAAGGCAGAAAGCGTGAGCTCAGTCAGAGCAGGTTTACTCTACAAACTTTCTCCCCCCAAGCCTGGGAACTTAATTTACCGATATGACAAATATTTCTACAGAGATCAAGCTTTGAATACAAAAGCAGCAAAAACCACAAACAAGAAGGACGAATGAATGAATGAATGGTCAAATAGAAGAATAGATAATTGATGGATGAGAAAAAAATAAATAAATCAGAGCAGGTAAATAATCCAGACTGCATTTTTTCTTTCCAAACTCATCCTGGAGCCTATTTTCAAAAAGATTTTATTGGACTTGTTGGGCAGCATCTCACCTGCAGCAAACATTGCTTCATTACACTCAGTTTGGAAAACAGGGAGGCTTTGTCAAACGTGAACGAAGTAAATTACAAGCGTCATGTCTAAAATAAAGTGAATTATCCTGCAACATAGTCCCATTTTTGGCTTATAGAGCAATCTGATGCACAACTGTAGAGGAATAAAATCCAAGCAGTGTCTTAGCTCAAATCTTTCTTTTCAAAACATAGCAAGCTAACACCATCTAGAGTTGGTGAGACATAGATAACTAGCTAAATTGGTTAGATACCCTTGAAAGTACAATTTACTGGAAGTGTAAAACGACCATCTTTATTTCTGCGTGTGGAGCCTAAAGTCCAGCTTAAATAGCTAAATTCAGAGCTGCTAAATACCAATAGGTGAGCGTACCCTTCTTGTTCTTTTCCTTGGTGACCACAGTCATGGCCATGCTGGGTGGAGGAGTGAGTTCCCCTCCGCAGGGCAGGCGGCTGACTTGTAGCGACCGGAAGTTGCACTTGAGGGTGTTCTTCAGTCCCACGTCCCTCTTCTCGCCCTCTTTCTTCTTCTCCGAGCCTTGCCAGGTCCAGTAGTCCACCTGGAGCCCCATAACCTCACTGCCTGAACACGGAGAGCTACAGGGGAAGAAAGCGAGGTCAAAACAAAACAAAACAAAAAATAAAACGCAAGCCAGTAAAACTTGATGCTTTGTACCCAGCTCCTGACAGGGCAGTGGACACAGAGGGAGACTGCGGTGGGGTACTCCCAATCTCCTTCCCATACGGGCCAGCCGATGGGAGCGGTGGGGAAGACATGATGCTGGTATTGCCTCCCATCGCATCATCAGAATCCACTGTGAGAAATAAAATAAGTACTTTAAGTCTTGTCTTATGAAAATAAAAAATAATGTCTTCATATTTTGAACAAAAAAAAGCTTAAACATTTACACACATCAAAGTCCCAAATATGACCAAATCTAAAATAAAATAGTTTCCTACTTGAGGTTGAAAGGCTTTGCTCCACTATTCCAACTTTCACAACCTGCAAGAGCAAACAGGCTTCAGTGTGAAAACACAACAGACATGTCTCAACCGTAACGCATCTGGAATGGAAAAGCGAATCCTTACCCCAATAAATGGCACAAATTTCTGACAGGAATCCTCATCCGGGCTGTGAGGAGAGAAAGAGCGAGAATGCTGTGAGGGTGGGAAAAGGTGTCTAAGCATTTCAACAGTCCAAAGGTGCAGATGAACACTCAATGCTCTTGGAGGAGAGATGGCTTAGGAATGGCTTTCACCATGTCCCTTCGCAGCTGAAATGACTCAGGTGGAATATGGGATTTTATTGGGAGGGGATGTCACCTTACAATGAGATGAAAATGAAGACCGCTCCTTACAACCGTAACTAAAGAGAGCATTTCATGTTGGCTCAAAATCTCTTCAAACAGTTGGGATTATTTATGGATTCTTAAGCAATGAGTAAAAGGAAAAGCTCTACCAATGCATGCCTCTGCAGAGATTAAAACAAAAAAATACGGAGCCTCTCATTAAGATAAACAGAAACCCAGGCAACAAAAGAAAAAACCAAAATGCACTCAAGACAACCAGGAGGTAACAGTGCAACTCCTAAACTGACTGGGGAATTGCCAGCAGGAGTTGCAATATCTGCAAAGCAACTTCCTCACAAAACAATCATCCAATGGATGGTTTCAACACAGTGATGCTCTAAATCTGTTTCAGGAGATTTTAGTAAGAAAGAAAATAACCAACCAAAGTAACAGTGCTGAGAAGCTTCACACATCATGAACTGAGCAGTTGTTAAACACATTGCAGCACCCACCTATCACTGCCATTCCTAGTTAAGATGGGTCGAAAGCGGCATATGTCACCGGTGCTGTTCGCCACTACGTCTGTTTCCACTGTAAAAACAGCCGTTACCAGACCTCCTTCAGTGGTAGTAGGTTCATAGGACGATGGTGCGGTGCGGTAGGGGCGGAGCTTTCCATTGGTTGGGAGTCAGAAAAGCATAACTGCTTGAGACATACTCGTGCGTCATGTTTGTTGTTGCACTGGAATGATGCCATGCTAGCATGACGCCTGCCCCGCGAGAGTCTCCTGAGTACGCCAGACCATAAAATACCTCTGCCATAGAGCTCAATGGAAACGGGGGATAAGTGACTCCAAGATACCACTCTGCTGCAGTGAACTTTGGAGATTTATTCATTTTTCATCGCTGGTATCATTCTCTAAATTTTATTATTGTTTTGATTGAACACATGGTCAAGAACAGGCAATCTTGTAGACATTTGCTGATTTACAAAGCTCAACATTGTACTTATAACAACTATTTCATCATTTTTCTCCTGCTGAATAAATGTACTTAAAGATTGTTTTTTTCCCTCAGCTGTTCTGGTTCAGATTATGGTACTGTGATAAAGGATGAGTTTATTTTTTCACGTTACCACATAATTATGGAGGCCCTGCCTATGTGGTAAAATCTTCCACTGAAGAATCAGCTGTAACATTATGGCTGCCTACCAGAAGTACATTGGTTTCCCTTTTCTTGCCAAGACAGCCCTGATGAACTCCACTAAACCTCTGAAGGTGTGCCATGGTATCCACCAGTGGGTTCTTAAACCTGTGTAAGTAGAGAAGTGGGGCCCATCAGGCCTTCTTCACATGGGGCAATTTAAGTGAACACTTCAAGCTCACTGTGCTTCATCCGGACTCATCTGCACCCTTCACATTTCTATCAGAACCAGCAATTTGAGCTACAGTAGCAGTAGTTCTGAAATTTTCATCAAACCATCACAATCTGGCCCTTGTCAAACCAACACTTGCTGATGTTTCGTGGATCTTAACTTTCAGGTTGAGAAGCAGGAACAACCTCCATCTCTACGTCTATTTGAGGACAAAGTCTTCACTCGCTGCCTGATGTTTGATGTTAATCCTGGGAAAATACCTCCTCAGGAACACTTCACACCCCAACCACGGCCTGTACGCTACCCTCAGGTAGACAATACTGTAGCCTGAGGCGCAGGTTCTTAGGAATTGTTTTTCAGACTGTTGAACAGTAAAATAGCTGCTTTTTTGTACATTACTTTACAAGTTTGTGAAAAACATATCAGTGCAATCAACATTTCTCTTGTGCAATGATTGGATATTTGTTTATTTTTAATACTTGCTATTGATTTTAAATGTATGTGTTTTTATGAGCTAGTGAAACATAATCTTGTTTTGCACTGTTTCTTTGAAGTGGTGCTGAATGACAGTTTTTCTTCTTGTGTTTTGAATATCCCACCTGCAAACAGGTGCTGAGGAAGAAATAATCGGTTCTTTACTCCACCTTTCAGTGGTCATCATGTTCCTTATTGATGTTCCAACAGTTCACAAAGCAGGGTCTTTTTCAGTTATTTTCACAGCATTCATCAACATACATGTTAGTATTTAGGTTTCATGCATTTCCAAACAAAATTGGTCATTTAGTTTTTGGCTATTTGATATATTTTTTTGTGTGACTTTGTTTATGTATCTTTGTGAGTTTTTGCCACCTCATCCATTAAGTGATCGCATATCAATCTTGCTCTAAATGGCTCATGTATCAACATAATTTGCATATATTCAGCCAAATTCAATGTTCTAAAATATGTGTGCATTAAGTACAAAATATTATCAAAAATTGTAAAAATGTCTCGCATTATTTCAGAATCAAACCAGGTGTATCAAAGTACACTTCAGATGCGAACAACTGAAGAACCGTCTTTCTGCAGGTCAACTGGGGTCATAGGATCATGAATTTAGTCACACACAGCTGAAAAAGCAGAAATAGATAAACAAAAATGTGACAAATGGTTTGACTCTTCTACCTACAGATGGTCCCGCCTTCAAAGAAAGCACCTGGTTCTCACAGTCTTTACGATTCTTATGGTACTTTATCGCTGGCTGCGTGTTAGAACACCAACTTCATTTTTTAAAGGCTTGTCTTAAAGGTTGTTAGGCAAATCGTCACAGCAACAACACAGACGACAGAGCAGGAATCAAAGTCACAGCAAACCAGAGACACGGGTCAGGACAAAGTGAAGTTAGACGTATAATAGTGTGTGAAAAGGGAAATGTAAAGACACAGCGAGGAGCTTAGGCCAAATGGAGGAGAGGGAATAAAAAAGGTCAAACAAAAAGAGCCGAGTTAGATACCTGATATAAAAATCAAAATACAGACTTCTTTTCCTTGAAAGCAAACCAAAGAGGGAAAGGGGGAGGAGAAGGAATGCAACAGTTAAAAACTGTGTTGGTTTTAGAACCTGCTGACCAATTGGAAGCTGTGCTCACTAAGACGGGAAGGGTGGTTAAAAAACAAAACAAAACAAAAAAAAAACAATGGGTACAAGTTTTTGTTAATCTTCTTGTCAATTTCAGAATCCACGTTGGGCTCTTCCAATGTATGTCATCACAAAGAAGCAGTTCAATATGCAAAAGCTGAATGTTTGTAAGCAATTCAAGCACTGCCTTCATGCAGTTTAATGGATATTAACTTTAAGAGCTCGAGTTGCAATGATGGTCAGAATTAGAATTAGAAATTATATTTTTGGATTGCATAAAAAGCACAGATATAAACATGCATACAGATGCTGTATGAATATGGTTGAAAACACGCAAGTAATCCAGGTTTACCTCTTCTGTTTGTAGGTGAGCATGGCTTCTGAGATGGGGAACTGGTGGGACACGTTGGCACCGGCTAGATACTGAATAATTCGTCCTGCTACATCTATGTTGTCTGTAGGGGAAAGAAAGACGGATCATCAATAAAGAGAGACAGATGAGCGCATGGTGCACACACCACACCAGTCCTCATTCTTATTTCAATAATCAATTCATCGCGATTAATCGTTTTAGCCTTAGATAAGTGGAACAGATCGACTGATAAATCTAGGCAATGGATGGATAGATGTGCATCTTTTAAGTAGAATCCAACATAAAAGTCTTGAAATACAAATATTTCTCCTTCCTCACATTTTTCGGAACTTTCTAGAACAGAGAGAGAGCCTGAGTTCTACATTCATGTCAGATCAACAAGAGTCTACATCTCCACATACATCAGATTGCTTGGAGACTGAACATTAATTATTTACAGTCTTCCAAATGTGGGTTAATACAGACAGGCGAAGCACACATCTGACAGACTGCTTAACAAATAAAAGAGTGGTGGGTTGTTAAAGCAGCTTCTGTTAAGGATAAAAGATTTGGAGAAAAAAAGGATGCCAAGCCTTCCTGCTTTCATTAGCTCCTTAGCGATGACTCAACACGATGTGAGAAAAACTGTGACTCTCTTTGAGGTTGAAATTAAGGAAGATAAAAAGCGGAGAAGGATTTTGGTAGCCGGGCTCGTTGATACTTTAGAAGTGATCATGAGACAGTGGATTAAAAACGATTGGATGAGTGCAGTCATACGTTCATGTTCAAGTTCACAAACAATAAATCGCTTCTAAAACAAGCAAAATACAAAGTCAAAGAAAAATACATAAAATATGTCTAATATGAAAAAAAAAGATGTGTGATGCTATTTTAACCTGGTTCTTAAGATGTTTTGCAGGGTGTGAAAACACTACCTGATCAAAAACCATCTGCTGCAACAGACAGAAATCCCCTCCTCTGTTCAGCAGCTCATGACCTGAGCTCTGACCCAGTTTCTCACTTTCTTTCCCTTTCAAGTTAGCTGCGCATTAGACACACAGACTTTCCCTTCAGCCCGAGTCTGGAGCGTCGAGTCCTACCTGACGTGGGCCGTTCCGTCCTGCAGAACAGCTCCCTCCAAGCCGTGTCCATGAAGATGTTGTTGAAGCGGCTATCGAAGGAGGCCACATACTTCGCCAGGGGATGGGAACCTGCATGCAGACTCGGTTACATACATGCGGCATCTTCAGGTTAAATCTCAGCTCCGGTCGACGTACCGATGGGAATAACGAGGAAGCGTATGTAACTGAGCCAGTCCGGGGTTTTATTGGCGAGCTGCTCCACGAAGAACCTCAGGACGGTGCTGAGGTAACTGTGGTCGCCTGCAACGGCCACTTTTATTGTCGGTGGTGTCTGAGCGTTGCAGTTGCAGCTGGAAGGTGATAAATAAAGGAGGCAGTGAGTTAAACAGAAAAAACAAAACAAAACTGGCTTTAAGAAATGTAGGTCAGAGATGTGTGAAAAATTAAAGCCTGCCTGAAAGAAAGATTTGTATCTCTACAGGATTGTTGCTTTAAAACAGGTCAGCTTTGTTATTTTCCCCAAAGAGCCACATTGTATCAAACAGATTTTACAGCACTGAGGGCTTAAAAGTATCTGCAAGACTTTTTCAACTTTATTTAAGCAGCTCTTTTGATCCTGCCACTAAAAAAAATCTTTATAAATAGTGTTACCTTTTTAAGTCCAGCTGAAACTGGACCCTCTAGCTGAATTAAACCAAAAGAAACGAGGTTGGAATTCCTCATTAATGATAAGAGACTTTTTGTCATCCAGTTATTAGGCAAAGACGTCATTATATCAGGGTGCTCTATACAAGATCAATATTTATAAAGTACAGTATTTTTATTGTTATGCTGATGACATTCTAAAATATTTCCCCTTTTCATTTTGACTTTCTGTTTGAGGTTATAAAAAATAACCTTGCCTAAAAATGACTTGAAAGCTTGTGGAGATGACAAGCAGAGACGACGGATTTAGAAACAGACGAACACTGAAAACGGCAACTCGTCTGAAAACAGCAGATTTTCAAACGACGGCTGCACAAACAAAAACACATCAGCCAGATGAGCAGAAGCAACCTGGAATCTTCTGAGGAGAAGCCTCCGTAAACAAACGCAGATTGGCAAGATTTAATCCAAATTAGGGAGGGGAATAACACTCCCTGATTAAACGTTTCATACAAACAAAGCATGTATGTGCACGTGTGCAGGCGACTCACAATCTCTGGATGCGCGTAACGATGGTGTTGAAGGCAGCCTGCACGTCGGCAGCAGAGCACGTGGAGACAATGGGCTGGCCCTGTTCATTGAGCAGGTCGGCTACGTACTGCACAGAAACGCACATGAGAGGGACACAATGGGTTAATGGGTAAGCGAGACTGCGTCTGAAGGACAGCAGAAGCAGGACAATCTGAGAAACCTCCTGCACAACCAATGCATGAAAGACACGTCGGATTGTACCACAACCCAACGTTGCTCACAAATAATGTGAGCCAACGTCGGGTTGGCTCACATTATGACACATAATGCGACTAAATCATGCTCTTTGTGATCCCTGTTTCTATAAGAAGGGTTTCTACAGATTATTTGTGTCAAAACTATCATTTATTGTGATACATTTCTTATCATGATTTATTGTTGTCACAATAAATTCCAATCAACAATGTTATGTGTTGTTGAGATTATTATTTGTACTATTTTTTCCACTTTTTGTTCAATGAGAGCATCAATAAATGTAAAAATAGGATTAAATGTTTAGTAATATAAATGACACTATTTTATGTGACTAGTATCCTAAAGAAGCGTTTTACAAATGTTTATGTTTTTCAAGAGTTGTATTTGCGTTTGTGGGGCCATGATTGTTGCATCATGCACTCACAGCCATACATTTACAAAAGAGTAAAATAGTTCTTATTATCACTTTTACTGTTATCATAATAGCACCATAAAGTATTGAGATAAAACTTTAATTCCATATCACCCATCCATAGTCAAACTTCTTAAATCCCCAGACAATAATTTTCAGATTTCATTGTCAATAATTCTTGTTAAAATACAAAGGATTTTGATTAATTTATATGCTTTTGCAGTGGCAAGGCTTTAAATAGAAATGGGTGAATAGATAAGAATTCTGAGTAGAAGATGAAGAAAACTCAGACTATAGAAACCCAGTGCTATTTTATGAACAGATTAAAAGAAGTTCTGAAATGTTATTTAAGGAAAAACACACCTGTCCTTGCCACTCTGTAGTGTTAATGAGAATGATGCTCTCTGGTAAGCGTTCGTCTGAGATGAGGATCTGGTTTAGCTGGTCGTACACGGACTTCCTGGGAACCTTGGAGAAAAACGAGGAGCAGAGACTCTGAAACTGATACAAGCACGTGCATCAGCCAAAGAAAATGGAGACAAAGACCCGTTAATGTTTTTACAGAAGAGCGACGCTTACCTGCGCTATAAGCCGGGAATCTGGGGAACACTCGCTCTCCATGCTGCTGGTCCTGTCGCTCTGAGCCTTGGAGTTCTGCCTGTCTTTCATGGAGGTGCTGCGAGGACGCCTCTGCAGCCTGTTCTCCACTTTACTGAGAATGCAAAACGCAACCAGCTCAAAACGTATGACCGGCAGAGAGAACAAGAAATCTAAGAATCTGGACTCAACTTGTGAATAAAAAAAGGAAAGCACCTATTCCACATGGACTCATTCTGGTTAACTTGCATAGTTAGATGCAGATGTTGGGTTGAGTAGGATCGGATTATTGTGTTTATTCTCGGATGCAGTGGTGAGCCGCTCACCTGGGTGACATGTGGTTTTGTGACTCTGTTTTGCAGAGCTTGCCGACGGTGCTGGGGATCCGTTCAGTGTTGACATCCCAGCTGTTAGCCTCCCCGACTCCAGATCCACTGTTTTCCGTCTCTGGCTCCTGGACCTGAAATAAAGAGGAGGAGTAACCAGAGTTATTAAGCATATTTCATAACCAGATTCCATACTTTTCTATTTTCCAATCTTCAACTCTTTTTTTTAGCTCGTTATACAAGGACAAATACATAAGTTCATTAATAAATTAATTTCTACAGCGACCAAACTATGGCTGCATAACATTAGGAAAACATGTGATATGTGACAGTAATACTGAATGTTGTGATGATTATATGGACTTGCAATAAATAAACAATAATCTAATAATTCAATGTCCATCTTTCTGCATTTGGTTAATTTGAAACACATACCTCATATTATGAACAAACAATTGAGTTAATGCAAAAAAAAAAGTTATTTATTTCCATCTAAACAAGGTTTCATTGAAAAATTAGCTTCTAGCTTACATCTGATGTTTCAGAATGGAAACAACTTAGCTGTAGTTTCTTTATGACTTCACCACCGCAGCACGTCTTTACCCTCAAAATCTTTTAATGTTGAATCAAAAAAGTGTTTAGTTAATAATAAAACATTAGCTAATAATTAACATTTATAGCAGTTCAGGCAGTTCTTCACAATGTGTGCAAAGATTCACACATTGAGAGAACAATACATTTGTGATATGTTAAGTGGCACTAGCTTAGAACTGCAATGCAAAAAATCCATAAACCAAAGTGGAAGGAATGTGGGCAAATAGATGAATAAAGAAAAAAACTAACATATTTTTTAGATAATGAGACAGGCAAACAGTCTGTAAATCTTGTGAAATACTGGGAGTTTTCAAAAGAACAACATGATAGTTTCTAATATCTTCTTCTAATAGCTTTTGAAATTACATTTATTTTAGATTTCTTAATTCTCCCTAAGCCTAGAACTTTTCATTGCATAAAAGTCTCAGTGTATTATCAGATAATTTAAACAGGTTTATGCATTTTATTTTATGACCTAACGAGAGCAAAATGACATTTAAGTCGGTGTCCCTTTTAAGCCCAAACGGCTTGGATTTGACCCAAAATAAATAATGGAAGTGATATCTGAAACAAATTTTTTAATTTTTAAAAGTAGTAATTTTTCTTCCTCGTTAATAAGCTTTATATTGGAAAAACATCTTTTACGGGAATCAAACCTAGCTCATTAATCTCCAGCAGTGTCTGCTCTGTCTACCAGGGGATCTGGAGAACAAAATAAGATGTTGCTCGTGTCTTTGCATGGCTCAAGTTGCTGAGGGTTTTTGGCAATTCTAAATGCCCGCCGTGACGAAGGAGATAAAAAGCTGTGGTTTGTTAGCAGCTGGCTGAAGAAACGTCTTCGATATTCGCTTCAAATTGGTTTAGTGAAGCAGATTGCTGAGACGGCCGCCCTGTGCTCGGAGGGGGAGCCACGGCTGAATGAAAAAGGTTAGGCCGACCCAGCAGCAAGAAAACAGCAGGAAACTCAGGGACCTCTCTCAGTCCTCATCATTCAGAGTTATCTTTGTCTGCCCTCTCACACTCCCTCTCTTTGTTTCTTTTTCTCAAAGGCCCGAGGGAGGAGGAGGCGGTGAAGTGAAAAGCGAACGGTTGGAAGGAGTAAATGTGAGAAAGAGATGCTCCAGAGGGGTTTGGTTTAAATTATGTGCCGCTGTTCCAAAAACATACCCCAACAGACGTTTCTGTGATGCTGTCATCTTGATATCGACTCCCCTGGACTTTACATCTGTCCACAGTCAGAAAGTCTCCGCTCTGCAGGGGGGAGAAAAAAACACACACACACGGCTACATTAGATTACATCCTCCATGGAGGAAACTTTGTAGTTTTTCAGATAGTTCCCAGGATTCCTACATGTGTTTGACAAGTTTTCAAACTTTTTCAGACTCAAATTTCCAGAGTTTTGAAGTATAAATACAAAAGTTTGCTTTAAATTTACTGTACATGTTGCTACAGTATATAGATAATCTGCACACAATGAATGAATGAATGAATGAATGAATGATGATATAAAAGTGAATGAATATAAAAATGGACATAAAAACGGAGCTAGATAGAGATAGAAATGGATGGATGAATATAAAACCCACGTGGATGGATGGAAGGATGGGTGTAAAAATGGAGAGATGGATTCATATAAGGAAGGAAGGATGGACAACGGACGGACGAATGGATGATTTACACAATGTAACAGAAAATAAAGTCTGGAAATACAAAATGTTTTCCACATTTTTCGTACTTTCCCAGACCTGTAAATGTTCATGTTTTTGTCAAATCCCATATTTTTCCAGACTGTAGTATCCTCTGTGACCTAAGTGTCTAATAGTCGTGCTATTCACCGCATTAATTTCACCCACACATCTAAGCCTGTTTGCGTGCTCAGAGTTAAGCCATTAAAAATATCCCTGTGCGTCTTGTAACATCTGGGTTAATTCATTTCAGTCTGAGATCAAACAACTTTCCTTTCTGGCTGCGAGACGTGTTTATGAAGTTCCACTGCAACACAACAAAATATGGGGCTACAGCAGCCTGCGATGCTTCGGGCTATTTTATTACAAGCTCAAATGGATTCCCAGATATTTATAAACGCCCCCCACCCCTCCCTCACATCGTTGGATTCAACATGCCTCTCCTGCCCTGCCTGTGTTGTTCTAATGGTCCATAAATCTGGGAGTAGGAGTTCAGGGCCACTCCATCCAATCTTCCTCATGGAGCATGGGAGCATAGTTGTGTCTAAGCGCGTGTGTTGATGGTGCTGAAAAGGTCATCTGGTGACACTCCCTATAAATACTGAGAGCCTGCAGGGGTGGACAGGGCGAGGACTTAAGTCTTCATCCTGTCCTACTAGTGGCTGCATTGCACTCAAGCTCGAACTCTGATTCCCTCGACCTCAATGAGCCGAGAGCTTACATTTAAACAATAGCTTCTTTTTTTTTTTTTCTTCTTTACATAGGAACCTATAAAACAAATGAAACTGAGCTCTAATGATAAACAATGAGCCTGGAAGACAGTCTGTTCATACGTGGTGATTAATTATCAACTTACAGGACAGGATAATTCTCTCTGCTGACTTTTTTGGCTGTGTGTGCTTCCGATCTCTGTCTGGGAGCTGGAGTGAGACATTCCTTCAAAGAATGGCCTAAAAAAAAAAAAAGAGGACGATATTTTAAATATTAGGAGTTTAAAACTAAGGGACACAAACTCTTCCGCTCAGCCTCGGTTCAACAAAGGAAACAAACCTTTAGAAGAATCTTATCTTGTTACATTATGGGGAAATCTTCTGATAAAATGAAACACTTTTAAATATTAGGCATTAAATGTAAATATTCCCAGTACAGATTTACAAACAGCAGAAGACAGCAACATCTGCGTCGTGTGGGAGAAATTGAAGACAAATACAAAGATAAACTGACTTTTGAATAGTTTCACCGAGAAATAAAGAAGCCTGTAATAATACCAGGCGTTTAACAGTACATGTGATTTATGGTGCAGTACGTACATTTTCTGATGAATTAATGCTAATTATATTTTTTATGACACCAAGCAAATAAAATTAAACCCTTAAATAAGAAGACTTAAAAAAAAATGAAACACCTTTGCCAGTGTAGGGGCTCAAACAAAAGCAGCCTATTATAAATGTCTAACAAGTATATTTTTTGTCATGAGAATTGGACACATTAAAAAAATTAGACTTTGGTTAAATTGTTTGGGTTTTAATTTCAAGTAACAAGTGAAACACAGAACAGACATAAAACCTAGATAACGTCCAAGGCTGCTCTGACTTCATGCAGCCAAAATCTATCAAGTCCATTCAGTTGCTCTTAATTCTGGTGTTCCCCAAGGTTCTGTACTGGTGTCTTCTCTATTTAACATCTGTCATGGTAAAATTTTTATAAGTTGGGCTTTAAGAAAAACGTACTTGAGTTTGGGCTTTGGAGTGCTCAGTACACTCTCGTTGTCCTCCATCTCTGGCCCGCTGTCGCTCTGGTTGTACACCTCCAGACTGTCGTAGAGCAAATCCAGATCCTCTTCAACCTCCTGGGTCTGGTCTACTGGGTCAGAGTCTAGCACCTACCACACACACACACACACACAAACACACACACCTTTAGTACCCTACAGACACATATTTGTCTTCATAGCCATGGCTTCAAGAAGTGTAAAAATCTAATGTTGGTTTAGACTTCTGGACCAAGGAAGGCCAATAAATTCATACCTTAGTTTTTTGTTTTTTTTTTAATGATAGTTAAAAGGTAGGTGAGTGCTGAGGTGCTGCACGGTGGGGATTTATATCATAGGAAGTGCACACAGGCAGGCTTGTGGACTAATCAGGTGATTAATGCCACTCCATAAGAGCAGAAGCTGGCGGGAAGCAGATAAACAGTCTGTCCCCCCGCCTCCTTCTGCCTGGGTATTTATAGAGCTGAAGCCTTGCACATTACCCAGGCACAAGGAAGAGATTAGTGACAGTGAACGTGATAAAAGATCACTGGGCCACCTGGAGGTTTCAGAGCCATCCAGAAAAATACAGCACTGAGGTAGCTGTGAGTGAACATCGTTAGACATACAGCGCCTCCCAAAAGTTAGAATGCCCCTTGATATTTTTCACCTATAATCTTGTTAGAACTACAGACTTACATGTGAAGTGTGAGGTGTACTTGTGTTTAGCCCTCCTCAGTCAACACTAAATGGAGCTCTTCTAGGCGAGGAATTTTTCTGTTCGTTCGTCTTTTTCACCAAACAGCTCAAGCTCTGACATATTAGATGGAGAGTGTCTCACGGGCCCAATTAAAGTCTTTTCACATATTCACAACCGCCTTTAGGTCTGGATGATTTTACGTCACGATGCTTTGCTCTAAGTCATTCCATTATAGGAATGGCTGTAAATTTAGAGTTGTTGTACTGTAGCACAAACCTCTACCACAGTTATTTTTAGGGGTGCACCAATAAATCGGCCTGGGTTTCCTTAAGTTTAGGAGACTGTGAAACCGATCTTATTCACTCATATTATGCAAAGGTCAGAAAAATCAGCCAATGTCCCCTTTTTCTTTGCCATGAGAGAGGGCTGATTGACTCACCCACCCACCAGGTCAGGTCTGCACGTACACGGTTAACAACAGTCACTCCGCCGTTGCCAACTTAGCAACTTTTTGAACAAAAATCAGCATCAGCCAAAATCAGAATCAGATCAACCAGAAAACTGCAACTGGTTTTATTACTAGTTTTATTTTGTATTTTCTGCACCCTCTAACAGCTTATGCCTTGTATTTAACCCCATCCAGCTTCCCTGTCCTTCCAGCAGAACTACATCCCACAGCATGATGCTGTCACAATAGTGTTTCACAGTGTGCAGTGTTAGCTTTCTATCTAATAAAGTGTTTTGCATAGGTTAAAAAAAAGAAGTAATTAATAAACAGCCCAAGTCCAATCTGACCATGTAGGCTGTTTCCCCCCCATAGCTTGTGGCAAACCGAACACAGGAAAGCTGTAACTTTCTTCTTGCCACTCTGACCTATTCATCAGCTTTGTAGAGTGTGTGAATAAGTGTTACTATTTGGATCGTCTTGGATCTCTGCAGCTCCTCCAGAGCTCCCATGGGCCTCTTACGCTACTCTAAGAAATGACCTGTGATATGAATATTGCAATTTACCGATAGACAAAAAAAAAAGAGGAATACAGTTTAACAATGTTTGACTTTCTTCCTATAGATTTTACATTTTACAACCTGGCTATGCTCATTCTAATAGTTTAATATAGTTTAGATTCGAGCGAACATCTGAATCTTACTCCAAAAAAGAGCTAAATTTCTCACTTTTAACCTTTTATACAACGTCTTCAACAGGATCCACAGAAAATATACTCTAAAAAGTAGATTAGTCATTCGTTTGTTATAAGAAGTAATGAGTTAATCAAGCTGTAAATTATTTCTGTATGAATCACATCTATGGGGAATGTATGAATCAGACATTAATTAGCTGCAACAATGCCCGTAACCTTGTTTTTCTTCTACCTTTCACTGCTCTGCAGTAAAAGACTATTCAGGCAGTCAATGCCGGGATAATTTTCTGCTGCCTCAATGGCAATATAATAACTACAAGCATCACAGCTGACTAACTTGAGACCACATAACAGTCTGGCTGAGAACACAGAAACAACCCAGCAAACCTTTTCTTTGGTGCTCAAAAAGATGCTTGTTTGGGCAACAACTAAAAAAACATAAAGCAGCTGTAGCTTACCTCGTCTGTAACCTTGAACCTCTTCAGCAGAGCAACAAATTTCTGCTTAAAGTTAGGTTGCTGTAAGAGAAGACCAAAATAAAAAAAAGGTGTAAATATGAGCAAAGGAAACTGCTGAAATAAATCTCACATTTAACAACCATCTCAGCGAAGCTTGGATTTATAAATTATCCTTGTTACCAACTACTGGATTACTTATTTCATGCAAAGGCCATTATAGTCAGTTCAGCGAGCCCACATTGGTCATTTACATGCTCATCCACATCCTGCTAATGGCTTGGACAAATGGAACACGCTGTGCTACTTCTCCTAAAAGCTTGTGGAACAGTACGCTACAAGTTTTATGCTATTCTCATGGTCAATGATTGGCGAACATTAAGCTCTTTGTGACAGGAGAGCGAGCCACTCACCCTGGTCATGGAGGTGGTTCTGATCATTTTCCTGCAGGGTTTCTTGGGCTTCCGGACTTCGTCATCTTCATCGTAAATATCCTGGCATTAAAACAAATGCAAATGAGACAGGAGGTCATTCAGCTATGCCATGTTCTTTCCATTTTCAGATGATGAATTCAACACAGCTCCATTTTATGGCCTAACCCGGCTATAAACCAAGAACAGCTACATTTATATTGAGATTAAATAAACTACATGGATAGTATATTTACTAATTAGGCAACCTCTGAAGGTGATTAGCTACACTGGATTTTATTTTGGGGTTTTGGAGTAAAGACAAATGTACATCCCACGTTACAGATTTCCATTTCCAAAACAATCTTTATTATCATTTATCTGTTTCCGTCCACTTCACGATTATGAACTCTGTGTTGGTTTGCCATATAAATTCCAACTGCAGCTTGTGGAAGCTACAGTGGTATGTTTGGCAAGCAGCTGAAAAATAATGTGAAACATGAATGTATACCAGATTTTACAGAGAGCTGCAGCACAGTCACAAAATGATTGTTCTGGCACCAACCTGGGCATTAACTGCGTCATCACTGGCCTCCTGCTCCGACGAATAGCTGTCATCATCGTCCTCTGAATAATTATCCATATCAGGGGAGCGGTCTGAGGTCAACAAATGAAAACAGATGTCAAAATACAGCGATACTGGCTACCATAGAGGCTATGATGGATAGAAAAATTATTTTCCTTTTTTTTTTTGTTTTTTTGCAAAAGTTCTTAAAAGAAAATACGACATTTTTATGCAACAACAATAATCTTGAATTTCTATCTTGATTTTCAAGCATTTAATAAGGCAGATGTGGCTTAATGTTGATTTTACTGGACTTCTTTTTTTTTTTAGATTTGGTGGAAAAGCTTTTCTTAATTAAATATCCTTTAAAGAAAACAAATATTTTCAGCTTAAAAATAAATCTGCTTTCTATTAATCTGGAGAAGCTTCTTTGTTCTTCCTGTTGCCTGTGAAACATCCTGTTCCACGCTCCAAGGTAGGATGGATGCTATTAAGGATCAATGAACGGAGAAAGATAAACATCTTTTCTTCCCTCCCTTCCTTCGGAGTGACACTCGTTTCATGCTTCGCCCATGAGCTCATGTGTTATGTTTGAGCGGCTTCCTTAATAACATCCAGAACAGCGTCGGTCGGATCAGAACGGCAGAATAATGCCACGGAGTCCGGACTTGGATCATCGTTGTCCAGAAAGAGAGCAGTGAAAGGTAATAGTCCCTCCATCTGTTCAGGTCTCACATTGACATTGCAGCCGCAGCTGAAGAGAATAACATATCTCTGGCTGTGGGACAGGCCTGGATTAATGGAGTTTATTCTGTTCTCAGTTGGGAAACTTGAGCCAGGTGGAAGAAGGGAAGAGAGAGGCCACAGCAGGGAGGTGCTGGCTCTGGGGTTGAAGGACTGAAACACATTTGGATTTGGACTCGGACCTTGCTAACAGACCCACAGCGGGAGGCGGGAGATGGCGCTCGCCCACCTGAGGTTTTGGTCTTGCGGCAAGCCTGCCCGCTGCTGTCCTCGTGGTCGATGGGCTGGCTGGACAGCGAGTACACGCTGATCTCTGCCACGCGCACCGGGGCCTCCTTCACGTTGCTATGGAGACCCAGAATCTGTCCCCCGTCTGTTGGGTGTTGCATCACCTGGACACAGTGCAGCATTTAGATCCCATTTAAATCACATTTAAAATCCATCCGTTTAGTTAATGATACGTCTCACCCAGAAAAAAAAGATTCTTCGGGTTTGAAAGTTTTAATTTATCCGCAAGCTAAACACCATCTGAGATCGCATCTGGTCCCATCGCTCTGTTCCGTTTTTCTAAAGCAGTGATTAAACAGTCAAAAAAATAAAACATATCTTCACACATGCATAGATGGTGAAGAGATTAAAGCAGGTTCTCTGAAACCACTGACAGCTAAGCTATCTGTAAATAAGTCTTCATCAAAAAAAATAACTGCTTTTGCCTAAGTGACCCAATCCAATCTGCGTCGCCTAGCAGCGCAAGTTTTAAATAAACGGTTTTGAATTAGATGAGAGAGGATGAGCTCTCCGTCTAAGCTCTGTCTGGGGGCTGCTTGTAATATTTCAGCTGATGAATGGCTGAACAGGGAGCAGGCTCATTTCGCTCAACCACCAGCAGGAGTCCACTTGAACTCTCCGAGCAAAGCCCAGGAAGCCACTTCCTCCCACACAATGCCTCGACGGTTTCAGAACACGAGGCACGGGAGGGTTCTGCTCTGCAGCAGGATGACAACGCAATTACCCTACAGGGTCCAATAATGGTCAATTTGGCTTCATTCATAAAAGGTCTGTGGGTTATTTCCCAGAAGAAAGAGCAGAGCGGCTGAGTGGGAATTTAAAACACAATAATGCATTAGTCTTGTTTTCCGATGCCAATCAGTTTCTGCCCCGAAGGCCACAGCAGGAAAACATCTCTGCCAGAGGACAGATAGTGATTAGAAAATGATTGATAACACCTGTACCGTGCAAAGGTATGCATGCCTCAAACTATTTGGGTTGGACATCATGTGAATGCGTGGTTTGGAGTTGGTTTTCTCTGTTATTTTCCCTTTATTGTGGGGACAAACAACAAGCATATGACTATCCCTAAAGAAGTAAAAAGGCTCAATAATAAATTATCTAATTCTTTTTCAAACAAACAAACTGGCTTATATTTATTCCAACAGCAAATCGACAATCAATGCACAGTTTTTTTGTTGTTGTTTTTTTTCTTTTAGTCTAGAATAGCATATATGGAGCAACCACCAGATGGTCGATCATTTCACACAGCTCTGTCTGATGAAAATGAATCACAGGAGCCCATTCTCCCTGGCAAGCAGAGCAAGGTAGAACACGTTCACAAGCTCAGAGCAAAATAGCGCGTTTCTCAAGCAAAACGGCTGAGAATGACACATGAAATGAAGCGGGTGAAAGCACTCCACCCCCAGATGAGGGGACGTTACCTCGGCCATATTGATGACTCCCACAGCCAACGTTTTGTAGCCCAGGATGGTTCGATTTTTGTAACGCT
Organism: Poecilia mexicana; assembly: GCF_051168715.1. Classification (NCBI taxonomy): domain Eukaryota; kingdom Metazoa; phylum Chordata; class Actinopteri; order Cyprinodontiformes; family Poeciliidae; genus Poecilia; species Poecilia mexicana. Next base: position 25,672,137 of record NW_028263384.1, on the reverse strand, counting down.
TCCGTCTCTGCAGCATGATTTGCAGTCTGTTGGCGTCCCTCTTTAGAAAGTGTGGGTACTGTAATGAATCGGAGGAAAACACGTCACTCACTGTAATACATTTCATCAGTTTATATAGTCCTACAAAGAAAAAATAAAAAGAAGGGTGAACCCGTTCATGGTTACATTTTTATGTACTTTTTGAAGATTAAAACACATATCCAAATATTCAATTGTAAATCAGTCTAATTAATTAATCTGTAAAATTAAAAAAATGTTTTCTGATGCTATGTTTAGACCATTTCTATAACCCGAAGGATAATATTGCACTAACGTTCAACTAATTTTTAAGGCAAGTCCAAATATACATAATTCCATTATTCAGGTGATATAAAGAAGAAAAAAAGTCTGTTTGCACAAGGATTTCTTTAGTCTTTACTGCAATATTTGCTCACACTAGAGGACATCCTGGAAAGGAATCATTAAAGATTCTTCCACTGGAGTCTATCGAGGTATCTGTACTGATTCAGAATTTAATCCCTCACTGTTGTACCACATGTATCAGTAGTCAGAATGTAGATTTTTATTATGTAGAAATGTACCTTTTTGAAATCCATAACTAAATTCTTCGAATAACTTTCTCACCTTTTAGGTCCACAACGTTCTCATAATAATCACCTGGTAGTTGCTGGTTTTATAAGTTGGCTGAATTTATCGCTTGAACTTTTCCTTTTTGAATTTCCTAAACTTTTTCAACATATAACGACTATTGAAAAAGGGCCTCCAATCCTGGGTAGGCGGCCCAGAACAACTCAAAAGCAGGTCGTTTATTCAAGCGGTACCAGAAGCTGAGGTTGGGACCCCAATTATGATGATGAGAAAGCACATGTATTTTAGAAATGTTGTAAAATAAATAAAAGCAACGTGCTATACCAGCTGTTGATACCAATTCTGTTATCCTTGTACCACTATTTAATTTTGTAGAAATGCCTGTATACTCAAGAGTTGAGTTTATTTATGGCCTGCATTTTCTTTAGAAGGTCAGAATCTGGAAAGTTTGGAAACCAGTGTTTAATGCCTCAAAAGTTACCATTAGCATGCGCACACGTGTCGTAATTTACCTAAATTACTAACTACTATACTATGCGCGATACTTAAATCACTATTGCCATTAAACAAAAATAACTACAAAGAAAGGAAATGTTTCAGCAGACATTTAAGATGCAGTGACATCTGTGTGAGAGTTTGCAGGGGAATGTGAGACGGCTTGCCTGTAGTGAGAAGGTGAGCTCCAGGTCGGTCTCCATCAGTCCGCTGGGAGGGAGGACGTACTCGTTTGATCTCAGAAGACGCTTTGAGCCCTGTGAGAAGCAAAAGGAAAGTAAATGTTAAAATTTGATGAATAATTACTAAAGATAAACTTTAGGCTCTGACAGAGGGCCGACTTTTTCGTCAATACATTTCTACCGGTAGAGCAAATGATGTGGAATCTGGGGAAAATAGGTCAAAACTAAATCGGACTTAAATACATCAATGTGAAATTTGACAACAGTTATTGCTCAACAGTAAGTAAGCCTAAACAGAATTAATTAATACAAATAAAACAAAGCTTAAAAAAAAAGAAAAAAAAAAGCTTATTCTCTCAGACAACAGTGAGCAAGTCTGGAAGTCTTATGTTTTTCTTCTTTTTTTTTCTCTTTAGAACAGGCCTGCTCCACATTCACACCTCCATGCAGAGTCGCGCCAACCTATACCCTTGAACAAACAGTCTCAACTCCATCACTTCTCCCCAGAGAGCAGTTTTTTTGTGTGTGTGTTTTTTTGTTGTTTTTTATTTTTTATTTTTGCAGAATAAGAGAAATATTTTGTTCTCAGAGCTCTAAATACACATCAGCCAAATCTTTACCCTGGTATGATGCTGTAATGTTAACTATTGCAGCCAATATTTTCTGTTGGAGAAGCACAACCACTGATTCAAGCTGCTACTTGAAACCACATTAAGCTTCCTTATCTAATGCTTGCCATTCTGCTTAAGACAAACTCATCACCTGAGCTAATTCTGGGAGATGGCCGCCTGAGGATTTAAATACAACCGGTCGTGGCAGTCTCATCCGAGCGGAAGCCAAACAGCACTCAGCATGTCCCCAGATGATCTCTGTCAGGCTTGAACATGCTTCTCTTGCATGCCATGGATTTAATCCATGGAGTTACTTTTGAATTACAGATTTCAGATTAACTTCACAATCAATTTTCTTGTTCTGCTGGTTGTAATCCTACAGACAGGAAAGCATGAAGCTACCAACAACTCATCAGGTTATAGTAACAAGTTTAGGCCGAGCTTGCTGTAAGCGGACTTTTGTTGTGCAACAGTTTTGGCAACGGCAATAAATAAAAAGTTCACAAATCTTCCAAGCTTAGCTCACGTATCTAGTACACATTCCAATTAACTTAAGACTTCCTCAAGAATAAATTCCTAAATAATGATGTAATGCTGAAGGAGGTGAGGAATTAGGCACAGAGTTACCAGAGTTTCTAAATCATAGTGATGATCAACTCACTCAATGATATTTCAGACAGTGTAACCAGTTTGCTTTTGTGCTATGCTAACGTTATTTTGTCTCTCACTTTAAAGGGGGTCTGAAGTATTTATATATTTCAGGTGTTTGCAGGTGGCTGTAGTTACTAACCTCTGAATACCAGTGGTACAATGTATCAAAGAACTACTTGAACCACAGTAAATGTTAGATGAATCCGATTGATTCAGGTCAGCAATATATTCAGTAACACTCATTTTCTACTGCCTGCCTGAGGTCTTTCTGCGTGGAGTTTGCACGTTCTCCCTGTTCATGCGTGGGTTCTCTCCAGGTACTCTGAAAGTCCAAAAATATGACTGTCAGGTTAACTGGTCCCTCGAAATTCTCCTTAAGTGTGGGTTTGTGCGTACATGGTTGTTTGTCCTGTTTGTCTCTGTGTTGACCTGCGACCCCTTCCGACTCCAGTCGGAATACATGTGTGAGATAATTGATGGATGGATAGTTTTCTATTGCAGTATGAAAATGCTAAGGTACAGTATTAAAACGTTGTTTTCTTGCTAAAAGAGCGAAAATTGGCCAGAAGCAACTTTTTAAATACATTTTTGTGAAGATGGAGGCATTGTGAGCCCTTTACACAACAAAAAACCTTTACATCAATTTTAGCTTCAGCTGCTGTTTTGTTTCCTTGGACAACAGCTTTAGCTTCCAACATGCAGCCTTAGCTTCTGAAAGCTCACAACTTATTGTGAGCTTTCACTCAATGTGCTTCAGAGTACCACAAAAAGAGAGTAAAAGGCCTTTGACAGCAGCTGTGGTTCTTGTGTTGGTATAACAAGAAAAACTAGGATAAATCTGAGTCTGACCTCGTCAACATCAGCTCCACAAAGAGGCCTTGTATGCAGACCTTTCGCATGCCCATTGACTAGCACAATGAATCAAGGCGAAAAAACCTAGGCACACTGAAACGGCACAACCTTGGCAAGGAAAGCTTGCACTCAATGTCCTCAGGCCCCCTTTTACTGTCAGCTACAGCTCCGACAGCAATCTCTCAGGGGCCACATGAGGATGGAGGGGTGCCGGGCTTAGTTAGCAAAGCCTCCAAGCAACTACCAGCTCATGGAAAAAATGAGTTCAATGTCACATTTCCTCCTATGGTTATCTTTTTTGAACACATTAAAAACTCTGAACTGAATCTCTTGTTTGCAGCAATGACAGGAAGTCTGTTTAGGTCACTCAAAGTGCTCGGCGGGGAATTATATTACAGAGGTTTTACAGGAGTTTGGAGGCTTCTGCTTCCACCCAACACACACCGATGAAGACGCACACAAATATAATTGGATCATATCTCAGCAAGCTGCACACCAAAGCTTTTCTGACAGCAACTTGCACTGAAATGAGAACTGTGCACCATTTGTGTCAGAATTCATTGTACAATTTGCTGAATACAAATGCATCGGGCTGCTTTTAACATGTTTAACATACTTGAAGTGATAAGAATCAAATCTGATACAACAACTATGCCCAGAAAAAACAAGAATACATCCTCGTTACAACTGCGGAGGCCTGGAGACTGTCTATATGGAAACCCATTACAAGGGCCGAGTCTGAGCTTGCATGTCACTTAACTTGATGAGTCCCACACTGATAAGAGACAACCATCAACTGTGTTCAACAGACAAGCAATGATGTAAAACAGGAAGTTTTGTTATTCACTGTAAAAACAAAGCCGTGCGATTCCAGGAATATTCCCAACTTGTTCCTTCAGCTCTTCGTCGTCTGTTTTTCCCTCCTCACCAAACCTGCTGGAAAATGCATTTAATGCTCCAATTCCAGAGCTGCGGCGGGCAGAGCTTTACTCAGCTGTCCTCGGGGCAGCTCAGCAGAAATGGGGAGATTTCACGCTCCGGAGACAGCGTAGCTCATGGATACGGCCACACTTGGTTGGCTGCCTTTACCTTCCGGACAGCGGCAGCAGGAGGATGCCGTGGTTTCTCTTTAAATAGAATTATGCAGCTTTGCAGAGTTACTATTTAGTTTTCATAATGAAGAGGTCAAAGTTCATCAATTAAATACAAGGAAAAAAAAGCTAGTTGACCTTTAAACCAAACTAATGCAAATGACTGTTTATGAAATTCTGTTAATTTGGTTGTTTGTTACAGAGGCAGTGGATTGCAAAACTATTCATATATCACAACTGCAAACTTCAATGAATTTCATTGGTATTTTATGGGATATGCCAACAAAATCCATCCATCCATCCATTTTCTTACACCCTTTTCCATAGTGGGATCTGGAGCTGGCGCCTATCTCAAGCGAGACATTTCGGGGGAGAGGCGGGGACACCCTGGACAGGTCGCCAGTCCATCGCAGTACCAACAAAATGTGAGGTATAATTGTGAAGTCAAAGTTAAATTCAGTTTTTTATGTTCAATTCAATTGCATACGTTTAAGTTTCACAAAGTTATAAAACAATACAATAAAATTCATTTGACTATGCCAAATGGTAAAACGTTTTCCACCAAGGCAAACCACCCGGTTGCATCGTTTTTATAATTCTGCAGCAATAACTCACACTGAGCATGCATCGGCAGTGCTGGAGAGAAGAACTCTTACATTGGATTCCAATTTTTCTTTCTTTTTTTTTTTTTTCTTTTACAAATGAAACTCTGAGAAGTGTGCCAACCATTTGTATTCTCGGCCCTGCTGTGTCGGCACATTATGGAATCACTTTTTGTTACAAGTACAGCTGCAAGACTTTTGAAGTAAGTCTCTACTTAGTTTGAACATCTAAGATTGTAACATTTTTGTCTGATCTTTTGTTTTTTAAGAGTTTGTGGCATTTATTTCACATTAAGGCGACAGAAAAGGGAGCAAAGAAATGGCCTGGGACCAGGAGTGGAACCCAGGACAGCTGTGTTGAGGTCTAAAGTTTCCTAATATTGTGCACCTGCCCTGTCAACTGAGCCACAGGGTGCTCCACTTATTCTTCATAAGAAAACAGCTGAAACTGAATCAGAATGTACGGAGAGCATCTATAAAGAAAATCTGTAAGAGCAAACATTTTCAATCACACACACAAAAAAAAACAAATACAGATTAAGTGATCCAATTTAAAGGACAGAGCAAAAGACAAGCTCCTGTTAGCTCCCACCTAATCCTCCTTACCTTTCATAGTCATTATATCAGAACAGCTGATGACTAAAACAGCTGAAAAAACTGACTGTTTCTTTAACTGCAGCTATGCTTGCTGCTACCTGTGTTGCTTTAAGCTGTGCAGTCAGACTACTGACTACAGGCAGCAATCCAACACTGTGCAACTGCAGATTAGTCTGGCATATGATCTGATAGAGCATCAGACCATTCTGGGTTACAAGTGAGTCTGTGTCACAAGTAGGCCTGTCACAATAACACATTTTGTTAGACGATAAATATACTATAATATTGTAGTTTTGAGGCCATTTTCAAGTTATATAATGGTAATAATGGCACAATAATGCAAGAACACATTCTCAAGAATCAATAGCCTTTAAATTCTAATGAACATTTAAACACTGGAGCTGGAAGACAAGGAAACAAAAGAACAAATGAAATGAATTATGAAGTCTCTGTAAACAACATTTTCTTTCTTTTTTTTTTTTTTTTTTTAAAGGGCTAGATGAGACCAAAGCACCAGACTGAAGACTTTTATCACTCAGTTTTCGGTTAAAAAAAAGAGAAAAATGATAAATCAAGCAAATGACACTTATTGAGTTTCTTTTCATTTATAATGAGATTTATTGATGTATTGTTTATTGTGGCAGGCCTAGTCACAAGTAGAATATTTTAAACCACCATAGTCTTATTGACAAGAAGAGATAAACTGAAGATTATCTTCAGTTTATATCTGAGCAGGTGAAAGATTTGAAAATATTGTTATAATTTTGGTATGAAAACTAAGACATCAACTCTGCACAAATTGATCCCAAATGAATGAATGAATCCATCACCAGATGAATGGATGCATGAATAAATGCATTCAGACATGTTAAGAGATGCATGTGTGGATGGATGGAGGTATGCCTGGGCAGATAGATATATTGACTGATACTTCAGGGGATGTATGAATGCACGTCTAAATTTAGAAATGGACGGAATGGTGAATAACATTAAACAAAGAGTTCAATATAAACTGCTGGGCTTATTTCCCATGTGACTGTACTATAGGTAGTGTGTGTTTCCCACTGTCTTCATGACAGCCTGAGCTGCTGCACAGTTGACATGGGGCTTCTGTCTGTCAGGAGCGATTCATGTCACACTTTATACCATATTTTTTCTCTCCAAACAGAATTCTATGCTGCGTCTGTAAGCTTGAGATAGCAGTCTTTATTTCCATAATAAATGACATTAAAATAAAATCCCCGTCTAAAAACCAGTGTCTGAAAAGAGTGAGATTTAATGTTGGATCCATTGTGCTTGATTTTGTGTGAAATTATCACATAATAATTCAAAGCAGAGACGACAAAGTTTTCAAGTTAAACGTTGCAAGCACATGTATGCACAAGCAATCAATGCAAGATGCACAATCCGTCTTAAAGGTGCTAATGCTCCTGCTTAGAGCGGTAAGCCGGACTGCCACCTGAGTGGATGTAAGGCACTGGGGCTTTCGGCGCAGCTAAAGAGGGTTTTATCCTGCAGCAGGATTACGTGAATGTCTTATCAACCAGGCCAACAATATAGAGCAGGAAGCGGACACGACGTGAAGCACCGAGTTCAGGCCGAGATACCCCACTTTCAAGAGTCTTGACAATGAACCTTTTCTCATCACACATAGGAGGTTAAGTTACCAACCTGGATTTTGACGGCTATCGAAAGCGAGTTCAGCTCCTTATCCAGTTCTTTGAGGACGACCAGCTTCTTGAGTGTGAGGCTGCACAGCCTGAGGGAAACAACAAGCAGACAAGCACTTAGAAAAAGTTGCACCGTCACTACAGGAAAGAAATCAGTAGCATGAGTCTGCACTAAGAACCGAGACCACAGATTATTCAAAGCAGTCCTTTTTGTTGGATACTAAACATTGGGATTTTTGTTTAAAATGAGGTAGAAAACAATTTAAGAATTTATATTGTTGGTTTGCAACAACACATTAAGATAAGAAACACAGAGTCTAATGTGCATAGCCATCTGCTGCTTATGAAAAAAATAGAAGTTTTTTTTAACGCCAATATTTTTTTATTGTCTTGAAAAACATACTGCAGAAAAACAAAACAATGATCTCAATTCCTGACTTGTAATAAAGAATACTTTTGGATATATACAAAAATTAATGTGCTCCTGAATTAAAATCATTACTGACATGGTGGTGAATTATTATTCATGAGTCCACCAGTGCATAAAAAAAGCTTCAATCTCATGTGTCGTCACTGAAACCAGACAGAAAGTTCAGATAAATGATTGATTAGATGCTACAAGCACATCAAAGACAACTCCTGCTCGCTGCCTGGCCTCTGTTTCTAGCACTGGCCTGGTCGGATTATTTGTAGTTTACTTACAACATGAGTCTATAGGCGAAACTTAATGGTCTTCCCCCAAGATGGGTGATATGGATTTTTATCATAATGTTTAGCAGTATTCTTTGTGAGAACAATAAAACAAAAAGTCTATTCGGTTATAAATGTGTCAGTGTTTCAGTCATAGCCACTCAAACAAAAATAATGCTATATTTTACAAATTTATAACTGTGCACTGCACATATATTTGAGGCTTAAATAGTCAAACAATTAATAAAGCAGGTGAATCATTGATGTTTGGCTACCAGATCATTAGTCAGCCGTGGCTTTCTTTGGCAGGATTTATGAAAGAAGCGCTGATATTTCAGCATTCCCAGGTCATCATCACTGTGAGTTTTCATGTCATCTCTGAGGACCCAAATTCGCATGTAATTAAAAAAGTCTGCTGCCGACGGAGGGGTCAGATCAGATGCCAGAAATCCCTTTGTTACTAGACACAAGTATCTCCACTCCTGTCTGCCACTGTGTTTTGTTGTAAATGAAACTCATTGCCATCTGTTCTGGCCCAGTGCCCGGACGTCCCTTTGCTTATACTCTGCGCCAGTTCGCTTTGACACCCAAACAGTAATTTCAGGCAGACCAGGTGTTATTAAAAAAAATACAACAAATATTTGGTTAAAGTAGCTACAGAAATGCACAGGGTTAGGAATGGAAGTTTAGAAAAGATTGCTAGTACTGATGCACAAAAGATGGATCATAAACTGGTTTCAATGCCGCTGACAGTCAAAACACAGCTCTGTACCAAAAACTATGTCAACAGTCAAGAGAGAAGGCATCTATGGAGTCGTCTCTAGCTCTAGATATCTACAAACACTCAGTGCAATGCAAAGATAAGTGACACGTGTTCTCTCTGTGCCCCAGCTGATAAGCCCCTTTAAGGGCAATACCTCTGGCACTTTTTTGTTTTTCCTGGTAAACCCTTCTGATTGACTGATCATGGATAGAAATCCAGTTTATTGTTATATCTAGGAAACCTGGTTCCCTGTTGATCGACAGACCTGATTAGCGTCTAGTTAAATCTGTGGAGAGAAAAATACAACCGACAGCCATGCCTTCACTCTGGAAGGAAATAGAGGAAACGAGAATTTCCTCTAACATTTTGCTTCCTAGCTGTAGAATTTAATGTCTTTCATGTATTAATGTGGTTTTATTTTAACTACAACAAATAAACCAAACAACCTCTCATTTTAGAGAGCTTTGACATTCCTACAAACAGGGTTCCCTACATTTTTTTCATGTAAAAACGTATTACTTTTCCAGGTTCAAATTTCCGAAATTCCTAATGATATTAAGGGAGGATGAATTAATACTGGGCAGATGGTTCTCTGAAGATGAACCCTGATCTTTTGGGTTTTTTTGTTATTTATTTACACCAATAGCTTGTTTACTTTGGTCCGAATCAGTTGATGATTTTGATAACTTGTAACTTTTTTCTGGCAGTTTGGTTCCTTTTTCCAAAGAGAACGTTCCAAATGAACCAAAACCTGTCACCACAAAACAGGCAAGAAAGTTTAGTGTGTTTAGTGACCCGATGAAGGCATTTCATTCAAGCTTGCAACATACATCACATCAATGTCGCAGCTACGTCGGACTGAGTCGGATTAACGCCATACACAAACCACTCTAGAGTTCGTTTTGAGATCAACTCCTCTGGTCTCGGTACAATTGTTTTGGTCTCCATCTTATTGAGGTTGCTATGTTGACATCTTCAGAAACAAAAGACATCAAGTGGGGAAAAGAACCAGAATTTTACACAAACTAAACATCTCATATGTATAAACGTCCTAAAACTCAGTCAGATCTACCCCTGCATGTGGTTCACATTGAACCATATGAAGATGGTAAGACAACAGTAACTCAAATCAAGTCTCCTTCAAAGTAACACATACTACAAGGAAATATTTTACAAAATATAATCTTATGTGACTGACAGACATGTCTGGTGACTGGCTGAACTTCACTGTCATCTTACAATGAACAGTTTCATACTGGCGCCCAGTCAGAGTCTGAGCACTTCACAGCTTGAAATGTTTAATCTATATGCCATCGCTAACAGCAACAGAGCAGCCCTGCTCCATCTAAGCCCATTACTCTCTCCATGTCACTCACTAAATGTTGACCTTTTTTAGCCTTTACTTTGCTGTCGCTGGCGCAAAGCTGTGGAATTCATTACCTTTCGAAATTGCAATGATGAATTAAAACTGCTTTTAGCACATAGTATTAAAGTGACATCTTTATGTTTCTACCCATGTTAACTTGTTTGATTTTATATGTTTTTATTCCAGTCTATGTTTTTAATTATTTCACTAATAAAAAGCACTTTGTCTTGGTGGTAGGCTGAAATGATTAATTTGGATTAATCGGTTACTGGAATAATTGTCAACTACCGTAATTTAGTAATCGATTATTTTATTTATTTATTTTTTTTATTTTCCTTTATTTAACCAGATAAACCCCATTGAGATCCAGATCTCATTTTCAAGGGGGACCTGGGCAGAAGTCTGCAGCGCACCGCAACCTGGTTACAATTAATCACCAACTGGAGTATAAAGACTCAAAAAAGGCCATTTACTGAAAAATCAAAATAGATCAAGCCAAAACTAAAAATATACATACATTTAAGATAAAAACACCTTTGTCTGTAAAAAGGCTTTAGCCAAAACTCCTCAAGTTTGCTTGTAAAAATACAGAAGTTAAATCTGTAGCATGTGCCAATTTTTATATGATAATCATCAGATTAATTGATTACTAAATTAAATGTTAGCCGCAGCCCTACTTGGTAGTGTCTGTTATAAGATGCGATGCCAGTAACCATTGGCTGATTGGTTGATTGATTGGCCATTAGAATTCAAAACAAGGTTGATTCTTCAGATAAAACAAATTAAAAAGAAATATAAATTAATAACATGCTCAAATAAAGTGGTTTTGCAATGAACTATGACATCTTGAAGAAGGCAGGAGCACCAGCAGGAAATTCAATGCTCCCAGTGAATCCTTTAAACAAGGGATCAGTACAATAGAAAGGTATACATTAAAGAAGCAGATGAATTTCCTTGCTGAGCTCTTGGTTGAATCATTAAATAATCTTAATATATTATTCCTCAAAGTGAAGCAGACAGCTACTGTTGAACCTAATGTATAATGTGAGATAGCTTATCTGTGGCTACGACCATCCAACAATAATCTGGGCTGAACAAACAAAACTACTAATCAGGCAGGGCACCCACTCTGCCGTAGTTAAATATTTGACTTTAGATAAGACTGCAGCAATCGTGGGTAAAATGATGACTGAATTATCTAACATGCCTTATGACCCCTTTAAAAGTAGAGGAAGATTAACATGTTTTACCACAAAGTGAAAAGTATTTAGCATTATGCAAACCAACTAAATATTACGGCAGACAAAACAATCATTATAACATGCTTATGGCTAACATGCATCTGCCTCTTAAGGCCTTCTTTACCCCAAACGAAGCATAAAATCCATCCAGAACAAATGTGGTTTCTGTAGAGTCTAAGAGGTAAGGCTCTCCTCATTATCCATAAAGAAGCACCAAAGGCTTTTTCCTGCTTTGAGCATGCACAAACTCTCCATGGCGGTCCATTGTTTTGGCTGCAGTGTACTGTGACTGATTCAGATTAAATTTTATTGACATGGGAATGTCAATAAAATTTGACAACGAAACACAAATTGCATCTTACTGAAAACAATTAAGCAGTAATTGAATGACATATGTACACAAAATGAATTGTATATAAATAGGCGTTGCTACACAGTGCCTGCTATGACTATAAATATGTCGCACAGTAGCAACACTGTATACATAGCTGTCCAATAACTACACAGTACAAAGGCTATGACTATAAATGTGTAGTTCAGTAGGTGGATAAGCCCCTCAATAATGGCTGGTTTGCTTTCCTGTTGCCTTCGGCTGAGTTACTGCTGCCGATAAGTGAATGATCTCTCTGTTCCTTTTCCGTAGAGGATGCAATTTCTCCAATAATTATATCTTTGACCTCATCTCTTTGATAGACAGAGCCATTAAAGGAGCTATTAAGACAACTACCTATGAGCTCTCTCTCTCCGTTTTTCATCACACAGATCTACTAACCTAGCAATTCTCAGATAAGTAACTTATCTTTCCTAGACACGGGCGCTAACAGAGCTAATGCTAAGCAATGTTTGTCATTGAATCAAAATGATTAAACAGTACTGGTATTAATTTGATTTGTATATTTATGTAAAACTACAGGTGAACTGGACCTATTTGTCTAGTAATAAGCATTAATAGTAATTATAGCAAATAAACTGAACAACACAATTGAAAACCTCAACTACAATTATTTTCTCAGTCAAAGCAATGCTGTAGATGGACTAAATATGGACAGATAGGTGGAAGTCAAAAATGCAGAATGACTGCAACCTCTGACATGTCTGGTTTTTCTCCTGCAGGTTTTGCTGACGACAAAACTTGGAACAGTTCTGAGCCTTTTGTCTGCAGCTTTTGCGAAATGATGACCTTGTCTTATAAGATATCATACAGTTTACATTACACTGACACTGCAAAGTTTTTAAACATAAACATACTTTGAAATCCTCGTGCCTTCAAACGTTTGGAATTGGAATAAAAATGGATTATGTGACTGTAGGCATCTGTGAGAGAGCATAATGTATAGTAAGGCATAATTAGACCTTAAAGTTTTGTCTGACATTACAAATGACATGAGCTAAGGCAAAATAAGAAGTTGTGTTGCATATCTCCAAAAAGGAAGTATCTTTAGATCTGAATCCACATAAAACATATATAAAACACTGCTGGTGTTCTTTTTATTTCACGAAGGGTCCGATGTTATTCTTGAAACAATGAATACATGGCTGAAAGAATTTTAGAAAACCGTCTCTCTGGCAGGAACTGATTCATGAGATCTAAATCATCTTCTTTCAAGGCCGTCAGCCAAAGAAATGCTTCCACTTTCAGAGTACATGTGGTCTCTATCACTGTGCTATTTCTGGACATCTCTGTGATAGTACAATTTCTAACAAAAACACTCTAATTTATGGGTCTACCAAAAATAGCAGCAGTTGCAGCCAAGGGAATACTCTACATTAAGAGATGAACTGATCAGGCTTTCTTCTGGCTGATAATAATTTCCAGTTATCTTCAAGGTTCTGACCTGTCAATTCTAATTCTGGACCATTCAATTATTTTTCTAAGGAAAAATACATTTATTATGAATCCCACATACTTTTCATTTTAAAAATTATCTACTTTTCCAGGCTGATACTTCTTAAGGTGATAGCTCCTGTTAGCCAATTTTAAATATAAATTCAAAATGCCCCTATCCTCATATACCTTGCAGGTATTTCTATGATGGTTAGAAATAAACTGAGGCTGGATACATGTGTGGACAGATGATACACGGAGGAACAGATGGAGAGATTGATGGATGAACAAATAGACCAAAATGGACACTTGGATGATAAACACATGGATGTATGGACACAACTCTATGGTAAAACCTTTAAAAATAGAAATATTTTTCCACGCTTTTTCCAAAAATTCCAGACTAGGACTGAACAAGAACCCTAACACTGCATGTTCCCAATCTTTATTTGGCTTAAGTCAAAATTAAATGAGTACGTTACAGATTGATGCGTTAATGGATGAATGATTTTGGCAGTTCTTAGTAGTGATGCATTTACTAAATGGAGGAGAGGGGAGTACTTTTTTTTTTTTTTTGGATATTTGACCTTCAGACAACAGGATATATAGTCTCTTTCCAATCCCTAACCAAATCATTGCTGCATATAAAAATTAAAAAATTAAAACTGTGAGATACGATGGCTTAAAAAGTGTCTGTGCAGCATAGCTGTTATGTTCCGGCTGCTTAGCGATCTGACCCAAAGATACGGCAAAGGAGCGCTCTGACTTTAACAATATCCTGACACAACAGAAGGGGCACTTTTGCTATTCTTTTCCCTGGTCAGCAATCTAGTTGATGTTTTGCCAGTTCCATGCCTTCGGATCACTGCACAGCATTTGTCAGGGGCACAAAGCGGGGGGAAGTGGTGAATGAAGGCTGAGTGATGTAACAGAGTGCTGGATGAAAAGAGACACTTTTTGTCCGGTATGTGCTCATGGGAGTTTCAGCCTTAAAGAAAAATTTTCCAATTATGTTTTCACTACTTTCAACAAACCATTTCTTGATTCCTTGGGATGAGAATACAGTCAGATTCAATTAATAAAGCATCCTGTAACAGAATGCTCTACATTAAATTCTTCAGTTCTTCAAGCTGAGTGGTACTGTCCTACATAAGTGGCAGATAAAAAAAAAACACTCTGAAGAAAAGGCACTTTCTGATGAAAGCCAAAGTACTAGGTTATATAATAACATCACAGTTTGTTCTCGTTTCAATGTATAATTCAACCCAAATAAAAGAAACGCTGTTCTGAAAGCAACTTCTTTTGAATATTTTATTTGCCAACACCAAGCACAAGTGCAACTCTATTCAAAAGGGACTTGCAAAAGGAACAACTAAAATCTCCCCAGGCTACAAAACAACCACACTTACTGCATCTGATTTAGATTGTCAAAATACAAAGCCAAAAACCACATATTGAAACTATATGTTGTAAATCCCAAAAACTCATTAACACCATCACGAACAAGCTGTCTTTTTCGTATATTTCCTTATTAAACTAAAAAGCAACATCAAATGGAAAGACAAGCCTTTTGTGAAAGCTGTGCAAAAGCAAGAAGACTAATGGTTAGTTATTTGGAAAAAGTTAAATTAATTTCTTGGCCAATAAAAGTGGCCCAAGCCAGAAAAGACCAAAACAGTTTTACGAGATTTACACAGTAGTGTGTGCCATAAGAGCTTAGCCTGCACTTGGGCTTCCATCAAAACCTCTTTTAGACCCCAAATATCTGGTCATGTGTGCCAGATGGCCATATGCTGGTTGAGCTTTAAATCCCTGAATTAAATCTTCTCACGGTCACAGTGTGGAGAAAAACACTGAAGAGCGTAAACAAAGTAGAAGAAGTCTCTTTTAAACCAAAGCCAGATTTGTGTGATTGTCAGGTTTAACAACAGCCAAAAGTAATATTAAAAAATGACAAGAATATAACCTTTTTTAAGATACATTTTAAAGAGGCAACCAGGTTTTACAGCTACAGCCTATTATTCAGAGAGCTGTCCATGTGTGTTTAACAAGACTTATGCCTGGATGTCAATACTTTGCCTTCAGTCAGAAAAATCCATGGATCAGTATGGAAGTGTTGCAGAATAACCACAGAGAAAATACCATTGTATAAAACTGTAGTATTTTGTTTTGTTTCATACCATTTTGTATCAAACAAAATGGTATTTTACATTTAAAAAAATACAAAATGTTATTAAATCACCCTCAGAGCTGTACTTACTCTTTACTAGATAAGAGTCAGCAACTGAACAGTGCTTTGTATGACTGACAGTGCTTTGGCGACGCCTGTTAAAGATGTCGTTATCTTTAACAGGAAAAATGGTGACATTTCATCATCACTGGATTTCATCACAACCCTATTTGGAATATTTGTAAAATCTTTCATTTAACTAAGGTGGCAGGTGGTACATTTAAATTTAGTAGACATGTGTGCAAACAGATACATGGTGTTCATGAGCTATGATGAACATCACACCTCCACATAAAGGGAGCCTTACTTATTCATAAAGGTACACTTCAATAGATGCATGGTGTTCATGAGGTATGATGAACATCGCACCTCTACATAAAGGGAGCCTTATTTATTCATAAAGGTACACTTCAATAGATACATGGTGTTCATGAGGTATGATGAACATCGCACCTCTACATAAAGGGAGCCTTACTTATTCATAAAGGTACACTCCAATCCAGTAATTTCCCCTGTACAGTGGACCAATACTTGAGAACCCACTTAAAACCGCTCACAACTGCCTATTTTAAAAGTTTAAACACAAGATTTGTCTTAATACGGACAATACAAACCGTCTTGGGAAGCAGCCAACAGTCTTCCTCATCTCCGCTCTTGGGTTATAGCTAGTCAGTGGTATGGAAAATTAATGGTGATTCTAGATTGGCTGGTTGATATTTCAGCTTCCCAAATTGCATTTTCTTTTCGATATTTTAGAGAGGAAAAAAAAAAGCGACTTTTCTGCTAACTTGGAGTTATGTGCCAAAGAAGAGTCCGGGAATACAGAACCAGGAATAGGCAGGGATCCACTATACAGTTAAACCACTATAAAAACCTCTCTTTTTTGTTAAATATTCAGCTTGACTTCTCAGTGTGCTCCTCGTCAATCAAGAACAGGGGTGTCAAACTCTAGTCTTCAAAGGCTGGTGTCCTGCAGCTTGTCAATATGTCCCAAATCCAACACAGTTTAATCAAATGAGAGAAATGCATCACCATGCACTCAAGTCCTGATGATGACCTAATTATGCAAGGTGTGTTGGCTAAGAGACATCTAAAAGTTGCAGAAAACCCGCCCGTAAGACCTGAATTTGAAGATCCCTGCTCTGAACCATCAACAGGATTAGCTATAATTTTTAAAAGCACTCTCCAAAAATTGCAATAATATAATATGAAGGATTTGTCATACCAACTTTGAAGAGAGGAATGGTTTAGCTCTATTGTGTCTATTTTTATTATTCTGTACTTACCATCTATTTTGTGCAGAACTGTTGCTGAGGATTTTAATTTGCAGCAGCGTGGAGGAGGATAGGTGTCATCACTTTGGCGTTAAACCATCAGAATAGACGTTTTAAAAGACAAAGACGGACTGAGATGAAAAGGTATTCTTGTGAGGCGGGAGTATGTAAGAGCTGTGCCTATAACTGTTGTAATACTCCATAATATAGTATTAGTGTGGTCAGGAGCCCAGTCATGGTACAATCCGACTGTTGTTGGGATTAATGCCATATTTTATGTAACTTTACATGGTACTGCGTTTTACAGCTTAGTGCCAGATTATATTCCCATTTGATTCAAACTAGAGCTTCTCTCACACTTTCAAAAGGATTACCAATAGTGACGTGTGAATCACAGGCTCTGCTAGAACCTGATAGCAAAAAATAGGAAATACAGAATGGTAAACTTGTAGATAAAACACTATTTTATCGTCATAAGTCAGTCTGTAAGTCCTCTCATTAGCAACAGCTTAACAGAAAATACAAACCCATTGTGCATTCACAACCTCTACGGATTTGACAGTAATTTTCAGGAACTCCGTGGAATGAATTTTATCTTTTGTTGCTGATACTGCTGTGGCTGACATCTCTTTTGTCTGTTTTCTATCCTTAAACCGACAAAGTCAGCAGGTTTGTGTTTGTGATGGACACAGAATACCAGATCAGCCACAGGACACCATACCACAGTCAAAACATAGACAACATACAGTTCATCCTCAGTAACGGTAGGCCCTCTATTATTTGGTGCATACTTCTTGAATTCACATTGTGCCTAAGCCACCGGATTTACAGATCAAGGTACATCCTGTAAATGTAACTGTCTCTGACAATGTTATGACTGAGCTTTAAAATCCTATTATGGTGGATGCTCTGTCTCACTAGAATGTCCCTCTGTCTGTATCAAGAGCAAAGCTTCATTTAAAACAATCTGTGTCAAATTAACTGATCAAATACATGCAAACCTCTTCAGAGAAGATTTATTCTTGATAAATTAAACAGTTTATATGGGGGGTTGATGTGGTCCCCTGTTGGCACCTTGCAAATGTAGAAAAACACATATCACCTTATGAAATACTTTATTTAAGCTAGCAGAGTGAAAAATAATCTTTCGTTGATGATACTGTACTGAATTTTTACTTGATGCGGGGTGAAAAACACTTTGCCTTCCAAAACATGAATAAGTCAAGACAAAGAGATGCTTTAATGTTTGTTTGTTTTTTTAAAAAAAAAACAGACCTAGTTTAAAATATGATTAACAGTTGCCATTTAATTAACTAATTTTTCAACTAACAATTAAACTAAACAAATTTTCCTCAAAAGAATTAAAGGCAATTTTATTCAGGTTTGTATCTTTTAAAGGAGCCAAATGTAGAAATATTATGGTTTAAAAATAGGCAGAAGTGACATTTATATAGTAGTTATAATGCCTAAATTAAGGCGACTGTAGGTGGAGTAGATGTCGTCTTGCAATCAGAATGTTGTAGGTTCAATTTCAGCATCTTCCTGTTACATGTCCATGTGCCCCTGGGCAAGGCACTTATCCCTAAGTTGCCAACCAGTCTGTATACCGGTGTGTAAATATGTCTCTAGTGTAAAGCGCTTTGAGTGGTCAATATGACTGGAAAAGTGCTTTATAAATTCAGCCCGTTTACATGCAGTCACCACATTAATTAATCAAACATCAGTCCAAATTCCAGTCTTAGAGTTTACTAAAATATTTATGCAATTGATAGACTACATGTCTAACTTAATAGTGCTTTCAGCTGCATGGGAAAAAATACTTGAGGTGGCTCTGGTTTTTCTGTCACTAACTCAAAGTACTCCAACACTGTAGAACGCCCTCAACCTTTGAAAAACTTCTCTAACACGGTTAATTTACCACAGAAGCAGACACTTCACCCACCGTACAGTTTGAGAAGAGATAACCAACGACTACAAACAGACTACTCTATATGCGACATGCATATGCAAAATGAAAAAAAAAAAACCTGCAGAGTTTATTATGTTGACAGCATAGTAAATCAAAAACAGAAAAGGCCATTAAAAAAACAACATGGTCCAACGGATTATTTTTGTCAGTTGCTGCTGTTCTTTGAATCTTGCCCATTTTGACACATCTAGACATTCACAGCCACTAGCAAGTCAGAGCAGACAAATTCTGCTCTGGTTCAATCCAATCCAATTCAAATTTCTGATGGTGGTCAAAGAACACCACTGGGAGTGAGAAACGGGTCCAGCAAAGCCTGCAAACTCAAAGATCACTCCCTACCAGCAGCATCACAACATCCAGCAGAGCAGTGCTACAGAACACTTTGACTCCAGTGGCAATACAGCAGACAAAAGACCAGAGGATAGTGAAAGGATCTTTTTCTGTTGGGTGCTTTTGTTTAACAGTCAAATGACAAAACTCATTTGATTTGATGTTAAACTGAGTCAGACACAAAGAGGTCCCCCCCCCCTCAAACTAAAACAATAAAAAAAACCAAACAAAGATCTGTGGTTTTCTTTTGGTTGGATCTACACTGAAACCATTTCTGGTATTTAGGCTGAAATATCAACAGAGTTTTATTATTTATATTTCATGCTGACATGTGGTGCCTGAATGTTCTTTAACTCCAAAACTATGCACTGCTATGTAGAGAAGCTCGTTCAGAAAGAAAAGCGGCCTTGGAGACCTGGGGTAAGCATCTCTTATAAATGCCTTAATTAAGCCTTCGTACCTGTATAAGACTTATCTCTTCAAGACAAAATTTACTCAGTGAAACGAATCACTTCTTCACATTACTCAACAACAATGATAAAACAGTTGCTGCATATAATCCTCCTGTATCAGTGTCATTTAGAATGAACAATAGCAGCCCGAACCAGCCTGCTGAGTATGCGGTCCAGTTCACCTCCCCAGGCCCGACGTTTCCAAATGACTAATGGACTGGGTGTATAAAGCCTCCAAGTTCTCCAGAGATTTCTAGCTTTTCTCTCAATCCATGCAGAAAAAAAAAAAAAAAGTTCAACCTTAGCATACCGGCCCCCAATATCTCCAATGGTGTCAGCTAAATCCGGTGGATTTCATAATCATTTTTGACTAAGTCTTAGGTTTTAATCTATGAAGCAAATATCCCATTGTTTTATTATTTTAAAACACGGAAGAGGGGGGTGGTTGAATGCAGTGGTGGTGAGGCGCTACGGAGACGGAACAGGGCTCCAGACAGTTCAGAGAACTTAATCTGTGATTAGACAAAGTGGGGAGGGCATCGAGCTTAAAGCTATTTAAAAAAATGACCCCTCTAAAGGCTGTTATGTCCCAAACTAAACAGACAAATCCCAGAGTGTGCTGGAGTTTGTTTTTTTTTTTCTCCCCCTCACCATTTGATAATTAATCAGACTAATCTGTTCTTGTTTTAGATTCGTTAGGGTAACCAAAATAATTTTTATTTGCCAAATGCCAGAAGATTTTTTTTTTTCCACAGGTTATTTGTGGCCTTTATTTGCTGTATTTAGGACAGGGAATGGGCAGAAAGAAAGAGCAAAGAGCCCAGTGCTGGGAATCTTTGCCTTTGTATCTGGTATCTTCAGTAATGTTACTAAAATTGTCTTAAAATTCTGAACATCATAATATTGTCTGTATTTTAAATCACAGGGAGCACTTCAGAAAGCAGAATAAGCATGACTGCAGCTATCTCAAATATGACAACAGATGAGTAAATACAGCAACGCATTATTAGATTGTTGTACAAGAACTCTGTTTCTGTGATAAGTGACAAAGATCTTATCTATTTTTTTTTTCTAAGAAAAATCAAGTAGAAACACATTTCCCATTGTTTTCATTCTGACAGGATCGTCCCCCGTGTCAGAAGACGGTGCATTTGTCTCACTCGCTTGTTTAGAAATTCAGATCTCTTTTCAACTGGGACCCCAGGATCCGCCCTCATGTAAATCTGGCCCTTCTTCCCCTCTCCCACTCAGAGGTCCAAACCGGGGGAGGAAGAGAGGACAAACACATCTTCCCCTGTGTGGAATTAAACATCCACATTCAAGGCATGAAAAAGCTCTGAGCCAGGTCAGCAGAACTTTTCAGCGGTTCTGGCAACCCTTTCCTGAGAGTTTGTTGTTGGCTGACAAACAGTAAAAAGACGACAAAACCTGAAGTGGCTCGCTCTTCGGCTGCACAGCCGGATCTCGAGTTCCCAGGAATGCAAAAATGTTTCCCAAGGAAATTCCTGCTTCTTCAGGAAAGCAGGGAAGGAAACCAAGAGATTTTTGACACATTTCAGGGAGTGGGAGTAGGCGAGAAGAAGGGGGCTTGAGTGTCGATTGGTCGACTGTTAAGAGTGTGTGTGAACAGCACGTTGGAACAAGGAGAAAAAAGGAAGTACTAATATATGCTTAACGAAAAATTTTAATGTTAGGACAGATATTTAGAATCACATTTGAGATATTTATACAATTTTAAACCTATTTGTAATATTTTTCGAATTTCTGACGAAATTCATTTCTCTTCAATATTTTCTATGTTATGGTACTGATAGAGATGTTAAAATGCTATTATTGGATTTATACTGTTGATAAACATAATCTCTGAAAATATTAAAGGAGAATTTTTCAGGTTGGGGGCTTGTTTATTCGTAGCAGTTTCCATTAGGCCTTCAGGGAAGAGCTTGTTGTTTTTACAGTTTTCAGTGCAAAGATGAATAAAGAATCTGTCACCTACTGCAAAAACCCTGTTCTATTTCATCAGCTCCATGGGAGCCTGCAGGCATCGTCTACAACTCTGCGTCAGCTCTAAGTTTGCACACACACCACATCAACACATAAACTCCAGACTCTACAACAATTCAAGCATCAAAAGCAGAGGTTTTTTTTCCCCCCTTCTGCAGAAAAGCCTGAGGCAAATAGATTTTTATTGTTAATTTAGTCTTGTAAACATTTCAAATAAATTTGCAACATTTTTAAGAGCATGGTGTCCTTTAGATAACTAGGTCATTTTTAAAATATATTTGCTATAAACTTTAGTAGAGGATCAACTAAAAGTCCCACAACTGACTGTATGCATTTTTTTTTTTCTTTAATGGAAATTTATCTCCTCAACAAGTAAGTCATTCAAACGTCAGACAAGTTCTCTCCACCTTCACCTAATAACTTCTCATCACCTTTAGGTTGTTTGTGTACCAACGAGGCATTGGCTGGTTTCTAGTAATAAAGTTAACCAAGGTTGTAAAAAGTTTCAAGCACACTAAAGATTTGTGCCATAATGTTCCTCCACTATAAAGAACTTTTGTGAGATAACTTTAGAGACTGGAGGTTGCTAGGGTTTTTTTTTTTTTTTAGAAAATGGGTTAAAGCAGAACTGCTTCCCCTGTTGCTATGCACAACCAGCTAGTTTGTTACATCTGTGTTACAGAACTGACAAAATTCTGTTCAATTAGGGTATTTTCTTTTTGCTTGAGTCCATGTATTAACCTCAGTATATCCATCCTTCTGTCATATAACATTAATAATAAATATGTTAAACCATATTAGTAGCCTATATATATATATATATTGTTTTAGCTTTTTCTGTTTTAAAAAAATAAACATGTTAAATTTTGGTGAAAACACCATGCAACCATGTTGCCTTTTAGCTCATCATGTGGTGAGAAGCTAATACAAGCACATACAAAGAACCAATAGTAGAAAATTTAGAGCCAACAAGTGAAACTTTTAGTTATGGTAACGACATAAATTCAAGATTATTAGATTTATTTATTTGCCAGACAGAAGAAGTTATCTTTTTAATCTACTGAAGAATATTTTTAAGAAGCTAAGCTAATATTTAGCACATATAAGGAATAGAGTAGACTGTCATACTAAAATATGAATCTATTTAAATAGATTTTATAAGTCTTTAAAGTCAATTTGCCATAGACAAGTCAGAATGCTGGTGTCCAGAATAATCAGAATCAGCCTCATCGGCCAAGCTTATGTGCACAAACAAGGAATAAATACACAAAATACACAGATGACTAAACAACGGCCATGGCACACCAGAAAGTCCAGCTTTTTGTGTTTTCTCTTTTTCCTCCATTACAAATAGTCCATAAACTATCGCCATTGCTTCTTCTTAGTCGACTGTTTGTTCATGAGTACAATCCGTGTGTGGTGTGTCGTCTTTGTTGTGTGGCTGTACACCAAAGACTGTGGGAACAAACCTCACGTCTAACATCTATGTGTGGGGTCTCTCTGGTTTTGGAAACCAACTGGAAATTTTACATTTTTGCCATGTGAAGCAGGTATTAATGTTCTACAACAAGATGCTATTTTTTTTTATGACTCCAAGCACTGGGGAAGGAGAAGCCAAAAGTCTGTACCTGAACTTTTTGTACCAAATAAAAATCCCATCTGAAAAGATGTTTAACAATCTACATTAACAATAGAGCTCTCTGCAGAGAAAAACACAATTGCTTCACTTCTTTGAAAGGCTTAGACTTGGAGTCATATTCTTTCGTTTTAATCGCTTTCTCACTTGGAAACCATTTCAGTGAAGTCACTTGTGTATACATTAACACGCGAACAGGATTTAACCTTCATATGGAAACTCAATATTCTTAGAAATCTCACCCCACATCTCTCTTGATCTCTTTAATTAGTCAGCAGCATGACTACAGCACTAGTCAGCTCAAAGCCAAGGGGAAAACATGGGCATGTGTGTTGGTCCTTTATGTTTTGTTTGTCAACGCCCCCTCAAAAGGTTTTGTGTTAAAATCAGCGGACAAAGAAAAACATGAATTCCTCCAAAGAGAAATAAGCAACAAAACCAACACCACATGGCATTTATAAGATTGGGGGTGGCAGTCTGGCAGCCATGGGAGTGCTGGAATCAAAACAATTCAAGTCCAACTGTTCCAACAGGCAGCCTGTTCAGGACAAGGCTTTAACAACTCTAATCTAGCAGACAGAAGCCTCTCAAATATCAGCACAGTTGGATAAAGAAGCCCCAAATGAGATTATTTTTTTGCAGTTTGGCAATTCAGATTTTTTAAGGTTTCGCTTAAGAAAAATGTTTTGACGGAGCATTTGGTCACTGGAGTTTTGTTTTTTTTTGTCACATGAAATGTAACTAAAAATGAATTGTGAAATAAATCCAGTTTTCTATGTCGAACTTTACAGGCAAGCTTTGTTTTTTCAATGAAAGTTAAACAAAATCTCGCCACATTTCCCTTACCGATGGGCTTCCACAATGCAGAAAACATCTCCACTTTAAAACATGTGATATAGTGGAATTCGTTCATTCAATTACATAGTGAATGAAGATGGGTGTGTGCTGAAGATGTAGCTACCGTACATATTATTCTTCAAAATAACGACTAAGCCTCATGTGTTTACAGTCCAGTTAGAAACTATCTGAAACCTTTTTAACCCTGTTGTGAATCAGAGATTGTTATTGTATTTTCCAGGCACATAATGCCATTTTATAGAACAGTGAGGTAACTATGTTCATATTGTATACTTCAAGAATAACTTAAAGCAAATTTGACTTCACAATCTGACGCCTTGAAATTGATCTCTGTCTCTTTAAGAAGTTCTTCTTTCCGACACTCCGTCTTCAGCACGTCATGGCAACAATGTTTCTCCATCAACCATTCTTAGGAGAGTTGGGCAGAGAGGTAGTTCATTTGATAAGCTTAGCAGATTCAAAGTTCCACTAGCTATTTGGTTATTGCTGCTGCTGCTAGTCTGAAGGAGCTTAGTGAGGACGGTGCAGGGTAGAAGTGCTTTTCTACGGCAGAAGCTCGACTGGAGACTGCAACTCCGATATGTAGCTTTGTGGAAATAGGAGGTGCTTTGTATGGGCAAGTGTTTGGGTACCCCGAATGGTTGCCACGGGAGATTCAAGGATTTCTCAGGCATTCATGAAAGTATCAAGGCATCATTCCAGGAACGTTTTTTGGTGAGGGAATAACATGATATAAAGCTAAAAAAAAAAAAAAAAAAAATCTACTTTAAATAATAAATACACATTTTGCATGGGAAAATGTGAAAAAATTGAAAGCATTTCCAAAACCTCTGAGAAATTGTGTTAAATAGTTGAGATTTTCATATTGACCCCCATACGCTGACAGCCTGACATGGTGTGCACAGAAACAAGTGCTGACATGTGAGCACGAAGGATAACTTCATTCACAGACTATAAAATTGCAACAACACATATCCAATCATATCCTGCATTATCAACAAGATGTGATGTACTACAGATAGAAATCAAGCAGTGCATTTCCAGGTAAAACTTTACATGCAAATTCATGGATGTGGTTGGATGCAGCGGCGAGCTAATCGAAGTGCAAGAGCACAGACACAGAACAAGTGCACACCTCGATTTTACAAAGAGAGGCAACGGACAAAAGATGTCATAAAGTGGCCCAGTGCCAAGGGTGGGGTCAGCAGAATAACTGTCAGGAATCACAAACCTGTGCTAGAAGACTCCATGAAAGTAGAGCAGTGCTTTTAATAAAGCTGCCAGGTTTTAGATAGTAAAACCAGCTGGTAATTACTAAATATGCACAGCTGTGTGTGATCTCAGGCATATAACACTCACAAGGGAAAAAAAGAAAACAAAAAAACAAAAAAAAAAAAAACAGCAAATCAATAGCAGCCCCTATTGCCTTCATTTGAAACCATTCCATCGGCAGGACACCCACATTCACTACAGCAGAGGAACAAACAGCTGCACAGAGAAATAGCCCAACCCCTGAAAGAATGCGAAGGCTAAATCCCCCAAAACAGGCCTC
This sequence comes from Poecilia mexicana, assembly GCF_051168715.1. Taxonomy (NCBI): domain Eukaryota; kingdom Metazoa; phylum Chordata; class Actinopteri; order Cyprinodontiformes; family Poeciliidae; genus Poecilia; species Poecilia mexicana. The sequence goes on along the minus strand of NW_028263384.1, from coordinate 25,646,608 downwards.
GGGTTGGGCTCTCTGCACAAGTGTTCATACAAACATGTCTGAGAGCATTAAATCTGCGTAAGGCATAAGTTACTTTGAAAATTAATTAAGCACAAAGCCACCAGGTCTAAAATCTATTACAATAAATATTTTAAAAGCCACATAAACAGTGTCATAAATCCTCTGGCTCATTAACTATTACCATTTACTCCTATGCAAGAGAGAGAAACGCAACTACTTTCAGTCTTTGTCCACCAATTGAGTGGTGAGCTTTTACTGTGCGCATCAATAATAATCTATTACCACGCTCAAACACATTTGTCTTTAATACAGCCCTTTCTAAGCTGCAAACAACAGAGAAAGTCATGGGGGAAGGGAGATGAGAAATCAATGCAGCATGTATGAGTCGTTCTATTAATGCACCGTCATGTAGCCTCCTGACCTTGTGAATGCTGCTACCTGAACATGACTGCGCCAGTGTTGTGGCAAACAACCACCACCAGCTGCTGCTGCTATGAATTCTGATGATGAAATCATCACAAAGTGAAGCATTTAATAGCAAGAACTGTGCAATAAAACACACAAGTGCCAGGATCAGAATCTAAAATGGAAACGCTACTGTCATCCGACTTTTAAACAAAGAAATAAATTAGATAGCAGAACCCTAAAGTCAATACACTGTTTAGTGTAATAACTGCTGACTTCGAAATTTGAGTTATCGCATCCAAAGAAGGGACAATGCTTAAAAATTGGGGTCTGGAATGCACTGTCTGGAATTATTGGAATTGGGTGATTTCATACTTTCTAATTTTTGATTTGCCGTTCAGAGTAGGGCTGCATTACATTAGAACATCTTGAACTGAAAATAATATTAGTAAATCTTGTCATGACAATCAGTGCAATATGTGCTCATTTTCTTCCTCCCCTAATTTCTCCACACTCTGCAGCCATGACTTACGCTCAAAAATATCTCCGTTTTTCTCAAATAAGTAAACGCAGCATAACAAAGCAACAGGTTGCAGTTGCAGCAAAATGCTTCAGCAACTTCAGTATATCATAAGCTAACCGTGCTAATCTCAAATTTAACATGGTTTAAAATGACAACTGTAAAATAATTTTGAGGTTTCTTTCAAATATTAACCCACTCCCGTTGAGCTGCAGATCCGTGCAACACTTGCTGCTCTCTCTCACACAATGTGAGGTTTCTTCTGTTAATAAATTAATATTCAATCCCAATAAAAATGTGCAAAAAAGTTGCTGCATTGTGAAAATAAATGATTTAACAATCTAACATATATCGCTTAATCAGAAGTGTTTTCCTTTTACCAAGTTGAATAAACTTCTATTTGAAGGCACATTGTAAGAAAAAACTAAATACATTGCTGATTGAATTTACATTTTGATGTATGCAAAGACATAAAATGTTGTATAGCTATAAGTAAGGGATGCACCATTCAGACTTATCCTAGCTAATACCAATTGCCAGTTTTGTTTGAGGTGATTTTTTTTTAGTTTAAACACAAATGCGCTGCCATATCTTTAATAGATCTGGTAGATTTGAACCGAACAGAAATTGTAAAATTATCCCAGTTAGTCCAAAATTATCTGATTTTTAGTGAACTGAAAAACATGCATGTGGCAGTTCTTAATTTTGATGCAGACTCGTCAGGATTTCTCTATTAGATGATGTGAGCCAGTTCTGATCTTTAACTGATTCATTCATGTGTCTCTAGCTGCATCCTGTCTTGTAAAGTCAACTAAATATGCTGTAATTTTTTTAAGACTGGGTTATGTATGTACACATACCTTCATCACATATTTCCAAATGTGGGAAAATAGCTACAATCCCACTTGAACTTTCGTACCCATGCAGGAACAAAAGCAAGAGCAGACAAACGCATACATGCAAATCGATAGCAGAGGAAACCCTCCCCTTTTGCAAGCCCACTTCCAACCAAGCAGATCTAGGTCAAAGCTGATTAATGTACCCACAGCCCCCCAGAGGGTTCCTGATCAGGTGGCAGCAATGCCTGTTCACTGACGATCCATGCAAACGCAGGGGTATTGAATGGTTCTGCATTCAGCACCATTAAAACCAAACGGATGGGCCGTGACATTCGCAAGCAGAATAACCGACAAAGCAACACACAACGCTGACCTAAAAGAGCATGCATATCTGCATCAAAACAGCTGGCCACAGAATAAAAAGCAAAAACATGTGTTGACACGAACTGCCTGCCAGCTCCGGACATAGATCAGTTGGATCAGCTCTAAAAGATGAAAAGGATGCCTGCTCGGCATCCATGTCGCTTTATTTATAGACAGTTATGCTATTAGGCGGCATGCATTCCGTAAATCCGATCAGTCTCACATGAATACGCAGCATGAGAAAAAAAACAACTTTTAAATTGTTCTGAGCGTAGACGAGAAGCAGATGAAATTCTTTTAACTGAACTTTTGTTAGCTTGTTATAACGGTCCCAACACAATTTTACATTTAATGTTTCCAACAACTTCGGGTTTTCTGTGACTTGTTTAGGGAATAATTTTACTTAATTCGACAGCTGGAAATTAGAACCTGACACGTAACATTCAAAACAGAATAAAAATAAACTGAGATGTAGTGAAGAGTAAAAAAAGCATCAACGCTGTTAGCTAGATACCTTTAGCATTAGCTCCCGTGCTAGCTAGCCTCTGTTGTGGGAATGTGAAGAAGCTCGTCTTCCCCTGCTTCACAATACGGTAAATGAGGGCGTTGTTCGTTTCAATTTATATTTTATTAAGCAATGCTTCATTATTTTTTATATATATATTCTGATTCGTGGGACAAGTTTCTCCAACACAGCAGCGTACATGTTACCTCGGAACGCAGCTTGGAGATGATCGGTCAATCTCCCAGGTCGCAAAGAGGTTCATGGGCACGGGCATACTGCTGGATCCAGAGCCGAGGACCACAGCCCCGGCCAGCGCTCCGGTCGGGGGCATCGTCGGTGCAGGTCCGCCGCTGCTGCTGCCCGGATTCAGGAAAGCAGCCCGAACGCCTCCTCGCTCCACAGCCGCCGCCATCATCACCACCACCACCACTGCCTGGAAGCAGCTATAGTTGAGCGTCGGACGAACGCGGGAGCCGCTGATGCCCTGCCGCCACCAGCTCCTATTCCTCCGGTCTCCCAGCGTCCCTTCACAGACTGGGGATGTTGATAGGCGGGGCGGGGCTTGTCCCCGCTGATAGGGGGCAGTGTTGGGGGGTGGGGGGACTTTTATTTACAATTCAGCAAGACTTGCAAACATATGGGTGATTCTGATTCAAGGTACATTTAAATGGAAGAGGAGGTGGGCCATTGGATTAAAAAAATTATAACTGATATTATTTTTACAATTTTGACTTTAATCTTGCAATGTAAATTCAGAATTCTGAGAATTTCTCAGAACAATTGTCTGAATTTATTTTATTACTTTATTCTCACAGATCTGACTTCAATCTCAGAATTCAGACTTTAATCTCGTAGTTCTGACTTTAATCTCGTAATTCTGATCATTTTGATTGAAGCCTCAAAATTTTGACTTTAATCTCTAAACTCAACATTCTGAATTCTGAGAATTCTCACAATTCTGACTTAAATCCCACAATTCTGATTTAAATCTTAGAATTCTGACTTTAATCTCTGAATTTATGCTAGCCATTTTGAGAAAGAATTCTGACTTAAATTTGGCAATTTATGTCAGACTGTGGAAATCTCACAATTCTGATTTTATTACCATAATTCTGAGAATAATTCTGAGAATTATTACCATAATACTGATATTATGGTATTGATTTTGTATTACCATTATAAAACTCTAAACTCAGTTTTCCATGCAGAGTTGCTGAAACAGGAAAAACAAACACACGCTCACACACATACCTAAGCACAAGTTACAGTGTTCAGTTTGCTTAACTGTCGTGTTTGGGACACGGGAGGAAGGCGGTGTGCCTGGAGACAATCCACCCATGTAGAGGCAGAGCATGCAGTCTCCAGGCAGAAAGATCCCAGGCTAGGATCTCAAACCAGGACATTTTTTTTTGCTACAAATCAACAGTCTTACCAACTGTACCACCATGCAGCCTTGCAAAGGTGAATATATACTTAAGGGGAACTCTCCTTGTAAAAGTCGAGATTGAATAAAAATGATACAAAAAATCTTAACTAAATCTGGCTGTTGCTGACTGTGTGAAACTAACTCCAGTCATGTGAATAGATTGATAATTATATCTTTCTGTACATGAATTACCTTGGAATGACATTCGGTGTGAACTGGTGCTATGTAAATAAACTGAGCTAAACCAAATTTCACCATTTGGAGCTGCCCAGATTTGACAAGTTGAAGTGCTGTACATTCTGAAATGGCTCTGTCTGTAGACAGTCCAGATCCAAGAAAACAAAGGGGAAAAAGGCTTTTGTTATTTTTGAAAAAAAAAAAAAAAAAAAAAAAAAAACAGAAGGCAGCCTGATAAAGTCTGGAAAAGTTTGTAAGTTTGAATTGGCAACCCTTTATTGAAAAATGTTTTAACTTATACATACATTCTTGCTCATGTTGTAATTCTGGTGGATGTTTTGATATGGTTCCTATCAGGATAATTAATTTTTTATGCTTCTATTTCCTACATGAACTGTTTGCTAGGGACCCATGATGCGTCTGTTGGTCTTTTATATCTCTTCTGGTTCATTCAGTCAACACACTTGTGCAAAATTTCCAGGTCATCCTTCCTTCTGTCCTTTTCCAAGTGAACTCTCTGCCTCTCCAGGGCCTCGCCCAACCGATTCCAACAGATTGCTCAATGCTCTGACTTTGCCCACCCAAGCTGTCCTCTAACCGTCACAGACTCTCCGTCATAACCTGACTTTCAAGATTTTTTCATCATAAATCCCATGAAGTCTATCCAGAGCCCATTGTTTTGTGTTGCTCCACAATATGTTTCATCTCACCTTTCAGGTGTTTTCTGTGTTTAAATTCTTGATTTTTTTTATTTATTTACTCTAAACAGATAAAACAAAACATTGCCACCTAATTTACGAAGGTCACACATAAATCGTTATATCTACAAAATAGAGCAGTGAACTTATTCAAACTTAATTTCCTTTTAAAAATCACTACATCTTCCACCTTTTTTCAATGTCTTCACATGCTTTTGTGATTGTGCAACACCTGAAACCTCATGCTCAACTGGTGATGGTGTCATTATTCATATGGCGCAAATGTTAGGAAATCCAATGACAGTATCCGTGACTAAAGACTCCAGTCGAGCTGACTTGACTTAACATGCTCATGTGGGTTGGGTAACAGTGCGACAGTCTGTTTAGGGTTGGCTGAAAACCAAACGCTTACAGATTACCACTAAACTCTTTGAAAAGTGGAAAAAAGCAACAAGTTGTTACTAGTTCGGGAAAACCCACAAATATGACACACACAGTGAATAAGCCTCCTTTTTGTTTTCTATTGTCTTTTAAAATCCGGTTTTACGCACGATGCATTTGCAACACTGTAGCCAGAAGCAAAGCTGGAGTCATTAAAAAAAAAAAAGAAGAAAAAAAAAGAAAAGAAACTGAATTCACTACGTCACTTGGCAGATTAACAGTTATAATGACCTATCTCAATAGGACATGGTGTATGGAGGGAGAAACAATTAATTCTCCAGACTCTGCAAAACTGCTGCAGTATTTTTAAATGACTTAAGAGCCAAGTTCAGTCAGATTGCATGGAGAGTGTGTGTGTGAACAGAAATTTTCAAGTCTTGCCAATTGGGTTTGAACTTTCACTAGGCCATTCTAACACATATTTATCCTTTGGTAATAGAAATTCATTACATTTATAGGGATTTTCTAGTCATACTGGCCTCTCAAAGTGCTTTACACTAGAGCCACTTTGATACACAGTGGCTCACATTCATGAGAATGGCTGATACAGTGATACACAGATCAGTAACCTGGGATTAAATGTCTTGCCCGCACACTGACATTTGACGGGGGAAGCTGCAATCAGACCCACAACTTTCTAATTATAAGACAAATACTTTGCCAACTGAGCTACAGATACCTCAATATCTAAGCCTGATCTAAACCAGGCGTGTTCAACATGAAGCCTGTGGGCCATTTACAGCTCTCAAAATTATTTTCTGTGGCCAGTGACTGCAATTCAAGAATGCTGCAAATTTTACCTGTCAGCGCTGACACTCAAAGAGATTTTACAGGAGGTTTTCACAGAAAAATTTAAATCTTCCAAAAATCATAAATGTTATGTAAAACAGATTACAGCATTTTGGTTAATCTTTAGTGCAAATTTTCTTTAATTTATTTTTTTTAGGAGGTTTGATAACAAAATTCAAAAGCAGACTTAGAATAAAATGTGGCAAATTACAGCAAGCACTTTTGAAAAAAAGAGGAGTGCCATAAGTGTTTCCTGTTTTTGCTGTTGAGAATATATTTTTTTTCTTTAGTCAAAGAAACTTTGGACTAGAAAAAAAAAACCTTTATGTTTCAGCTAAATTATTTGTTAATTATTATTATTTGTTAATAAATTACTAAATTTATTTTAGTTCTTTAGCAGCTTGGGATGCAAAATAATTGTAAACCACTGATCTCAAACATTTTGTTGAAGTTCTGGCTTTATGTCTAGGGTCCTGCAAATGCTGAAAATCATTGTATATCACAATGAGAACAGGGAGGATTTGTTCAGGGTGATTTGCAGAGTTTGCTTTCCATCACACAGTATTTAGCATGTATGCCAATGTTCATCAATGTCCCCTTGCAAACCTAAGAAGTTCACAGAACAGCCCGAAGTCATATGGAAATGTAATTCATTTTTATTTATTAACAATTCAAAATTATGCACAATTTTAAATACATTAAAGTTTGTAACCTCACAAAAAGGCTGAAAGTTCTGAAGCCTTTATCTAAGACCTGTTTGTTTTTCCTTTCTAAGAACGTTGAGCTACAAATGTATTTTGGTATGTACTGCCACCCAGTGCTCAAAAACAGTACTGCAAAAGTAATGTGGCGCATTCACCGCAGCTGCTGCATTCTACCGATCCTCCAGTAGATGGCACACCATCTCTATGTTTCTGTGTGTCTGACATTGAAAGAACAATTGATTCTCTGCTGCCTCCTTCTTCCTTCTCATCACTCCCGACTGAACTTTTTTCCTCCTACAAGTGTGAGTGGGTGGTGCACGTAGCGTGACACAACTGATGTTTCCACCGAAACGACAGGCTGACACTTTTGACATGGCTTTCACCTCAGCCATGAGATTGTCATGTACCTCAGGATGCATGCTCTTGTGGCATGCGTTCTCCAATCTTGATGTCAAGCGAACAAAGATCAGGAGGAGAAACAGGGCTGCGAGTGCTGATGTTTCAGAAAGACCGCAGGGCACTTCCTGGCATCAGAGCTGGCGAGCAGACTTTGACACTGGCAGAAGAGCGATTGCTGAAATGCATCTCTCTCAGCACAGCCTCTGTTAGGGAGCAACATCTTATTTCACTGAAGCCCTTTCATGATTCCAGAGCAAGACAATGCAAATGTGGCTTCCAAGCATACATCTATTTTTAGGTGTGAGCTATTGTTTTAGGTGTGGGGTTTTGTTTGCATGCCACCCCCACACATTGAAATGGGATTTTTCTTTTAATGAAGAAGTCTTTGAGGACAAACAACTTCTTTTCAATCACAGTGCAGACTGTGAACTCCCATATTCTGGTTTAAATGTTGAAATAAAATCCTTTGAGAAAACTTGGTAGAGAGAATGTTTTGAGCTGTAAGAAAATAAGAGAAAACTTCAAGACTGCTCTTTGAGAATTCTTCTAACCCCTAAAAAAGGAGAGAGAAAACAAGCATCATCTCTGCTAGAATTTTACAACAGTTTGGGAACACATGCAGCAGTCGTTTCCATCTAAAAAAAAAAAAAGTATAATAAATAAATACCACCTCCACACTCATTGGCACCCCTGGCAAAAAGATGCTGTAAAAAATTCTATAAAAAAAAAGAAAAAAGTGAAGAATAGCTGATTGAGACACTGGCCTAAATACTTAGAAAACCAAACATTCAATTGAAAGCATTATTACTTATTTATTACAAAATCACAGATGCCATACTTACTGGTATCCTTAGCAGACTCTATAAAATAAGTATAATGCCTTGTACAAAAATATAAACTAACGTGAAATAGCATAGAATAGAATAGAATCCATTCAGGTATCACAGGTAAGTGGAAGCATGCAGAGTCACGCAAAGGTAGAAAAAAATTTTAAAATAAGAATAAGACATAGTACAGTAGATTTTATTGTTAGGAGCAGTGATGATTACAAAGGCCAAAAGCTGCTGGGAGGAAGGATTTGCGACAATGTTGCTTTGTAAACCTAAGATGCACAAAGAAGGTCTGTAACTGAAGACGGTCTGTAGCACAATAACAGCTTCATGCATGGGCAAGAAGCTATTATCCATTAGTGGTGCTGTTTTAGCTACAGTCTAGGTATGAAAAACCGTACCAAAGTTTCAAAATCATCTGTATTGCGAATTATAACTTTGTCTCCTGCTACCTTCAAAAAGAAAATGAAGACTACCTAGAGATATCAAACAGAAACATTTCTCTTTCTCTCTCCTTTGTTGACTTCATTGATGTTTGAAAGCAGAAAGGATTTGCAGTTTTATGTTCACAACTTAATTGTTTAGATTATCTGTGGAGCTGCATTGAGAAAAAAAAAAAGGGGGTTTGCATCAGAGTCTATCAAGGCCAAGTCATTTACCACGACTATAGAGGAGGTTTCATTCATCACGGAAACCGCGCGCAGTGATTTAGCTCATTTCCCACACACAATCCTGCTGCCACCCCGGCTCTCAGTGCTCAGCTATTGGTCTCCAGTGAGCAGCCAGGCCCAATTTAAAGATCCAGTCTATTTTTAATCTGCTGGAGAGATTGCCACATGCCCTGATACAATAGAACAGATCAATCTAAAGCACACATCGTTCCCTCGTAAAGCACGCCTTGCACCTCTCACTCCTAGTCACACCTCAAAAAGCTAAGGGGCTGCAGATAAGCCGCTGATCTAATTAAGGTTGTGCGAGCCCGGCACATTAAGGATATTATTTCTCATGGATTATATCCTTTGACAAGACGCCATCAATGCACAGTTTCGTGAATTATGATTCAGCCCAGGTTATTATGATTTATTTTTTGCTTGGCTTAGATTGTGATGCTGATTTAGTGTGAGCAACATTTCACCAGAGAGGTGAAACATAAGACGTCTGTTATCATAGATCTTATTAAATCTGGATAGCTGCAATGAGAAGACACAACACAGCCCACTTATCTCTGTTTCAGTGAAATTATAACATTGCTGTAGGGAAGCAAAGCTCAGTGTATGTCTCTATGAGTAATCCTGAGACGTCAGTGCAGTCTGGATTACTGACCAGATACAGTTTCTAAAAAAGGGTCTGTTTTGAACTAGCTGTCAGACTATGTGTGTGTGTTTTTTGTAGTCTTTAAATAATCTCCTGAACAGTTTACACTGAATAAATAATTATGTAGTATAAAGAAAATCCAATTTTATCATCTTCAAGTGGGCAAAAATTTATTCCAAAGATTTATTTTGTATTTTCTAGTCGTAGAAGTTGCAAAAGAACCCAGAACAAAAAAAAAAAAAAATACATGCCTCAACCCTAAATGTATCCCAAAGAGATCTTGAAGACATTTAGAAAACTGATGAGACAAAAATTGAAAATTTCAAAAGGTGCTACCTGTTACATCTGGTTTAAAACCTATGAGGAGACACTTCATTAAAAAAAAAAAATGTCATGCATATGTCTAGGTGGTGCTAGTGTGAACGTCTAATTTTATCAACAGTCTGATCCACCTTAAAAAGTACAGTAAGATATTTGAAAATGTCTTCAGACATTACAAATACTTATTTGATTCAAGAAGTAATGGATGCTGTAGTCAACAGATGATTTTGTGTACAACAGTTATCGGTTATTTTTTGCATATCTTTACACATCAAAAGTTGTGCTGTGAATTTTGGATCACCTTAGCATCGCACCAAAAGCAGTTAGAGGTAGAGTTTAGAAAATAGATTCAGATATTGAAAACCTAATTTTCAAAGTGTTATCTTTTTACTATTATTTAAGGTCAGAGGCATCTTATCTTCATCATAGATAAAATAATGATTTAACTAAAATTGATGGAACTGAGAAACCCAAGAAATGGAGATCATTTCAGGAATAGGTAGCAGTCCACTGCTGAAATGAAAATGCCCTTTAGAGGTTATGATTGAAATAAGATTCTTTAACACCAGTACTTGGTTTATTATCAAAGAAGAAAGCCTTGTGGCAATGTTAAGGTTTCTAAAAAGACAAATAGTTAATAGGAAATTGCACAGACAGTGCTTTGCAGAAATATTAATACGTTTTCAGCTGTTTTCCCCCCACAACTGGTGTGCAACAACCTCACACTTGGTTGTACTTTATTGAGCTTTTAGTTGTTATTGAAAGCTTTAAACATCACACAAAGCACAATTTCCAAGTTACCATAACAGGCTAGCCAAGAAGAATTAGAGAAACAGCCAAGACGCCCATTGTAACTCTGGAAGAGCCACAAAGATCCCCAGCTCAGTTGGAAGAAGCTCTGGGAAGGACAAATATTAGTCAGACGCTCCACAAATATGGCTTTCATGGAAGAGTGGGGACAAAGGAAACTATTGTTGAAAGAAAGCTCTAAGACGTCCTGTTTAAATTTGACAATAGCCACGTAGAAGACACAGCAGACACGTCGAAGAGGGTGTTCTGGTGAGATAAGACCGAAATTAATATTTTTTTCGTTCATGAAAAACTCTGTGTGGTAAAAAAAAAAAAAAAAAGACTGCACATTATCCACCATTCCCACTGTGAAACATGAAAATGGCAGCATGATGCTTTGAGGATGTTTTTCTTCACCAGGGAAAGGGGAGCTGGTCAAAGTTGATGGAAAAATGAATGAAGCTGATGAAGAAAAAGCTGCAAAACAGTTGAGACTGCAGCAGACGTTCACCTTATAGCAGGACAACAACACCTAACACACAGACCAGAAGTCCACAGCTCTGATCCCTGTTCCAACAAACATAAATTAAATGTACAGCCTGTTACCAGCAGTGTGAAAACAGGGATACATCTAAAAGTTCCAGAGAGAGCAGCTCCCAAGGATTTGAGGTTGAAATTCCTGGTTTGGATCAAAGTATGTTCATAATGTCAAGAGTGAAACTCATCGAAGAACCTGTGACAACACAAGAAAGCTGATGTTCACACAAAGTCCATAAAAAAATTCCTGAAATCTGTGGTTGCATTAATAATTGTTGCAGGGGAACATATCTGGCAATTCAACCCAGATAAGGATATTTGCAACTTTTAAAACTCATAATTAAGATTCTTGAGCAGTGTAGATTCTCATTTGTTTTCTTTCTCACATATTTCAACATTTTAACAGGCATACATTTTGACAATGCTATAAAAAACAACAAGGAAATATAAAATTAGTTCATGAAGTCCTGCTAGGATCATAAGGTTTGTAAATCAGAAAGGACATGAAGTGCCAGCTTCAACGCTCCCCTCGATGTTGCTGTACGTGAACTCTGCATTGAGCATTCATAATTCCCATCCTTTCAGCAGCATTACCGCACCAGCTCAATTGATGTGAAGAATGTACAAGCACACTCCCCTGCCACTCATTGTTTTTCCTCTATTCTAGACATCTGTTTGCATCAATGTCTGTCAGAGAGCTGGCTAAGGAGAAACCCTCCAGGAGTCCTAAAGACCTGCAGCAGGTCTCACGGCGCGACTCGGTAGCCTCACAAAACACAACACTGGACACCCGCCAGGATTAGGAGGAAAAGCTCTGCTGCCATTTAGATCATCATTTACATAGAAGCAGGATATGCACCTGCCTGCTTTCTCTCTCCTTCTTATCCTTCATGCATTCAGATGGGAACCATTGTTCAAGAGGAGTCATTTTCCATTTAGATTTCCCAAAGTAAAACGTCCACCGTTTTAATAAGAGCTGGTTATTTTCTCCTTTGGAATTGTACCTGGATTTCAAGTACAGATCTTTCTCTCTATTAACCTCAATTTCTAAAATGGCAGCCCCGAGGTAGGTCTGATTCCTGCACTCCTTTGAACTCAGCTGCAATCGGAAAACCGAAACTTCTCCATGAAATTGAAAAGGTATCTACCTATCACAGCGCTTCCCTGAAGTCAACCAAAAAGTCTCGAAGCAAGTTGCGAAATGCCGTATTTTGAAGGGTCGGTCGCTGTTGGAGCGTATGGCAGCAACAACTGCCATCAGCATTCCTCCTCAGCAGCCGCAGAGAGCCGCTTACTGTAACTGTGCCCTCGCTTCAAAATGCTTATTCTGTCCATGTAGAAAGAAAGTGCAACAAGATTTATTTTATCTCAAGACTGAAGCAAAATGCAATGCCTTGCAACAATATTCTTAACCTTTAAGCTTCTCCACCTTTTGGCATGCTATAAAGAGAAACAACAATGCATTTTGCTAGGATTTTACAATGCATATTTGTGCAGTGGGAAGAAAATAATGTGTGGTTTTCAGAATGTTTAACAAAGAAAAATCTTTTGCAGGATACTGTATGCTAAAAACAAGCATTTTACTCTGAGATGTCATAGGCCACATAGCTTGGCACAGCAGCCGTGTTATTGGATAGGATCGTGTGTTTTCAGTTCTGTGAGGGTTTTGGGATGGCGTGAGGTCTTGTTGACAGCGTATGTTGGTTGGGGGGATCTGCTGGGTGTCGGTCAGCAGCTGTGGTAAAGGTTGAGTTTCAAATTTATGATTTGTTTAACAATTTTTTCATGAAGGTGACTGGGGAAACAGGGTAATGTCACATTTTCTAGCTTTTGTAGAGCAAATTTGCTAGGACAGGACCGAGCCCACAAAAAGAGTAACACCTGGTAAAAAAGTAAAAAAAAAAATTCAAAAGCACAAATTAATCCCAGCCACATGGAGAACAAGGACTGAAAAATACCCAGAGACCAGTGAAAACTCTGAATCCCAAAATGCACATAATTAACCTGTTTTCATGGCAGCTGCTATGATCGTATCCAAAGTGAAGTACAGTCTGCTGTCAGTGTATCCTGTAATCTGATCATAGGTTCCCTAAGAAAAGATGTCAACAAAGCAGCTTCACTTTGACATTTATTTCTTCATTTTTGCTACATTTTTCTCGTTTATTAGTTTTTCCTTCTTCTTTTAAAGATTTGTTTCAGCAGTTGCAGGGAGGAGAAAGAAGGGGAAGATATGGACCATTTCCTGAGTTGTTATTTTTTTCCAGTTTTATTTAGTAGTTTAGTTGAATGTTGCTAGCTTGACTAAAAAGTTTAGTGGAAGTTTTAGCTGATACATTTTTACATTTTGGAGAGAATTGCTTATTCTGTATATGTACACAGTTTGAGACTGAGGGGTATTTGGCTACTCCTGATAATAGGATGATGTCCTATGTGTGTTGCGAAACACACAGTCAAACAGGATGATAGTCCATCTTATTCTTTCATTTCTCAAAAAAAAAAAAAAAAACAGCAAAGGAAGATTGCTTATCTCTCTGGGTCTGGCGAAATTGCTTATCCAATCTTGCAAAGTCTTGGGATTTGTCACGGATGGAAAGCACTTTGGAGAACAACTCTTTGTCACCTTCAGCCTTGTTGTATTAGTGATGAAACATGTACTACTCCTGTTCATTTACTCAGCAGTAATACATGAACTGTAGACTAGGCCATCATGGATTTGATAATACCCCAATTATAAAATGCAAATTTGTGGAACAGTGGGAAACTGAGAAAGCCAACAGATTTTATGGAGTGCTCGTTTTCATTTGAGCTGCCCTCAGCAAACAGGACATTCACAAGGTGGACAGGACACAATCCTTCTTTAGAAAAGCCATAGGAGTTTGGATTGGGGTTAAGGAACTAGAAGACTGTTTTAAATCAGAACAAAAAAAGAGCTACTACAACCTTTGATTTGCATTAAAAGAGGGAAACAAATCAAAGTATCGCCTGTTTCGCATCAAGCTACAACGATGCAACTAAAAAAACGCAACTATCTATGACTGGAAGACTGATGTCAGGATGTTTTTATGTTTTATGAATTTTCTAGTGTACATGTTATGTTTTGCAAAGTAAAAAATGCTCTTGAATGGTTCGCTTTAAGCTGTCCTTCAACGTGCACTCAGCTGTGACGGGAAGCAGGCCGCACAGCCTGTCAGCAATGTCAGCAAGCCTCGCCTTGACCTCCCCTCTGCCCAGAAGTTGTCACAGATTTCTCTTACTCCCCCTCTTGACGGCATTTTCGAGGCAGCACAGGAATTGGTATTTTACAGCTGAACAGGAGTAGGGAAAGGATCACCTAGCAAACATAGCCCTGAGGGCAACAATATAAAAACAGCGTGACTTTATCTTGTTGGTGAGCTTTAAATGTCAGGAGCATATTCCCTGACCTCTGTCAAAACTAAATTCTGTCAAAGTGAAGCCGTGATTCAGTGTGTGACCTGTTACCTTCAGCTTCAGATTCAGGAAAAAAACAAAACAAAAACAGAAGCTTCGTATATTAGAGTGGGAGTTATGCTTCCCAACATGAGCTGTTCAGAGCCTGAGAGAAGACGCCGACTTGTTTTGCAACATGAGACATCTGCAAAGCAATTTGAGAAAAACTGGCCAAAGTTTCTGTGTTTATGTGCCTCTGCCTATCAAAAGCAGACAGATGTACAGAAAAATTTTTTTTCTTTCATATTTTTCCATAACATATTAAGCACTATCAGTTAGTTTTTCCTCAGTGCACTGAGGGCTGTGCAGTTCTGGAATCAGATCCACTACAAGCCAGTGGTCAAACCTATATGTGAACAGCATAAAAAATGGTTCTGTGAGGTGTCCTGTTGTGCTAAACCACAAATTCAGTTTTCAAACAAGTTTAAGACTCACTGGCTCCTTTATTGCTTAATCAGAAAATCAGAGTTTGTTCAAATGGAAGAACTGAGAGCAAACCGCCATGTGTTTTGCATACGAGTAAAATCAGTCTGTTTCAAACTCAAAACTTCTCTGTCCACTAATATGTAAATATATTTAATCTCACAGTCCTGAGTGCCACACCCTCACATGCCTGCCTATGCTGTGTTATTATTAGGGCTGTATAAACTGCTACTGTCATCTTAAGAGTTTTCAGACTTTCCTCTGCCTTGGCAAACTTTTTTGACAAAATTAAAAGATGTAAAGTTTTAATTTTTTGCTAATTATCAGACACACTTTCCTCAGACATGTTCATGCTCTGTCTTATGTTTGCTCATTTAACAGAAAAGAAAGTTGGGCTTCTAGAGAGGGTTTTGAAAATTGCTGAATATATTTCCAGATTTGAAACAACACTTTTAGTCATCTGGAAACATTAAAGGTCAAACTTTCTTTACCAGTTGATACACAAAATCCTCTATTTGGGCAATTACAAAAGGGAATCCTACCCATGTACCAAATGTTAGCATATCACCTGATGTTAGCATAATTGCCTCTGGTCCAATTTAGGTGACTTAGGCATTTGGTTTCCGGATGCCTCCCTGATGAGGTGTTCTGGACATGTTCCACCAGGAGGAGACCCAGAGGACGACCCGGGACATGCTGGAGGGACGGTGTGCCTGGAAATGCCTTGGGATTCCCCCAGAGGAGCTGGCCCAAGTGGCTGCATGGAGAGAGGGAAGTCTGGGCCGCTCTGCTTAGGCTGCTACCTCCGCAACTCGACCCTAGATTAAAGAGAAGACGATGGATGGGTGGCACTTACAAGGTGAATTAACTCTGAGTTAAGAAATCAAAGCCACAAGGATGAGCTGTTAGGGTAAAATAATTATCTTTGCGTCAAACAGAAGTATCTTAGAGGAGAATTAGCAGAGAGACTGAGAACTTCTGCAAATGGCTACAATGTTTGCTTCTGAAGTCAGTGCAAACAATTTATTTCTGAAGCCATTACTTTACCTTAAACAGAGGGCAGCCATGATGGATTTTGAGTTTGAGTTTGTTAAAATTATTTTTTACTATTTTTAAATTGCAGATTAGATAATTGGTGAGTTATGCTAATTCACAAGGTAACTATTAGCAATACAAGCTAAAAACATTCCTAATGTTTTCAATCAAAGTTTATTTGCATAGCAACAAGGCAGTTCAAATTGCTTCACATCATAAAAACACAAAAATACAAAGTCATAGAGCACACAGTCAAGAACTGAAGCATTACATTTTGTCAAGTGCTATTGTTATACATCAGATTGTTAATTAATGTTTCATTTATAATGTTTCAAAAGCAACTGTAAAAATGGTGGGTTTTTAGTCTAGATTTCGACTTTTTTGCAGTTTTCTGGAAGTTTTATACATTAAAACCTGCCTGTTCACCAACAGAGGTTGGAAAGTATCAAATGCTCAAATAACACACAAACTATCAGAAGTAACAGTTTACTTCTGTTTATTACAGTTTATTACAGTGTAACAATTTATTTCTGAAGCCATTACTTTACCTTAAACAGAGGGCAGCCATGTTGGATTTTGAGTTTGAGTTTGTTAAAAAACCTCCAACTTCTCTACTTGTAATTCCCACTTCAGGGCAGCTCCCTGATTATTTTGTCGCTTTAAGCCTGGAAATATCTGACTTTTGAGTAAATATGGAACACACAATGGAACTATATCAAAGTATTCTTTTCTCTGTCATATGATTTTACAAGAAAACATTTGAATTTATTCAGGTGGTACTTGCAGGTAGCAAATCAAGATACATGGTGTCAAAACAGAGAGTAAAATCTCACAAGATAAAAACTAATTATGTCATGCAAATTAAATCACAAGTCACAAGTTCAGGAACTTGCTCGTCATTTGCCCGACCCAGATATGGAAATAAAAACTAACTCTTCAGAAGTAAAACTTGAAAAGCAACACTGAATACTTCCTGTACTTTTCCCTTACAACGCCCACACAATCTATTGCACGTAGCAATGAATCTGTGGGTTTGTCACCTCGCCAGCTGTCGCCTATTTTCGCTCCTATTAAAACGGTAAGCAGTTATCTCCTTCATTTATTTCGTGCTGCTACATTCAGGCTCCGACAAATAACAATTTGCACTGTGACAGAAACTTCTCTTTTTCTCAAAGTTTGATTTCTGTGGAGTTTTTCTTTGTCAGCTTGCACTTTGACTTTGCAGGGACTTTTCCGTGAACAGAAAGCAGACTTACTTTTCTTTGTAAATTAAATGCCGCTTTTTCAGAAGGAGACACACAAATCAGGGACACTGGAACGAGACTGGGGTTTTTGAAAGCGACTAATGATAGCTATTTTGGAGTTTGCAAAAAAGATGGAACTTTCCTTGCAACTTTAGATTTTGTTTTTTTAGAAATGAAGTTGATTTTTAATTAAATGTAACACAGTGAATTTTTTAATTTGAAAGGAACATAGGCAGCACTTTCTTTATCTGACTCTTGACAGGAAAAGAGCACTGGAAATTTTCTGCGTTATGCAACGCCTGTCAGAAGGAGGCACACTGGAATCTGACTTATGGGATGGAGTCAGCTGGACTTGTCATAATAGTAAAGTCGAGTTTAATTATTACATTTTAAGCTAGAAAACAAGAAAAGCTTTAAAGTAATGTATGTAAGTACAAAACCAGTAATTTTCTAATTATTTTTAAATCTGAAAGGTAATTTGAAAAAGCACTTTTTTTTTAGAAACCATAAAAGCCCTCTGAGTCAGGCTGCTAAACCAAGAAGGCACTACGACACTAAGATGTCCCCTCAAAGGTTTCTTCCACTTGCACTTTTTTACACATTTTACTGTCAGATGAAGATAACCTGAGTTAATAAAACCTGCAGTTTTAAAATGAGAACTTTATTAATCATCAACCTGGCCCAATGTGAAAATTTAATTGC
This sequence comes from Poecilia mexicana, assembly GCF_051168715.1. Lineage (NCBI taxonomy): Eukaryota > Metazoa > Chordata > Actinopteri > Cyprinodontiformes > Poeciliidae > Poecilia > Poecilia mexicana. The sequence continues at coordinate 25,628,679 of NW_028263384.1, read as the reverse complement.
CTAAAAACTAATAAATTATTTTGTCACCTTTTGAAGAGCTGTTTTTATATTATATTCCTGTGAAAGTCAAATCAAGTCACATTTATTTAAACAGCACATTTGAGTAATGAGGGAGTTTGAAATGCTTTATACTATAAAAACACAACATAATTAACAACCTAAGCAGAAAAGACACATTACATTACAGTGACAGAATAAGTAGAAGTAATGAAAGGTTACTGTCTGGACCAGAAATAATCTATTTTTAAGTTGTTATTATTAATAAAAGGCATTTCTAAACAAATGGGTTGTTGATTAAAAGACATGTTAGCAGGTTTGAATTTTTCTACAAGTTTGTTTCCGATTAGAGGAGCATAGAAAATGAATGCTGTACCTCCATTTTGCAAAAATAGTTTTCTTTCAGTTCTTTTAGAAGATTTTCAAACTGAAATGAACAACTTGATATGCCATGGCATCTCAACTGGATGTACGTTCAGACTAGGCATCTCCAAAACCTTTTGTTTATATTTTTCCACCGTTCAGGGGTAAATTTGTTGGTGTCTCGCTGCAGATTCCAATATCCTTGATTTTGAGATTACAAACTGACAGTCGGGCTTTTTTTCTTTAGGATTTTTTTTGGTGTGGAGTAGAAGTTGTGTTTCCATTAATTACATCAACTCATCCAAATGCTGAAGCAGCAAAGCAGCTCTGACCATCGTCCTCCCACTACCACGTTGAAAAATGTGTTGGAATGTACCATCTAAAGTAAGTTGGTTTCATTTATTTCTTTATGGCACAGACAGTTTATATTAATAATGTCGTAAGAAAAAAGTACGTCACCTCGGAGCACCGTTAAAACTTACTGGTAAATTCAGGTCAGGTATGTTGACGTATGAGGCTCATCAAAATCATGACTTTTTAGCTTTCCAAAGTTCTTGCTTCCAGAAGATAAAGAGTTTGCTTATGTGTGGCGATTACATGGACGACTTTCCTTGGTGAGGCTAAGGAATTAGAAAAGCATAAGAAACCAAATATAAAATGGTCTGTTATCTCACACCTAGCGGGAGTCTATGCACCAGATGTCATCTTTATGTGGGTAATGGGTTATCGCATCTTGAGGCACAGATTACAGGCTTATTGTCCTCCCCTCCCTCTTTTAGATATGACGTTTTCATTATCTTGTCCACACACTGTCACCTTAATGACTCGGCTCCCTCTCCTCAGCCTGATGCGTAGTCACAAAGAGGCTTAGTTCCCCGCCACCTCATTTACCCTCTCACACCAATCTTAATAGCTCCTTATCACCATAAACATATCACTGGATTCCAGTGATGACTTTCTGGTTATTAACTTTCATATCGCAGCGCTAAAGCCGATGAGAAGATGGGAAATTTATAGGGACGCGGTTTGAAAATTAGAAATGGTTAATAGTTGTTTAGCTTTATCTACTTGGAATGTGATTCGGAACAGTCTGACAGATGCACTTATCAAACTGCACATTGGATGTGGCGCCAAATGTCAGCGCAGTGGAGAATCTGCAAAAACATTTAAAGTAGAAGCTCGATTTTGTGCCAAACAAAGAACCTTTTCTTCTCTAAAGGCTATTTAGCTGTAGTGTGACATAAAACAAGCAAATACGGCCGAGACTGGACATCATATTGGCAAATGAATGAAATGTTACGGCTATTCACAGCCATTAGCACCCTAAATTATCCACTTGTTTAATCAATATGAACTTAATCAGGTTGGACAGCTTAATTACTTAACTAACTTTGAGTTGGTGTCGACTTATTGCCTGTCTGTACTTGAGACGCAGGGAAAACCACAACGGAATAAAGTGGGATTAGAATGCTACAAAGTGAAGCAAGAGCAGCACCTTCATGCACAAATGTAATGTGGATCATGTTGAAGGCAACGAGAGCATAATTTTAGATGCATAATCGTCTCGAGGGAAAATCCGAAAAGTCGACTGCCTCCTCGGCAACGTGCTGCCTCATTTAATGAACATTATAATCCTAAATGTTCTGACCTTCTGGCAAAAACAGCAATGTTTTGAAGTAAGGTAGAACGTAAACACTTTGTGTGAGGGTTATCAGGCAAAGATCATGATAAGACACATTTTGACTATATGCAAAATTCTTCTACAAAGCGCAATTTCCATCCAAATGACATACATCCCCTTGCCAAACCATTCATAGTAAACATTCTTGTAATTTGGCTCCTAAATAAAAGTCACTCTTATTGAGATTTAATATGGTAACCCGTGATATAAACATAATTGTGAGGTGGAAGGATAATGATATATGATTTCCGAAAAGTTGTCACAAATAAAAATCTAAAGACAACGGTGTGCATTTGTTCTTACTTCATTACTGATCCACCATAAATTCAATCCAGTTGCTCCAATTGCTTCAGAAACTTGATTAGAGAAGCAGTCAAAGTAAAACAAAATCACAATTATTAGTCATGAGCTGCACAAATCAAGCCTTTATGAAAGAGTGGCAAGGAGAAAGCAGTTTGCCAAAATCCATGTCAGGGGCACAACAAGTATGTGGAAAAAGATGAACTCAAACTAGAATTTTTGGCCCTACAAAAACATAATGGTGGCAGCATGATGCTGTGGGGATGCTTTTCTTCAGCAAGAACATTGAAGGCACTAGGAGTTGGTGAAAACATAGACAGAGCTAAACAAAGGGTAAAAGAAATAAACCAGGCGGTTGCAAGAGACTTGAGTCTGAGGTTCATCTTCCAGCAGGAAAACAACTCTAAACATACAGCCACAGCTGCAACGGAATAGTTTAGATCAATACTTATTCATAATGGACCAGACAACATCCAGGAAAAATGTCATTGAGAATCCAAGCCATCATTGTAAAATCTCAATAAGTGTTTGCATCTTCTTTGTTATTTGTAGAAGTTTTCTCATTTCAAATCACATCCCTGCTGTTTCTAACATTCCTATTTGCAGATCTCTGGTGTTTGGACAGTGTTTCACACTTCTGGTACACAGTCTATTGACGTTTTTTTATGCACAAATATACCTGCACATCTTACACCATCCAGGCACACAATTCCTTTTGTTTTCTTTTGTCTTTTCAACTAAAACATAATGAGTGGATTTAATAAATAACATAAGTCAGCAGCTTAGAATTATGCAGAATAATGGAAAAATAATGATTATGAAGGCAAAAGAGCAGGAGTCATAAAGCAACAGTAGAAATTACACAAAAGTGAATGAATACTTGATTAATATTGAGGAGAAATTATTACAGGTGAGACTAATTAACAGAATGCATTACAGCTGTGAGGGAAGCGTTACTAGAGGAGATGAGAAAAAATGACATATAGACATAAGATTCATAAATCAGCGCAAGGTAGAAAAACAAAACGTTACCAAACACATCCATTCAAATTATAAGTAAAAGAATAATAGAAAATACAAATCCAACAAACTTTGAAAATTAACAGCATGACTCTCCATCCAGTCTGACAGAGTTTGAGCTGTTTTAGAAAGAATAGAGAGTAGAAATTTCAGGTACAAGACAGATGTGGAAGAGACGTACTCCAAAAGACTTTTGTTTCCATTGCAGCACAATGAGCTTCTGTAAAGTATTGATTCAGGAGGGGTGCTGAATACATATATACACTGTAGACATATTTGTTTGTAAGACGTGTTCACAATTATGCTCAGATTTAGTGTCAGACTTGGTCTCCCATTAAAATATGCTGAAGTTTGTGGTTGGAATGTGAGAAAATGCGAAAGAATTTAAGTGGTGTGCAGACTATTCCCAGGGATCGTTTGATTCATTCTCTAAAGACTATGGTGAAACTTTTAATGTAATACATGCAGCATGTATTTTTTATTTTTCAATCAGAAGAAAAGTGTCGGGTAGATCAATTTGCAAGCAGCGATGCTTAAAAACAGCAGAAAACCAATAAGCAAACGCAAGAGAAAAGAAAATCCATGAAGCCAATTGTTTGTGCTCTGTGCTTGACTTTTACTTGGAGCTGTAAGTTGCAACACATCTGCCGATACAGCTTGTTTGAGATAAAGATGTCAAATGAGCTTTCAATAATAAAAGAAAAGAAAATACAATTACAGTTCTGTTCTTTTGCTCCAGACAAATGCAGATCAACAAGAGTTGAGCAGGTAAAAAAGTAATGTTCTGGAGAGCAGAGGAAGTATTAAAATAGTAACTACTATGTTCACACTGCACAGTGACAAGTCACCATCTGCAACACACCGTCATATAAATGTTTCAACTCTGCGGGTTATATGAACTGTTGTGGTCTGAAATGAGGGGAACTTTGAATTTCTTATGTTTTGTGAGTTTGTACCAAGTGATGAACAGTCTCTAATGTCTGGTTGTCTCACGAGTCGGAATAAAAATCCTCCCAAATGACATGATCATGAGTTTTGTTCTTTGTCGCAGAAACACTGTAAGTCAACTCAACTGAACTCTTCTTAATTGTAAAGCATATTTAAAAATGACCACTGCTGACCAAAATGTTGTACAATTTGAAGAGCAAGCTGCATCAAAAAAAACCATGAAGAACCTTTAGAGAAGTTCTGTAATCTGAAGATGAGTGAAAACCTGGTGACCAACTGTGAGATTTGTATTATTGCTGGATTTTCCAACTAAGAAGGTTCCACCAAACAACAATAAATCAAGTTTTGTTAAAAGAATCATTCAGTGAAATGCAAATCAATTTTGAACATTCATATAATCTTGATTTTTGATTGATATTCTGACTAGGAATGGTTGAAGCTATTCCAGGTAGTACAAACTTACATGTCGGCAGATAAAAAGATTATTTCTTTTAATTCTGTGTAAATGTGTCATACAAATAAAGGGCAATTACAACAAACAGGTGCTAGCTCACCTTAGCCTATAGCTCCTCATATGGACGACTGTACATCTCACTCCCCTGCACTGTATCCAACTGAGCCTGTTATCTATAATTTAAGAGACAGCCTCAGCTTCAGCACCTGAACTGCAGCTTCTGACTGATTTAACACATTTGTGTGAACTTGAGGCCCAAAGGCTGTCAGAGGGCCTGTATTTGCATTCATTTGATCTGAAACCTTTGTCACCAGTTCTGTCCTCAACTTGAAGAAGTGGAGGAGATGTAACTTAAAGAAGCTTGTTCCTTTTAAAAGGCTTCTCCTAGGATGTAAAGATGATTAGCTATGACTGCAGTGTTTAATGTGATGTTGTAAAGCACACATGAGAAAACACAGGGACATATGCAGCAATGCAGAAGTTTCACAGGAACTCAGCAATGCGTGTCATGTATACCTTGAACGGTGTGTGGAAAAACGAACGTCCTGAAACCACATTGACGGCTCGACTTCTTTCCGATCATGCTACGGGCCTTTCGAGCAAAGTTTACAGTTGCAAACCAACTATAAACACTGATTTTTATGTATTGCTAAAGATTCTCAAAGGAGTTTGGTCAGAAAAAACATCCCCACATGACAATGCTACCACAACTAAGCTTCTCCATGGTGCAATCACAGGGATGTCTGTGGTTGGGTAGCTGATATTCCTCACCAGAGCAATTTATTCCACATCAAACTTCTGATGGCTTTCTTTTTGGCACTCTGCTATTAGGACCAGGCTTATGGAGTGCATGACCTCCTTAGCTTTCTCCCTGAACCGTCTGGTGTGTTTCTCCGTCTTCATGATGGTGTTTGTTCACTAATGTTTTCCAATAAACCTCCAAAACCTTCACTGAAGGTTTTATACAGAGTTGGCTCTTAACTAATGAGGTGACCACTGAAGGCAGCAGGTTCCACTTTTTTACTTTCAGTAGATTTCTTTTCAGCTGAAGGCTCAAAGAAATCTACTGGTTTCTCACATATTTATTTGAAAAACAATTTTGAAGACCATGTTTCATTTTCTTCACAACTTTGCACTACTTTGTGTTGGTCTGTCACACCAACACAAAGTATGACAGGGGCTGTATTATGCAAAACTCACATTTTGAACATTTTTGTACTGTCATTTGGATTTTTACTGCTTCTGAAAACAACCCAAGCACTTAAAAAAAATCAACAACCAGCCAAATGTTGGCAATAAGTTAATGTTTTTGATGTCTGGAAAATGAGCTCAGCAAGGTGATGGGCTTAGTTGCAAGGTAAAACCAGATGTTTGGTCTGCTGGCTTTACCGCTATGTTTGCTGTACAATGGCTGCTGGAAAACACAAGTGTTTTGTTGTTGACTTACCATTCACAAACCACTTGCTGCTTTCTTGCTGGTTGTGGTGGAGGCTCTGCTTCTGTTTTTTTAAACAGGTTGAATAATTGCACATCTCAAAATAGAAAAAACTGAGCAGACTAAAATATCATTATCCAAGAATGATTTTGTGCAGAATAATAATAAACAGGATTTGCATAGCCAATAAACCTATTCTAATATGTTCAAGAAAACATAATAGCTCACCTTTACTATGATTTCAAAGTGCCATTTGCACATGGTATAAACATGCAGTGTCAGCAGACTTACTAAGAGACAAAATTTATGGCAGCAGTACTTGACAGACTGCGAGTCTTATAAAGCCTCAACGAGTTTCGAAAAGCAACCTCCTCCTTGTCTTCTTTGCTGATCATAAATATTAGCGTTCTGAGCTTAGTTTCCATTTAGACTACCCTTTATAAAGAACAGTGTTCACACACACTTGTTACACCCCGTGTTATTTGCTGTATTTGGGATACTGTTTGTTGTCCACGTGGAGCCAGAGACGAAACGGATTTTGAAAGCAGTGACAAAACCTTCATACACAGGATCGATACAAATGGGTTGTTATTAGGCGGGACTGGACAGGGTTGTTTGGGGAGTTTCTCAGCAATTGGATAACTCCCCCCTACACGACGCAGTAATCGATCTGAAATTTCCCCACAGCCGATGCAGTGAATCTTCCAGCTATTACTCATTCCTCTCCACAATGCATTATAGGGCAGCTATAGCTTGCTGTCGAACGAAACTCAGTTCCCCCTTCTCCAGGGTGGTGATATAAACTTCCATTTGGAAGACAAAGACAATCTGTTCTGTTTCTCCGGCTTTAGCAGGATGAATATTCACAGCTGTCTAGATGCAAAGTTATCTTGCATCTGCAGGGTGAATCTCTCTGCTCTCAGAGAGGAAAAGGTTTGGGATTTATTTCAGGGTTAGAGCAGGATAAAAACATACAATCACAGACCAAACATTTAAAGTTTTAGAGTTTAAGGACATAATATGGTTTAGAAGGCAGAGGTTTACATATAATGGTTGCTATACATATATAGCAACGGCAGGGGGATTAGACAAAATGGAGTATGCTAACTCGTGAGTTAGCTGTGGTGAAAATTAGGAAGTTTGAATTTTATATAATATTGAAAACACACTTACTCTTATAGGTTGCATGATCTAAAATGTTAACCTAATTGGATTTTCCTTTGCACAAAAAGCTTAACTAATACTTCCACTGACATATTCACTCATTTTAGCTGTGCATCTCTGAAACTCCTCCAAACGAAACACATAAACTGTGAATACTAAATGATTACAACCAGAACATAAGACAAAACATGAACGGCTTAAATTTTACATTTAAAAAATGAAATCATTACCAACTCTTGAAGTCATGTCAGAAGGCACTCTGAATTCTTTTGACAGAGTTTAGATTGGATTTAAAGCCTTTCCATTATAGTTGAGAGCTTTTCAGTTATACGCATAGCTAAATTTAACTGGGCATAAATTACATTCCTTACTACTCTTTGCAAAGAAAACCCCCACGGAGCAGATTACATATTGTATGGATATCCACAAACTAATCCTTTGTAATACAAGATTATAGTACTGTTCAAAAAAAGGATCAATGGCATACAGAGAGTGTTACTGAATTGCTTCATATATAAGCATCATAAAGGTGAGTCTACTTATGGTTCACAGATTCAAATAAAAATGAAAACATTTATTGCCTTGTTTGAATTAGAAAGCAAGAAAATGTGTGTTGGACAAAATCTATTTGCGCAAACATGAGACGTGACCAAGTCTTCATCACACATTTGTTAGCTACTTTTTTGAAGGTTGATATTTCTCTATTACAAATCCCCTTATAATTGGTCTGATGTAACACTGAAATATTCTGAGGCCATAAGCAGCAGAAATATTTTTCCTTACACTGTGGAGTATGAGTTTTACATCTGTAAGCTGAAATAAATTAACTTTTCAATAATATTCAACTTTCCTCCTCAGATGTGATTACTTTGCAGAGAATCACCTCCTTAAAGACAATAACATTCAATGTGAGAGTTATGTAAGCAACATCTCTTTAACGCTCGCATTATTACCGTTTTCTTTCACACCTTTCGAACACTGCTCCGTTACGTTTGTGCATTAGCAAATGTAATGAAAACAATAAATCACAGCTCTGCTATTGGCTGTCACTGCAGTGGCATTGTTGGGGAAAACGTCCCCGAATTAACGCGGTACAGTCAGAGTTGCTGTCATTTGTAATCAAAGTAGGGCATGCACGCATCTACTGCCAATGCAAAACATGTTGTTTTGTTAACTTGTTTCCAGAGCCAGCGGCCAACATTTCCAAACTTCAAAGAACTGCTTTCACGCCCACATTCCACTTTGAATCAAATAAAAGATAGAAAATAATTGCAGTGTATGAATAATTCAGTTGTGGGATTCATGATAAGACAAAAAACTCTTATCGGGGCTTTCCCTCAAGGTCCCGCAGACCGCTTTTCCTCCACTTTTGTCTGGCAAGGTTCTGAGGTCTCTCTCTGGCTTGTTCTCCTGCCTCCTGTGATGCCCACCAGGGGAACAAAGTCAGCAGAATTCACGCCGACTGACGCCAAGTCACCCCTAACAAACAGGCAGCTCGCTCCGCAACAATGTGGCTGAGAAGATTAAGACTTCACCCTTCAAACAAATAGCACGCTTCAAATGAAGGGTTTGCATTAATTATTAAAATATAACACCACTCCATCCTTCATAAGTCATGTTCTCTGTGATAAGGAGCAGGGGGCTGCAGGAGAGAGCCCAAACACACGGAGACAGAAGTGGAAATGGAGTTAAAAGGGTGGCTGATGCTGTTTGGAATATTTTTTTTAACAGGATGCAGAGCTCCAAACAATTCATGCAAGACAGAATATCAGCAGAGATTTCTGTTTTTCCTTCTTTTTTCTAGTTGAGCACGTCTTGTTCAGAAAATGGAACCTGTGAAATCTTTAAAGAACAAGATTTCTTTCTCCCTGTGCGCTAAGTGTTTCTATAAGTGCTGAGCCAGTAAAGTGTCCTCCCCACCCCTCTTCTAAATCTGTTGTTGTGAAGTGTGTAACAATGACCTTAACAGATTCAGTCTTTTCCCCCCTGGCAAAACGTGACTGGTTGGCAGATTTTGCATACTTTGCAGCTTACTTTCACTTCAGAATTGTCCATCATAGGTTTATTTCAAAGGAAAGTAGAGATGAATCCAACACTTCTCTAAAGCCCCTACTCTTCTCTACACCAAAAAGTCACCTCCAGATAGACTTCACTTCATTTAAGATTCAAAAAGAGGTACAGAATTTCTTCTTCTGCTAAAAAAAATAAATAAAAGCGAACCTGTAGTGAATTTTCTTTGTGTATAAAATCTGCCCTCATACTTATTATTGTTCCAAATATGACTGCTGGCTTGAAATGACTCAAGTTATTGTACATTTGGCAGTGAATAGAGAAAGTGCACATAACTCTGCTAAAATGGCAGATTTCTGTGAAGTAAAAAAGGAGACCATAATAAATAACTCTAAAATGTTTCCAAACTTTAATGTGACATGAATCCTGTGCAGTTCAAATGAAAAACAACCAGCCATGACACCCTGCCACTTCCATTTCTTGGGGTGCCAAATTATAATTGTACATTGGGAAAATGTGTATGAGCATGCTAATAATATATATGGACCTAAAATTACATTCAAATGTGAAAAATCATACTTGGGTGTTGTACCTATACCAAGCTGGAATGATGCAGCTAAACATATTAAAAGTGGATTTTTTTTAACCTAGTCCTGTCTACTTAGAACTTGATCAACATAATGCATGAAATGAAGGAAAAGTTGTTGAACAAATGAAATATTTGATAAAATCTGAGCTTAGTGAACTGAGTGTGCAAAATCTTTTTGGTTGGATTTCCTTTAAAAAAAAACTTCTCTCAGTAATGGTGGAAAGGATTTTGAAATAAAACTGTATTTTATGCACTTTTTAGACCTGTAGACCTCAGTAGTTTAACACCTGGAATGTTTGCAGGATTCAGTACTTTTATACATAAAATATAAAACCTTTCTATAAACTCCACCACATTACACAGAGTGAAAAACAGAAATGGACGGCTTATTGCACTGGAAGCCCAGCTTTTTACAATCTTTTCAAGTAAGGCTTTTTGTTTAGGTCTTTCTGGGACATGTTAGCAGCTTTCTAATCCACCTTAAAAACAGACACAAACACAGAAGACTTGGTGCTAATTAGAAGACTACACTACAAAGTAAGGTCAAACCCACCAAGCTTGTGTTCCAACGCAACCTGAAACTCGGATCAGAGAAGTTTGGTAATGATGCGTCTTTTTTCCTGAGCACAACCAGGAAAAAAAAAGAAAGGATTTTCTAAGATTATTTAATGCTTTATCGTCACACAATAAACAACACTGACTGTCTAGTTTCTAGACCTTAATAGCTTATTACACTTCAGACAAAACTAGCTTACAAGTAGCTTTTCAGCAAAATATATAAACTTGTTTTAAGTCAAAATGTTCTTAGTATTGATGAACTTCTACTTCCACTGGCAGATTATTTCACTTATGAGATTTTTCCCATGTTAAGTCAAACAATCTAGACTAGTATATTTATTAATGAATATTAAGCAGTTATGAACCTTGCTGACAAGTTACTTGTAAGTTAGTTTTGTCTTATTTCAAGTGCACCAAGTTATTATGCTCTAGAAACTAGACCAAAAATACTTGTAAGATTTAGTCTTTTGAAGGATGGAGGGATGAATAAAAAAAAACAACTTTCATTATTAAAAAATAGACAACAGAAACTTTTGATTACTATCCAGGTATCTGGTTTGTGTATTTGTAAAAGTTTGAGGCTTCAGGTTTCTGTATGAATGGATCCAGTGAAGAGTTTGGTTCCAGAGCAAGACTGAAAGGTTCGTTATCTCTGGAGATCAAGGTCTCTCCTGTCCAGACCTGAGCACTACATGAAGCTGCCACGAGCAGGTGCTTACAAATGCACACCGAGGGACCAACATGGGCCATGTTTTCACCTTTAAAAATAGATCAAGAGGGCGCCGGAGAGCCATGAGCTTCTGGTTTCATGGCTTTGGGCAGGAGTGACATCAGAGTAGCATATGGAGTCTGACATTACCTTTAGCCTGGTAGTAAGGACACAAAAACTACAAGGACACTTGGGAACTAGAACCAAAGCTTGGAGGTTACTCCTCAGTAATAGACAAACTTGTCCAGGTTTCATAAGAGAAGAGAAAAATTGTAGGACGCTGGACTCAGGTGTCCTCTTATTTACAGAAATGATATATTTCTGAATATGATTCTGATAAATTGACAGTTTAAAGAACAGAGAAGTGAAACTAGCATTGTTGAAAATGCAATTAAATTAACAAAACCACGTGGTTGTGTTGCTGTCTCCCTGATATGATTATCTTGCCTTTGTTTGTTGCTGAAAATAAAACGTTACAGATGTGCACATCTGCAGAAAATCTACAGCAGAATGGTCCATTAAAAGTCTGGTTGCTTACCAGAAATGCTGTGGTCGGGCTATAAGAGAGATGCACAGGAATTAATGTCTGCAACCTTCGACAAACTGGAGAAACACTGGAAAGAAGAGTAAACCAAAAATCCTTCATCAATATGTGAAAGGCTAATAAAACCAGACAGAAAACAACTACCTCAGGTTAGAGCTGTACTATACATCCAATATCAATCGTCAACACGAGGTCACTGTGTGCAATATCACAATTATGAAAGACTGCAAAGTGCAATATTTCAGATTCCATACAGTGCAACTCTTCTTTCCAATAACTACTCAGAGAAAAAACGATGGACTTTATGCTTAAACATTATCCTACTGATTAATATCTTAAAGCTCAGGGTGTTATGTGTTGTGAGTTTGTAACAAGTCTAAAACACAAAAGAGGATGAAAGCAGGAGCTTAAAACAATCAAGGAGCTTAAAAACTGAGTATAAACAGGGGAGGATGATGAACCACTGTGGAGGGAAGAGGCTATTTAATGCAGGTAAAAATGGCTCTGAAAATAAAATAAGGGTAAAAACCCAATTCTAACATAGAAGAGAAAAATCCAAAATACATAAAGGGAAGAAACAAGAAACTAAATTATCCCACATTGTAAGACCTCAGTGTATTTAACACACCTAGAAATAAGTAACAAACGCAAAATGAAAGCAAACTTGACATAAAAAAAAGTCTGTGAAAATCAAATAGTTTGAAAACATAGAAAAATCTATCCTCATTTTCATTAAAGTCTGTATTTCACATGAAACAAAGCGAAGCGTCGCAGGATCAGCTGCGTTCAAATAATTCAAAAGATAAGAAAAATAGATCCATGTCCAACAGCGACACAAAACAACATCAATCTGGTTGAGAAAAGAGCAATTTCAATCCAAATCATCTTAATGAATGACAATAAAACCACAGAAGGATAAAAACTACAAGGGTTACTCGTGCACAGAAAAGTCTCAAATCAATTAAGAGACACTTCCTGGAGGAAATCCAACGCTCACTAAAATACGAGCAGACAGCAGAATAAACAGAACGCTAAGGTCGCATCCTGTAAACAAAATATTGGCTTGCTGAGCTAAACCTGTAAACCCATGGGCTTGAAAGGTGATCAAGTAAAGCTGGATGGCCAGAATACAAGGGCACTGAGGCTTTTTTAGACACATAGCCAATTAAAACACAAAGGTTAATGATTATCATACAAAAGCTGGCATTTATATAAAGACCTTTAAACACACCCACTGGTGCATACAAAATTGCTTGACATAAACTCTCTGAATTGCAGTTGGTCTAAAAAGAGCCTTAGAACAAATTACAACACAACTCTTAGCTTTAAAAGGTGACAAACACACAGATCACCCCTGCTAAACACAGCTCACTGATGCAGAGCACAGGGTAAATGATTAAAGATGGCATTACATAATGAATGAGCTTCCTTGAAATGCTCCACATGTGCATTGTTGAAGGTCTGAGGGAGGATAAGAGGCAGAATCACTCACAGCGACAGTTCGACAGTTCATGGCCCGCAGTGGGACAGATGTGGCCAGCTGGGCCCAGGGCTTCAAACTGGAGGAAGGAGATCTGAGGAGGAAGGCTCCGACATAAAGAAGAGAGTAGAGCTGGAGGAATAGGAAGGGGAGGATTCACAGGAAAGGAAAGAAGAAACAGAGGAGCAGTGCAGAGGTGCCTGCCTGGTGGCTGGTTGGGTTTTTTTTTAGCTGAATTTCTCACCATGATTAAGACTTTAAAAAGATGGCAGGGGATGAAGCTTGGGGCAACATTGACAATACAGAGAGAGGCTCTGAAATGTGAGCTACTATTTTTGTTTATAAGGTTTATGCAAGTCAAGGGGATATACTAATGCATTTCAACTATTACTTTAAATCAAATGTACAGTTTAATTTTTACTTAACTCGTCAGAGTGTTAGAGAATTTTCGGTATTATCATTTTGTTATTACTTTAGTTCACATTCAGTCTATAGATTATTGTGATTTTCTGTTTAAAGTGTTCTCTTCCTTATGTGTGTATGAACTGACCTGGAGGTCAGGACTGTCTGTTTCATCTTCATGTGAAACAGTTAACTCTGTGTTTCCCAGACCTTAATTCTTATCAACCAGAATACCTCCTAACTGCCTGTGAGCAGTTGTATTTTGTTTTGTTAACAGCTTGACCAAGATTTGAACTGAGCTCAGACCGTAGATCAGATATCACACCTGGCTGGTTTGTTTAGGTTAGAAGTTTTACAACCTTTGTTGTTCTTCCTGACTGCCCCTTTTGGCTGTTCTGCTTGGACAATAAAACAGGGGCTCGCGTGGAAGGAGATCAGAACTCTCTGTGAACGGCTTGGAGAAGTTGTTGATGGAGATTTCTCCTTTTGCAAAAGCTTGGCTATAAAATTCATATACGTTGTCTGTGGTTCTTTTATATAGGTTCGAGAAAAAGTACCTATCACAGAGGTCAGCTTTTCGTCTTCCTAAACATCAGACCAGGAGAGGTCAGTTTTTTCTCAGGCACAGGCGAGATAAAGTTTGTAATGACTTTTCACACTTTGTAATAGACAGGCCTTCTGTAAAAGATTACAAATGTTATTTAAAACTCAGAGAATTGTTATTGTCACTTTTTTCTTGTTATATAAATGTCTATTATTAGACTTTGGGTGTGTTTTTATGGGTTTTTTATTATATGATTGATATTCTAAATTTATGATCAACTGATGAAGGATGGTAATCTTGAAATTTTTTTTTCTATACTATTTTTGAGGCGGTGTCATATAAGACCATTGGGCTTAGGAGAAAATCCACAGAAAATTTCAAATGGTGCAACCAAAATGTATATAATATGTAGGAAAATTACAAACATGTACGTGAAGCTTATTATTAGTGAAATTTAAAGTGTAAATACAAGTTTTATCTTTGTACTGCACAGTTACATTGAAAGGCTTGAGCATTTAAGTGTAAAAGAACAACAACAAAAAAAAGGTAAAAAAAAATTCAATTCAATTTGATTTTAATAAAACTTTATTTGTCCCTAAGGTGCAACCTAAGCGCACAGACACATTAGAAACAGACAAGGACCCATCATGTAAAAAAATAAAATAAAATAAAAATCACTCTTGAAATTAAAAACTGCAACCAGAAAGCAATAATCGATCTTTTCTTCTTTCCAACGCTGGACAGGAAATTTTATTCTCAAGACATTTGTCTTTGAAACTGCCAATCTGCTGCTTTTCTGAAAAGGCCTGAAATGACAGAGTCAAGTTTGAACACATCCTGATTGTGCAAAGTTTTTAGTAGACGGCAGTTTAAGTGCAGTAAATGATGGTTCTCCTGATTGTCATACGCTGAAATGGGACATTTAGCACAGAGGTTGTTCTGAGCCGAATGAGTATTTATTTGAAATTAATGCAAGCTGGCATTTAAAGATTTGTTTAATCTGTAAAGACCTATGCGTTGTGCTAAAGTGTGCTTCTAATAAGTATGCAGATGGAAGAAAACTTGAGACCGGTGAGATGCATTAGAAGGACACCAAGATTAATATTCGGTGGATATTATGAAAATAAAAAGAAATATCTGTCATAATTGGAACTTATAGAAAAGTCTGAAATGCTTTTCTAAAGGCAATGAAAAAAATAGTCCTCATTTTTGAGAAATAAACTTTTACTATAGAAAGTAAAGTATGTAATACTTTATTATTTACGGTGTGGATGCAATACTGCTCTCTAAAGGTTTCTACACTGGACTTTAAATTATTTTCTATCCCATTATAATGTGCAAATTTCCTGCTGAGGCTGCAGCATCTCTTCTGGTCTTCCAGAGAGCAAAAAAAAAAAGAAACTTATTTCAGTTTGATTCAGTTTATTTTCGTATAAAGCGCCAATTCACAACAAAGGAACTTTACAGGACAAACGGGTCCAGTTTGTGTCCAGCATGTTTTGGCACTAGTGGCCGGTATTTATTAGTAGCCCAACAGGAAGAAGGGGAGGACATGCAGCAGGAATTGAACCTGGGACCGCTGCATTGAGGGCTGTAGAACATTGCACCATAACTGGACACGGTGCCCTGATGTCCAGTTTTATAAAGTTAGAAAATATAATTTGGTCCCAATTAATTTCAAATGAATCCAATTTATTTCAATCCAATCCTATCATGTTGCCAAATTGCCACCTATTGTGTTCAAGGTTATTTGGTATTTAATAGATGTTGAAACTCCTCCCCTCCCCCGACACACAGCTTAACGTACCAATGCTTTGGGAGGCTGTGAATCCATCAAAGAAGGCAGGGTAAACTTGTGTTTGCATTAATGCTGCTGAGCTAACAAGGTCCGAGAACCAATCAGATTTAAAATGGGGTCATTTAAATGACTCTTATGAAAAGTGAAACTTTATACAGGCAATTTAAAGGCCTACTCATGCAGATAACCTGCACGAAATACAATTTCCCCTCAATGGGAATGTCAGAGTTCAGCTCCAAAAGCACTTTCCTAATGAACTATGATTACCTTTCATGCTTTCTCTTCACCTTGTTTCAGGTGTGCCTCACAATTTCTTTCACTAAACCCTCACAGCTTCATTCAGCTGAATATGTTTAATTTACTCTGACCTCTGCTCTGGAGGGTAACCTTCAGATTCACACACAGGACTATTAATCCTCTTTTTTCTCCGGATGCCAGGGACACAGTGTGGTTACTTATAAGGCCAATAGGGATTTCTGGTTGGAATTAATGTCCAACAACATTATTTATCTTTTAAAACCTCTGATCCGTGGGGTCTGATGGAAATCTCTGCTTTTTTGCTGGAGTCACCGAGAGAACGGCATTTATTCGCATTTCTTCCCCACAGTGGCCCCCTGAAGCAGTCTCAAATGGTTGATAGTAATTTCTTTTCAGCAGCAGTCATGAGGTTTTCCAATCCTGGTATTAACTGCAAGAATATCTTATTTGAAAGATAGAAAGAAAGTGACATATCCTTTGATTAATAACGTAAAAAAAAAAATCAAATGATTACTTTTTTAATAAAAATCCATCACGGAAATAGAAAATTTTCTTTGCTTAGGTGTCACTGTTTCTCATGTAACCTGCAATAATCTTTTCCATTTCACTTCTAGCAATGGAAAAACATTATCAAACTGTGCAATACTGTTTCTGTGAGTATATGCCTTCAGGAATACCATATGAATATTGGCACTATGCAACTTGCTGAGCTACATGCAGCTTCTTAATCTGTTTGCAGGTTTAAAATGCACGAACAGGCGAGTCAACAGTCAGCTACACACCCTTGGATCTGATGCAACAGGAAGCTGCATTACGTGGTTTCAATGTGAAGCATTTTTCATGTAAACACGACATACACTTCTAGTCAAAATCAATCTTCAGATGTTTAATTTATCAGGATGACACCAAAGTCTTTAAAAGTCTTGTAACAAACATGTTAGTACTAGAACTCTCTGTATTTATTCCATTTTATTCCTATATTGTCTATGTTAGGAAGGTTAATCAGTTTAGAAGATAATACCGCCTTTAAAATTCACAAAACCCAGTGATCCGTGTATTGATTGCTGAAGTTTCCTTTAGGTTGATTGATGCGTCTCATTAGGAGTGATTGATAAGACTTCACTAGGACCATTTGTTCTGCCTCCCTAATTTTTCACATTTGATAAAGGTAACTTTAAGGTATTTTCTTAACCCTCGTGTTATGTTCGCTTTTGAGGTACAGCAATAATGTTCCCGGGTCAATTTGACCCGGGAACATCTATCGTGTCAGAAAAAAAAAAAATTCTCCAAATCTTTTTTGTGTCTGATTATTAACTCCTATACTAACCATTTCAATCAATATTTGTGCAATTATGTTTTTTATTCCTCACAAATAAAGGATCAATGACAACAATTTACTCATTCGGACATAAAAAAACGTGATTTACATTTTTTTTATGGCCACTGAAAAACCTAAACACAAAATAACACTAAGTATCTTTGAAAGTGACTTTTTGTAAATTTTTTTATATTACATTTAGATTTTTTTTTTTGAAGGGGTCATCTTTATAATTGAACTTGAGACACTATTCTGCCCTGGGCCAAATTGACCTGCTGACTAAAATCAAGACAAATGAGTCCTGAAGATGATCCTCCAGCTGGATTTCCAGTTTAAACCTGCATGTCCAAAACATAACTGGGTTTTTCATCACATGCTGCCCAGATTTTTATGTCATATTTAGCTGGTGTGGAAGGCATGTATAGTGTAAATGAGCAGCGACCTCTGAATGCCAGCGGTGATCTTTATGAATGCCACAAATCTTCCATCTACTGTGACATTGGGGCCTGTTTTATAGGACAGAAGTTACAACCCACATGTTCCACACTGTTCTATTAGCTGCTAGTTTGTCTTGTCCATCGATTGTCAAATCAGATTACTCTGGAGAAAAGTCTCCAGAAACATTATGGCCCATAATATTACCCTGCCTGTCTCTGCATCCCTTAGACTGGCTGTTGATTCATCCTTTGACTTGAAAACTCTGGTCAGAATGAGGACCCCCCTCAAATATGCATGTAAATGCATCTGGTCCAGCTCCTTCCAGTTCTCTCCAAAAACTCGCCTTCCTTTTAGACTTGTCATTTCAACAATGATTTTCTGTTTTGCACTAGGCATGAGTAGCTCAGACTGACTTGATGTTTGTGATGTGAATGATCATCAAGAAGTTCCAGAGCTTCCAGGGTTGTCATCTTTTTATTTCCCTGCTGCTCATTTCCTGATCTCCAACAGTGACGATATTACATGTACCTTCAGTGTGTAATGCGTTTAGGAATCCCTTGCAGAGAGTATTTATGTCCCCCCCCCACTTCTGCTGAGGGTCCACTCAGTGTGGGTGGAGTTTGCCCACAGGAACAGAAAAGGTTCCTGTCAAAAGTTGCATGAACACCTGCTTTCTGGCAGCTTCCTAGTGAAGTAAAGAGAATAGTGAAAGAGTGGGTTTGTGTGCGTGTTTAGGTGTGTGTGTGGTGTGTGTGTGTGTTCATGCATGTGTGGTGTGGTGTTTGTGTGTGTGGTGAAATATGTCTCATAGGTGCAAGGAAACAAATAGAATTGGACATTATTTTAACCTTTTTACCCTTCAACTTGTATGGCGGGTCAAATTGACCCGTAACAGTACGTCTGTAACAAATGGACCTAGGGGGGGCTGCAAGTGTGTAAAATGAACCATTTTCATTTTATACACAGAGTGCACCTATTAAGACAAATAGAAAAAGTTTCATGCAGAAAAAATACTTCTAAGTATTTTTTTTATATTTTTAAACTTTGAAACGGGTCAAATTGACCCGCAACATAATAGGAGGGTTTTCTTAAGATTCCACGTAATAGATCAACAGAAAGTAGTGCATAATTGTTGAGTGGAAGAAAACTGACACAGGATTTTATTTTGTAGAAAACATTCTGAAAAGTGTGGCTTGCATTTGTATATACCGCCTCCTTGAATCAGTCCTTTGTACAACTACCATTTTTTGCAGTTACAGCTGCAGGTCTTTTTAAGAATATCTCTTCCAGCTTTTCACACATAGAAACTGAATTATCTATCCATTACTATATTCTGCTTTGGATGTAGGTCTAGATTTTGACATAAATATGTCTTGATGTAAATCAGTTCCCGTAATTTATTGTAGAAACATGAAAAAGGTCTTGCAGTTTTATCTTATTAAAAGAAATGCAAACAGCTTCATTAATCTGTTAGATCTATTCACAGGAAAAAGAGTTTAGTCATTTTTAATGAAAAAGCAATTTTCAGCTTTCAGTAAAAAAAAAGTTGTTACAAGATAAACATTGTGTTCTTACATTTTCCATTTTATCAATTTCATTGGTTTTAATCGTTTTTGAAAGGATAAGATTAAATAATGCCCTAAAAAGTGAAAAATAAAAATGAAAACCATTCATAATTGTTCTTCTTTTTAACATTGTTTACTACATTGTGTTGGTCTGTAACATACAATCCCAATACATCGAGGATTGTCTTCCAACATGAAAATGTGGCAGACAATCCATATTTTTAACATTTACAAGTTGCTGTATAATTTCCACAGGAGGCTTTTGATTTTAATAAGCCATTTTAAAACAGATGAAATTACTAGAGAATAAAATTTCTCAAATTTTAGTGTCACTTCAACAGAAGTGGTTCACCATAATCAGTAATTTTGACTGAATAACTGCTGTAATTTCTGTTTTCATTAATGTATAGCTTCAGTTGAACTCCTACAAGTGCTATGAAAATGTTTGTGCAGCGCTTTGTGTGTTGCTAAGCTACATCTCCGCCACTCTGCAATTGGCTTAGTGGTGCAGAGAGGTTGGACGGCAGAGTAGCACAGAGTTTAATTCTGCTTCATTGTGCTGCTGAGTGTTGATGCGTCTTACCTGCACTTCTCTGTCAAGACTTTTAAATGTATGTGCATCTCTGCGATGAAAAATAAAAAATCCCAACAGATTGAGTCCTCAGCTGACGTAGCTACAGTTTTGGTCATTAAAATGGAAGCCAATGTCTTTCTGTAACTCATGCTACGAGCTACAAGTGGGGAATATGATGGAGAAATAATTGACCCCATGGGAAGAACACAAAAATGCTGATGATAGCAGAGCAACTTTCAGAGAAATATGAGCCCTTCTTGTCCCTCTGTGGGGATTCACTCATGAATCCGACCTGCCAGCTTTGTCCTGTTATAGGTTATTGGTGTAGATATCTGAGAAGGAGCATTGACAAAGCATCATCAGTACGTATTGTTTCCTATGGATTAACATCAGATCAGCTCTGTGGCTTTCAACTTCTCTTACTCCAGTTCAGTCAGGCACTTTTGTGCTTTTAAACTAAAGAGGCTTCAGATTAATATAATATGATTCAATTAATTACAACATCAAAGGGGTAAACTCATAAAATCACAGTTACTCATCTGAATCTCACTGATAGATTTCATGCCTCGTCACTTCTTCGCCCACAAATCCCTGTGCCCCATTTTAGAGGAATCAATGCAACTTATGGGTTGTTTGGTGTGATAAAAGCTGAAAAACGTCAAACTCATATGTGACGCATCTGCTATAAATGTCTACAGTTTTACAGAAAAGATTTGACAGAAAACTTCAACCATTCTCCCAACTTCTTATGTATAAATTTTTTGATAGATTTTTTTTAATGTTCAGTATGGAGAGGGCTGACGTTTTAGTTTTTCAGGTTTTCTCAGTCACTTTTAACTTTTGCACGACTTCTAGTGCACAACTCAAAACAATTAATACAAACTGCAAAATCTAGTTGATGACCTGCAAAAGCTTGTCACCAGCTCAAAATGTTCAGTTCATTTCTCCAAAGCAAGCATTCGTGTCAATGAAAAAGTCGGTGTCATCAAAATGAAAAGCCCTGACACCAGTGTTTACGTACAATATATTCAAATGGCTTTTGTCATGTTTTCATTATGATCTCTCACTCTGGAAGTGTTTTCCAATGCAAAAAGAATAAAAAAATAAAAAAATGGGATCTCTGTGGCGCTACCTGAAAATGCTCAAAACAGAACTATACACTATTTGCACAGCCATTTGAAATCTACAATGAGGTAAATGGATGCAAGACATTGAATGTGTTTGGCTCCATTTTGTAGCATATGCTCAATCCAATTCCAATTTGTTCACAGCAAATATGAAAAAAAAAAGAGAAACCTTTGGGTAAAACTGTAAACAATATAATCAGTCAAAACTAAGGTACAACTGAGAGAAATTGTTCCACTTGGAGGACATTTTCAGGAAAGAATGAGGAAAAAAAATAAAATAAAATTGATAGATTTCATATGTAATCACTCAAGCAATGAAATTAGAACAATCCAGCATTCAGAAGTATAGTTCATTCTGACAGACTTAAGCAAATGATGTTATATATTAGAAGATAATTGTATGGAAGAAACTGATGTAATTGCAAATTTGTTGAAAGGAATGACAAATGGTGCTATGATGAGTACAAATAAAAGGTGGAAGATGTTAACTTTGGACATTAAAATGCTAATTTCTGGATATTATTTAAAAACCGTTACATTTTGTGAAACTACTACTCCTACTACTTTCAATATGCATAATAAATTGAAAGAGCTGGAGATGAGCACCACTGGCCATGCAAGGATCAGGCAGGTATAGAAAATAGATGGATGAACAGATGGCTCAAGACCACCTGCAACTTTGAATGGGTTGAAGTGGAAACTTAACAGCAAAACAGGAGCAATTCACAAGATGAATGTGGTTTGATTCAAAATCTAATCCAGAATAATTCATTCTCTTCACTTTTCTACATCAATCCTCACCAAATGTCATATTTAAAAATACATGAGGAGAAAAGGTGTTGTTTTGTGACTGGGTTGTGTTTTCTTCTCTCTTTATTCCATCTTTATTCCATTTTCAACAATTAAAATTTCAACAAAACAAATACAGAACATGAAAAAACACAGGCAAGACAATGTGAAATAAAATGTTCTGTCAAACAAAACAAACACAATAGGTGTTCGAACAGGAGTGGGTCTGTAAGAGTGAGTGTGTATGGTTGTGGCTTATCCAGTCCTGCCTCTAAAATACATGAGAATGAAAGGTTATTTTGTGAGTGGGCTGTATTTTCCTCGGAGTTGTGAGTTGTTAGTGCTTTCAGACAGCTTCCTGTAGGACTTGTGATCAACAGACAGTTGTTTTCTCAAACTGTACGACCTCATTTTCGGAACCACTCTCCTATAAAAATCTTCCTCTGTGACATCCAGGTCTCAAGCCTCGACTTCTACATATATGTCATGGAAAAACTGACTGCCAGACTGCCGTTTTTAATTTTGGTCTCATCTGGAGCAAAATGAATCTACTTTGCAGCTTTTGCTCTAAGTGTGAACCCAGGGTTCTGTTCAGAAGCTTCAGCTGGCCAGCCAATGTATGGGAATTTATTTCTTTTCATTTATAAGTTTTGAAATGGCAGCAAACAACTTTTCTTTTATGGCTAGGGGAGCCCTGTTGATCACCAGGGACTGTAGAAAATCACTCTGACATGCCTTTGAGCTGCATTGTTCTTTACATCTCCTCTGCTCCGTTTAAAGAACAGCATGGAGTTTTTTTTCTGTGCATTTTGATAGCAGCTCCTTTTGCGGGCCTCCCTTTTTGTTGGGCAACCATTAAGATTCCCACAGTAACAAAAGAAGTGATTGGCAATCATTTTCTGAGTCAGAGCTGTGTGTAGTCTGAGACTACATAAATATTTAAAACCAGAAGAACAAAACTTTCTAAACTTTGAGACTTTCTCTGCCTAAGTGGAGCATGATGTGGCTCAGATATCCCAGATTTCCTTGCATGTGCATTGATTGATTGATGATATTTTGACCTCCTCTGCTTCCACTACTGTGTCAAACATTGCAGCAAGGTGGGACGTAAAGCTAGTTACCTCATCTGTTCAAAATGTGGATATTTAACTTTTTAAAAATCTGTGAAATATGCGGTGTTCTATTCAGTAAAAGGAGGATCACGGACATTGCACAAAGGGTATGAGGCTGCTGGTGCTGCTGTGTTGTATGAAATATTTGAATACATTTTTTAAGCAATGTTTAGTGATGAAAACCTCATGTTGCTGAATGAAGAGAAATACAAAGGGAAGCCTCTCTGAAGGAAAAATCAGTGTTAGGTCAACCTGACACCGTTGCTCTGCAAGCTTGTTCTCAAAGTGGCACAAGGGAAATGCTGCAGATAAGTAGACACTACATCATCTCATCACCAAATTTGCTTCGAGCAAAGAATTGTAATGAAGAAATGACAAAAAAAGTTATTTAAAGTTGCATATTTTTAGGTACTGTAGTTCACTTTTGTCAAGTCTGATTTGGTTTTCAGCACTGTGATTCACTTGGGAACCTACAACAGTCACAGTTAAATATGAATATTTTTACCATGATGTTTTGGAATGCTAGATCAACATAAAGATATCAACTTTAGTCTCAATGGAGATTTACAGAAACCAAAGAACAGACACAAATGGGAGAATCAGGTGAGAGGGTAAAGAAAATGCTTTTAACAACAGAGAGTGGATGAGTACCAGGAGAAGCAGGCATGGCAATGTTTAGGTGATAATTTCATGCAAATTGTTCTCTGGATTGATTATTGATCAGAAGAAAAAAGAAACGGCATTGCAGGAATTCATTTGTTCAAGAAGCAGTGTCAGTTTTTCAGGAAACAAAGGAGGTCACAGTGAACCACAATGCCAACGAGGCAGAAATCCCTCACTACTGAAGCTGTAAGTAACATTTTGTGAAATGTAGGCAAGCCTTATCCGAGCACTGAAAACACAAATACCCTGAAAATGTAGCTCCGGTCTTCATCTCCAAACAGATTACACCTGTCTAGATGCCTGCACTGTCTTCTAAATACTAATCAGATATGCTTGTCAGATACGTTCACACAGAGGCCTCTGAGATCATCCGGCAGTGGGCTGCACAGCTGAAAGCAAAAAAAGATTTCCTTGTGCAAGAACTCAACACCTTCTTTCTCTCGACATTTTGCAGTTGATACGAGTAACTTTTTAAATAAAAGTCGACAGTCAGCAGTCTGCAAACATACATCAGTCTTCGCAAAAACGTAAATCTCCATTTTTCTTTTGCAGTCTGAAGAGATTTTTCTGTTTCTGAGCTCAGTACCTGCATAAATATCAGAATTGCATCACGTACTGCGGATCATCAGTGTTTCCCAGCGGTCTTGGTGATGTCTTTATTGATGGCACTTATCTCAGCCTCAGGCTAAATGCATTCATTGGAGACAACTCTTCAACATGAGTGACAGGTTTGGAGGCAGGCCCTCGACCAGCAGAGGAAAAATGACTTAAATGGTGCCTCAAGGTGAGTAGATTTGTGCTGCAGAGTTTTACATGTTAAAACCAGCTGCAAGAAATACATGCATACGGCCTTGTTGGTATACGCTAAGACGTTAGAGATGTGTAAGGCAATGCTGAGTTGTGCAAACATTTAAATTTCAGAATTAATTGTTTAAAGCTCCTTTTTGGTAAGAAAACCAGCTTATTAATTATATAATTACCTAATTTAAGTCAGTGATGTAAGTGGTATTGGTTGATTTTGAGGGGAAGTTTAGCTGCAGTCCCTGCTAACTATAAAGCAACTCGCAGAACAATGTGGCTGAAGATCCCATTAAATCTTGAAGATTTGCCATTTACTGGGATCACCTGTGGGCAAAGGAACAAATGCCCCAGAGGGACAGCTACAGGCACCACTGCCTGTGCGTTTTATGTGTTAGTTAATGAGAATGCCTCTCTGGCTGGGCTTAAGGGGACCAAGGTGTGAGCCACTACACAGCACCATGCCTAACAGATGCCTCAGCAATGACAGCTGGTGAGGCAAATGGTGTAAAGTGCAAACATTCAAGGTAATTACAGAGTAATTATTTTGCATTGCTACCATATGGAAACCAACTGAGTGTCATATATCTTATTTTTAATGGTTCAGTTACTGGGACTAGCTTCTCCACAGACAGTATATCACGGTTTTATGCTTTGCAAAGCTTCTCTATAAATTCCTTTCTTAAAAACTACCTGAATATTTGTGAAGGACAGAATTGGGTGCTCATTTCAGTGCAAGGCTGGCCCTGCGCCTCACATCCAGATAGATGAGTCAGTTATGCTAAACAGACTGCTCCCAGATGGACAAATTATTCATGTGAGCCTTAACTTCTGTCGCAGTGGGAGGAAACAGGATGTACCGTCGTGCTGACTGCAGGTTCGCAGCTTCATCAACAGGACATGGCAAGGTGCTGCCGCTTGGAAAAATTAGGAGAAATAAATTATCCTGTTATTAATTTCCTATGGAAGCCCAATAAGGCAGGTATTGTATTTTATAAGCCACACAATAATGTTTTTTCACTGAACCTTTTTTTAAAAATGATGTTTCCCCCTTACAGATGTTTAATTTTTTGCTCTGTTGTCATTAGTTAGTCCTTCTCTAAGTTTGTAATTTGATGGTTAAACTGTAAAGAAAGTATAAACAAAATTCAACACTTAGTATTGAATCAACACTAACTTTAGACCTTTAAGTAAAACAAATGTGCAATGATATAGTTTCTCAGCAGTTATGTTCGGTTTAACTAAAGCCCATTGTTTTTTTCCTTGAACACTTTACAGCATAATAAACATCCAGATTAAACATTACTGTCCAATAAACAAGAGCTAGCATTGTGCTAATGAGCAGCTAATGTTCAAAGTAACCCATCAATACCAGAAGCATTTAAATTAGCTTAACGCTAATTTGCAAAAACTCTCATGTAGAACAAAACAACATTCAACATCAACTCACCATGTTGGGCAATGGTGAAAGACGTAGGTAAGAAGTAGTTTTGAGGTTAATTTAGCTCGCTTGCTTCAGCTGACAGCAACATAAACCACTCCTGGTTTCATGTCTAGTGACAAGTCAAAGTAAATAAATGATAGAGCCCCCTAGTGGCATGGAAGGAGTGAATCCAACAGCCTGGACCAAAGAAAAGTTATGGGCAGAGCTGAAAGAGTGAATGGAAGCAAGGCAGCACACAAACCTGACTCAGAAATTTCTCCCTGGAGTAACAGGACAAAAGTCAGGCAAGCTATCGTGAGAAGCCCAAAACCTTTGACCCAAGTCAGACAGCAGAGATGGCAACTCTAATATTTAAGAACATGTATTCTCTAAAAAAAAAAAATTTCTAATTATTGAGGGGTTTATCAAATAGAAATAAATAAGTTTAGTCTTATTCAGTAAGCGTAGATAGTTTTCAAGTGAGCAAATTTAGCTTAAATTGACAATTAAACCTGACACCACTTATTTTTTAATTTAAGGTCAACCTGCTTTAAAACTGAACTTCCATTTCAGTGACCAATCATACTCTTAAAAGTTCTGCTGTTTCTCATGTTTACTAATGAGGTTATTTTATTTTTTTATTTTTTACATCAAAAGTGGACATAATGAACACACCGCATCAGTCCAGTGATCCTTTTTTCACACTTCTAGCAACAAAACCTCCTGTGAGAACAGCTGCTATCATTGATCTTACGAGGCGTAGCTGGAGCTCCCAGCTCGCTGGGTTTTTGATGTTTCTGCGGTCTCTCCTCACTGCTGCGCTCCAGCCTCCCACCCGTAGGGCTGAGGAATCACCTGCTCTGCTGAAACCAACACATAATCACTTATCTACACTTGTCATGCTAGGGATGCTACCTCTGCAGCTCTTTGCTTTTAGATCTTCGCTGATATTTTGACCGCACTTCCCTTTTGCCCTAAAACAGATATAAACAAGCAGCTTTCCTGCTGGGGTGGCAACAGCTTTCAGCTATATTTATAACACAATGTGTGCCGAAAGAAGAATGCTTATGTTTTTTTATTTTTTTATTATGCCTTAACCTTTAAGGGTTGATTTTCTGCCTTTATTTTCATACTAGATAAAATGAAAAACATGTTTTGAAAGTGCCACAATCTTATAAATGACTAAGTTGCTGAAGGAACATTTAAAGTTATGAAAGCACACTTAACTGTGAAAGCTATTAGATGCTTCAGACTAACTGTAAACACAGCTGCCTCAGATAATTGCAACAATTCTATGAAAAACATCATTTGTTTTCAAGAAGCACTTAGAATTTATTGTAGCGGAAAAGGATGGCTCCAACTGTGAAGGTTTTGCACAAATGTAGTCATTTGCAAATCAATACGAATACCTAATATGTTTTAACTACAAACCATCATCTACATTTTTTGGCCCCTCTAGGAAGCAGGAGTAAACAGAGCATAATTTATTATTGAAGCAACAAGAAAACACACACTTTATAAGCAACTTGGCAACAACTTGTTTATAAAAAATATTTATTTGTTTCCCATAGCCCGCCACAGTAAATGGGTTGTCATTAGAGCAACGGTCGCCCGGGGGTTGATCTTAATGGAAAATATTTGTAATGATTCATTTCACCAACCATACATGACATGCCTGGTCTCCTGCAAAGCTGCAATGTTTGAATCATCTGAATTCAAGTTTTCTTCAGCTTTCCTTCTTGTACTTCTTCATAAGTTTGATAAAAGATGTATGAAGAAGTTAACTTTTCATAAAGGATTTTAAAAAATTGCCTCAAATTGGATTCTGAGACCCATTTTCAATAACTGAATAAACCGGGACAGTGACTGCAGATACACTCTGTACAAAGATTGCAGAGATTCACCTTAGACATCAGTTTCAATGCTTTGGATCCTTAAGGGTATATTTGAACGATTCTTTCTCCAGAGTTAAATTAAACAATTTTTCTATAATTTACTAAGAAAATTTGTGTTGGATGGTTTAAACCTGAGTATAGCTGAAGTGCTTCTTTTGTTTGTTAATGAAAGCACAGGATAAGTTTTTCACAATCAATTCTGATTTTCATTGAAGTTGTTTGTTATGCAATCACTCCACTCTGAAATGCTCAAAATGAACATTAAAAGCCATGCTGAGGGAAAGTAAACATTTTAGTGACAGGAGTTCAGAAAACAGTGTGGACTCATTGATATGCTGCAATAAACTCATGATAGAACTATAGAGACATGCTAAAAAACCTAATTAAAGACAGATTAATTAATCATAGCTACATTTATGGACAATTACCTCTGGCTCATTACAACCCGTCCAGTGGAAAAATGCATGACTTGATAATGTTTTAGTACAGCTTAAAATTCTTGCATAAGTTGCTTTTCAAGCTCTGCCACAGTTCCTCTTGTTGAAAGCCAATCGTATCTGATGTGGATAAAGAGAAGATGGTGAGAACCTTGATGCTAAACTCTTAATAATTAAGCAGTAATTCCCAGAGTCCTCATCTTTGCATTAGTAATGCATCAACATGAAATGGTTGATCCCTCAATGTATGATAGCTGACAGCTGAGTGCAACATCAAATAGTCATGTGAAGTCTGCATCACAGATATGTAATGTTGTCTTTCTTGTGCAATGAGCCCTTAAAGTGTCCAGGAAATTGCAGAGAAAAACATAGAAACAGTCTAGTGACGTTTAAGCCTCCCATCTTTCCAAAGGAATAAAATGACATCCTGGAGGATGATGAGCAAAACGAAAACAAACAAAAAAAGTGCAGTCATGTGAAAAACATAGGACATGTCAGTTTTAGCAGTAATGGAAACTAAATAACCTAAATAAATGTTGAAGCCAATTCGATATCACACACAGGAGCATCAGATCTTTTTTTCAGATTATTATTTCAGCGCAATATTGAGTACAGACGGATGAGGTGATAGTGAACACTGGCAAACAGCCATCACTGATCCATATGCAACTCAAATTAAATTCATGTTAGATTCAAAATTTCCTCTATATTACAGTGTTAATTGACAATGTCATAGCCCCCCATAATAAATAATGATCTGGAAAAAGTATATAGAAGTCTACTCTTCTTTTGAGGGCTTAACTCAAAGGACAGGTAAAAAAAAAAAGGTTATGTGAGAATGGACAGTTCACTGATGTGAGAGTTTTCTTTGTTTTAAAGTAAAATGGTGCGAATATTTCAATCTGTACCTGTTGACAGGTGAGCTGGACATGATCTGGAGTGTTTCATCTCACATTTATTGCAGTGAATACAAATAGTAAAAACTTTCTTTTAGAAAGTAGATTTTGCAATAGCTATTGCGAGACAGTTAAATATCACGATGGTCTGACATCACCTTCCTCAAGCAGTGCTTTTCTAAAGGCAGTCTAAAGTTTCCACATTCCTTACTTTATGCAAGGCTGCCATCCTCTCAAAAAAAATAAAAAATTCAGCCATACTTCTTCAGAATGAGAGTTAGGAACCTAGTGTTTCTTTACTTCTCCAAAGCAAAGAAACCCGAAAGCAGAAATACGCTGATAAATGCACCTATAAATATTCATATCAAGCGATGGCATTGCTAACATGTGAGCAGCTTATTGCTCATTCACACCCGAGCCGAAACCTTGAGCTGCCATGTCATTGGTTTCAATTTGTGTGTCTGGATTCCTGACAAGTTTCCAATTTTCCCCCCTCATTTTTATCCTGTCATTCTGCAGCGCCGGAAATGTTCATGAGCGTCAAAGTTATTAAAATGACAGACACATTTCACATTAAAATCTGTAACAGATTTGATGCTGAATAGCTTTGAAAACGTTGCGGGCCGTTCGCCTTCATTAACGATTGGATTAAAATGTTGATAAAACACTGACTTGTTCTTTATCAGCTGGCAGGTGTGGAGGGTTTGAATTAATGTGGATCAGGAGTCACGCTGCCTGGATGGAAATTAATCAAAAGTTTCTGGGAGAAGACAAGAGTCAATGAATCAGTTCGTCTCGTCCTGGACGCCAAGTCCTTCCAAGCACAGAAGGACACGGAAAGGACAGCTCTACTTATTTTCTTCTAGTTCTCTGTCATTTCCTGATACAGTGAGACAAGAAAAACTAAACTCTTCCACTGAATGTGAGAAAACCCAGCGGTCAACTGTGCTGTTTGTTTTTGCACAACTTGTTAGCAGAGCATGTTTAGCAAAGAAATTACTCCAGTAACAATAATGTGGTTCTTCTTTGGCTCATACTTTTTTCCCAGTCACATTAGAGGAAGTATTCACTTTAACAAATGACCACTGAAGGCTGGTGCACATTTATTAATAGTCCTGGGAAAAATGAACTTTTGGTCCTCCTCCAGACTGAAGATGCAGACAAGTTTAGGC
Organism: Poecilia mexicana; assembly: GCF_051168715.1. Taxonomy (NCBI): domain Eukaryota; kingdom Metazoa; phylum Chordata; class Actinopteri; order Cyprinodontiformes; family Poeciliidae; genus Poecilia; species Poecilia mexicana. The sequence goes on along the minus strand of NW_028263384.1, from coordinate 25,598,218 downwards.
ATTAAACAATTTTTTGGGAACCATTCCTGCCTTGTATGTATGCCATGTTTTTGTGCCTTTCCCATTTTCAAGAGTGGACCTATTTATAAGAGGTATAATGTTAGAATGTACTCTTATTAACTTAAAATTAGAAACAACAATCCTTCAGTTATTTTTCATCAGGATTATTAGGGTGCCAAGTAAGAGTTTTTTTAAATTATCATCACATATTAGCTGGAAAAAAGGGGGAAGGAGCACTTAAAAATGCTTCACACTTAGCATTATTTTATGTTGCAGACTAATCACTGTAATATAGCTAAAAAGCCTTTAACAATTTAAATGCATTAACCATTATAGTTATTAGTTTGATGCATCCTAATGACCGACGGAGAGAAATGATCATTTTCTATGCCAACAACCAAATAAAATTACATATTAATAATAAATAAATTAGGCCTGCTGCAGGCTTTCTAAATATTTAGACGCCATATCTGATTTATTAAGTCACATACGTTTTCCAGACGGCAAAGAAAAAAAAATGATGCAATAACTTCTCAGAAGAGTTTCCCACTTCTCAGTTTAATATTTCAACCACCACTTGAATAAAGTGCCAAGGGAAAGACACAGGGACTGGGGAGGCAGGATGTCGAGCTATTTTGATGCGTTATTTTTATATATATTTTTTGCATTTTTGTTTTTGTTCTGTTTTTTCTAACATTTGTCTTGTAAACATGTTTTCTGATATGGATTGTTTTTAAGTTTGGTTGCCGTGTTTCATTGGATGGGTAAATATATTTTACCTCTGGGCCACTGTATGCATTCTCTCTCCCCCTCCCCCCTTTTTTCTTTAGTATATAAAAACTTTATTGCATTGCCTCTGACAGTTTATATACATTTCACAGTTATTTCCAGGTGTGTAGAGGAAACGACCAGGGGCAGAGCTCCTCACTGTGCCTCATGTTTTATTACTCGTAATGCTACTTATGCCATGATTCTTGTGTTTAAAGAGATGCAGTTTGATATAAAACATGTCTGCTAGTAGATTTTTATATGAAGAAAAATATAAATCATATTTTAAATGTGAAATATCACTGGCTAAATACATAATCTAACATTTTAGTTAAGTAAAAGTTAGAGTTGTGTTGACACCAAGACATTTCTTTGGGAAATCCTTCTTGTTTTCAAGAATAACTTAAAATTAAAAATAAAATCATCGTTTGAGTTAAAAATAATAAATTTGCTAAAATTTCTGTCTGACCAACACCACAGAGATTAAAATATGGGACCTCAGCAACTGCAGCTGGACATTTTTTCCTGAAATTGTTTATCGCAGTGAGAATTTTGAAAAACGAGAATTTTTAATCTCTCTTCTCATTCTCTGAAACCGCCTGTCCTGCTTGTAGGATGGAAAGAAAAGTACATATTTTTTTTTGTGGCACCGTGCGGAGGAGTCAAAGTCCAAACCACAGATTCACCAACATTTTATTTTTATAACCAAGCACTGCGTTTTTGTTTCAAGTCGTCCATTGTACAAAATATGAACAAAATTGTTCGGCTGTCTTTCCCTGGTAAATTGTAAGCCTTCCTAAGTGCAGTGAGTGGAACAGAAATTGAGTATTTGTGTAACCAAATTTGAATCCTATATAAATGCACAATACATGTTCTCAAATAAGCTAACACCCCGAGTTTCCTAAACTCAACAATAACAAGAAAAAGCAGCTGCTGAGTCAAGTGAGGCTTTGCCCTAAGCATGTCAAATAATTTTATAAGATTTAAATAAATTACATTGATTTGAAAAAATGACAAATTTAATGATATTTAAAGTGTAATCCACAATGATGGAAGCAAACCTAGATTTTAGATGCATGGTTTAGTTCAGCCACATCTGGAAAAGGAAGCAAAACAAAATCTAAGCCGCAAGCGGTGGCCACACAGGAAAGGGAAATCTCTGGAGACCTACCAAAGAGAGCTGCCACAAAATCATCGAATTAACCAAGATTACAGTTGTAATCACACTGGAGGACCCAGCAGTAATCTGGAATAGTACATCTTATATTAAAGTACACATTTCTTTGGTAATAAGTGAGTTTGGACCATTTTAAAATTTTCACCCAGATGGTTGCAGAGCTAAAAGCATTGGATGATGCTCAGAGCGCAGAGAGAGCCAGAAGAATCCTGTTTGAGGGTGTAAAGCTGCAGCAGTTCAGCAGCGCTGCCTCGAAGCAAGGCACGATGTGCTTTAATGTGATTAGGAGTTGCAGCAAAGTGGCCACAAAGGCAACAGTGCAACCTCACACTGCTACTAAAATGAAAGTTGAACACAAGAAAAATTGGGAGAAAATTTAAGGTGGGTTGGAGGATTTTTTTTAATGAAAAATATATGGGCCCATCAAACAGAGAGAGAGATGAGGGGACCAAAAATTACTTCCAAACAGGGTTGTAACTGTAAATCCAGCTCAGGAGATGGGACAAGGTTTTCACAATTGGATTATAGGTTTTACAAGCCACAGAGCGGAGGTCTACAGCCTTCACAATCCAAAGAGCAATTTAAGCTCTCAGTCCAGATAAATAAAACTTGTTTAGAGCCGGAGATGTTGCATAACCTTCTAAAAAAAAAGCTATTTATTATTTTAACCCTTGTGTTTAGAAATGGGATCCAACCGAGCCCACACACGTAAAACTTGTATCATTTGCCTCAGTCCTCGCACGCACAAGGGTTAAGAAATATCTACTAAGGGAAATGTGTTGCCAGAACCACCATCTTATTTCCATTTTTAGTTTTTAAAATAAAGGCTACACAATTTTTGCAAAAGGTGGATGGATATTTTTATCTTATATAGGATGTTGTTGCAAAAAAAAGAAAGAAAAAAGCACAGTTTCCAACTTAATGAAGAAAAAAAATTGACCTGAAAAATATTACTGATCCTGGTCCTAGTGATTAAAACTGTTTTAAATCCTCTCTCTGTGTTTTTACAAACAAAATAAAGGCTGCATAAAGTTCATACTATGTTTTAGAGAATCTCCCTTCATTGTGTGTCATTTTCCAGTTTCTTTAGAGTTTGAACGACGGATAATCAATGCTGTGCAAACTTGTTACGTGAAATAGCCCTTTAATATTAGAAGCTACAAATCAGATGCTAAAATCATGCAACATTTGTGTAGCGTGTCCCTGGCTTGCTTAAATCAGTTTCTGCTGCTACAATCCTCTGTCTGAAGGCCTAAAAAAACTCTTCATTTCAGTGCATTGCTCTCGCTCACCAACCCACCAAACCAAATAAAGCATGGTGTGAACCCAATTCAAAATGAGCAACAAAATTGTCAACATCTCCCCATGTTGTGGCACAACTAAATGTAACCTGAATAATTTTAAGTGGTAATAAAGGTATTAATTCTGCACTTTTTAAATATTTTACTGTTAATTTGAGAACATCTTTTCTTATGCACTTATTTTTCTCATTGTCAGACATTAAATGAGTGAGACTGGAGGTTTTAAGTAGAGGCTGATAACTCAGCATTTTTACCACAGATTTAGCACATATTGGTTAAAACTATCAGGCCTTTTTAACAGACAGGCAATTTGAACATTTGGATGTTTTTCTTAATTATTATTATTTATTTCTACCCTGTCCAATTGATTTGCCAGATCATTTCTCACAGCACCATCATTCTCCTGTAGAGCAGATGAAAAATGTGAAATGTTTTTTTTTTTAAAAAAAAGAAAGAAAAAAAAAAAGAGAGTATAACGTTTAGAAAGAAGTAAATGTCAGCACCTGGAGAAGTAATCCTCAACTCAGTGGTATTGATCACCAACACTGCCACGTCCTCTGTGGATGAATGGAGGCCATTTCAGGCCCAGGAGCAGCAAAAACTTTACTTATTGCCCTTTAAATTGTGGCGATTCACTCTCTAATGTGCCCTGCCTGGATGCTCGGGGCTGACAGAGATTTCTCAGGGAATCAATGTGACAGACACATTTGGCTGTGGCAGAATGTGATTGAGAGGTGAGTGAATTGGGAGAAAAGTTGGAGGTCAGAAGATGGGCTCAGTGCAGACCTTAGCTCATGTGACAGATTGTGATCTGCAGAGGCAGGAAGCTGCAGGGCGGGCAATTATTCTGTCCATTTATTTCCTTTACTCCTATTTATTTAGCTGTTGTTTAGCTCTGTTGATATAAATCACTACACAGATCCCAGTGTCCTTTCCTGGGTAATATGTCACTGTATGAGTTAATCTATAGCTATTATTTCCTATTCTGTCTCATTTACATCCAGCGCATGTTTGCCTTGCATACGGTAATAATTGTAGCCTTCACTGGTATGAATCAATTTGTGAGAAGCAGTGTGAGAGAATGAGATTGAGAGAAAAATCACACACCTCTGTCATTACCAGCAGTAAGACTTCGTAGACAAAGGCAGCAGCCTGCAATTTATTCTGAAAGGTTTCCCCACCCTGCATGGAGCTCTGAAGGTCAGTCTTCAATCCAATAATATGGATGGATTAAAAGTATTTCTCAAGGTACTAATCAACGACTTATTCCTTTAAACACTGTGTTTGGAAAGTGGCTGGTCTCGATTTTACAGGGTGCATTTTCCATGGGAGGATTGGTCCAACTCCTACCCCCCTCAGGCGGTCATTTTAAAACATAAAGAGTAACAGAAAGCATATTCAGTTCACATGAATAGTTACTGGATCTTTTTGCATAAACAGATGCAAGATGGTTTTGGCAAAGACTCGATATGAGGTGTAGCTGATTACCTAGCTTGGAACACACAGCTGCATGCAATATTTTATGGAACTAGTCAAAGCAGACACCCTCCATACGAAACCAAAACAAAATCAAAATGGACATTTCAATAGCAGCTGTGGTGAAATAATCTTTTAAACAAAAGATTATTTGTTTAAAATAATCTTTTATTTTAAAAGATTATGGTCTGAGACATAAAAGCTTTTCTGCTTTTATGTCTCAGACCATCCAACAACACGAGATAAAGATAACCTGAGAAAATACGACAGCTGTTTTCAAAGTATAACTTGATTTATTATGAGAAGTTACCAAACCAAGCTGGCAGGATGTGAAAATATATTTGTACATCTTGTTGAACTATAAATATGTACACAGTTTTGGTTTCAATCTTTTTGCCCTGACCTGCAGAAGATCTCGAAAAGCAATCCACTACTCCCCCAGGCTCAAGAAATTCAAGAAACAAGTAAGAAACAAAGTCAATGACATCAATCAGTCATAAAGGGGTTATGAAATCATTTATAAAGTTTTGGGTGTCCTTGGAAACGTCCCAGAAATAAACAAACTCCCAAATTTACTCTAAGAGCACTTTGACATCACATCCAGGAAGTCAAAATTACCTAGAATAAGACACTAAGAGACTTAAAAGCATCACTTGCCTTCCTTCAGGTAAATTCATGGTTGTTACTAGTCAAACACTTGAAGCTCAAGCAAACTTGAGGTATACGGCAGTACAATCATTACCAGGAAGTTGACCTCTGAACGGCTCAAAAACTAAATAAAATTTAAATTTAAATGGGCTTAGTCAAAGTCCAGTCTTAAATCTGACTGGCATGGTTGGAGGAATTAAAAACTAGTGACCTGGCCCACAGCAACAATCACAGATCAGATTCAGATTAGTTTGTCATATGGAAGTTAACACAAAGCCAACAGTTCAATGAAATGCCCACCTCCGTTTTAGACGGCGTTGACCCGACACATCCATAAAAACTGTAAAATGATGTAAAGAAATGGATTCTCATACAACACACTGAATTTTAAGAGTACTGTATACTCTGCATTTATTCTGGACCATCTCAGCGGTTTGTAGGTCTCTCTCTTGGTAGCTATTACACCCAATTTTTAATCACATACTCCTGCTATGCTTTTTGTCAGGTTACAAGTTTCCACACATTATTGGACTGTCCAAATATTTATTTACCTGCTGGCTGTTGGAAGGAAAGGCTGCGTGTTTGAAGTTTTTTTTGTTTGTTTTTTTCCCTGAAAGTGTGCAAAGCCTCTGTCTGTGCCGTATGTTCAATATTGAGAGCAGAAGACTTGCTCTGAGCAAACACAATCATGCGAATTTGATTCAGGATTGATAACAGAAAAAACCCACAAAGCAGCAAAGCGGTATTAACAATGAACCCACATGAGCTGCAGATGGAGGATAAGCAGAGTAAACAGGATGGGATGATGAGAGGTGTGAAAGACAGGATTGTTAATTTATGCATGTTAGCTTTGGAGTATTTGAAATTAATTTGGGTCTTTCAAGTTAGTGAGTTTGTACCTCTGTAGAATAAGACATGGTTTATTTAATAAACCCAATTTGAAATTCTTTCTAAATACAAGCTGCCCTTTTACCCTCTCTGCTTTGAACTTTTGTTTACATTGCTATATTCTCAGATGACTCTACACCAACTTTCTGAAGTATTAAAAAGATAAAAAGTTACCTTGGGAATGTTACTGAAGTATTATCAATGGGCATCAAAAGAAATTTTCTGGCATCTCCCTGTATATTTATATGAAGACAAGATTTGGAAATGTATTGTTTAAATATACCCAAACAGAAAAGGTATCTTCAGAGTCATTTCTCTCTTTTTTCGTGTTTAACAGAGAATAGCATCTAACAGAAAGAAGGTACAGCAGAGACACCGTTAATGCAATGCAAGCACGTGATAACGACAACAGAATAGCAGCCAAGCCAGATGGAAATGTCACAGATTGAGGTGAAAATCTTTATCAATTTTTGCCCATGTGGTGAAATTATTCTGTGTTAAATTTCATTACATCTACTTTCCATGCATCTTGAAGAAAACCCCTGGGAGCCAGCTCACACACTGATTAGCAACTGTGTTTAGGAGCCATTAAGATCGTCAAGCTGCCTCCACTTACAGTTTGAGAGGTTTGAAGAAAAAGGCCAATGTTATTATTTATTCTGAGCTTATGCTGCAGCCATTTCAAACTTTCTACATTTTTAACCATCTTTTAACATCCTCACAGATCATTTGGGTTTTGTTTTGTCCCCAATGCCTTTTTTATGGTGTTGATATAAATTTCTGCATTTTAATAATCAAATATTTAAGGTGGTAGTAAATGTTAAAATGTTAGGTAGTGTTGATTTCATTGGTAAAAAAACAACAATGCTATGCTTGTTAATATGCACACATTGCAAAAGTACTTATACTCTTAACTTTTCTATTCTGCCAGGTTATCAAAGTTCAATGTATTTTTATGGTAAACAACCACAAACTAGTTCCTAATTGTAGTAAAAATCTGCATGTTTTTTAACATTTTGTACAAACAGAAGTCCAAAAGTTGCCTCTTCAGAAGATCCCAAATGAGTAAAAAGAATCCACATGTGTACTGCTTTCCTCGATTAATGACCAAGCAGAGTCACGAGAAGCAAACAGGTCAAGATTAAGGTTGTGGAGAAGTTTACAGAAGGGTTAAAGTTAAATCCCAAGAGTTTGATTCAATTAATCATCTGAAAATATAAACTGTTGTCTATGTGGACCGGCAGGTTAGAAAAAGCAGTAAATAGATCCATAGTGCAAAGAAGATCAGATCACAAATTGTCATGTTAAGGAAGCCATAAGATGCCAGTTTTGAAGTTTTTCCACAGGCTGAGTTGGGGAGAAAGCACAAAGATCAGATGAGACCAAAATGCAACCTTTTGCTCTGCATGAAAAGCAGGATGTGTGATGAAAAACTAACACTGGGCATCACCCAGAGCACATTATCCACACAGCAAGACATGGTGATGACGGCCTCAAGCTGTTTGGAGGCTCTTCTTCATGAGGCAGAGAGAAACTGGCCACAGTTAATGGGAAGATGGATGGAGCTCACTAAAAGGGAATAAATAAATTCTGGTGGAGACTGAAAACCAGCCCAACAACCCTGAACATGCAGCTGGAGGTACTATAGAACCAGCAAGGCTTAAGCAACGGGGCAATTAAACATGCCTTACAAAATTAACAGGAAACAAAAGCAATGAGCAAAAATCATCATATTACTTTAGCTAAGTAAGGGAAAACAATGACAGCCATGAAAATAAACTACACTTTATGATGCTCCAGGTATTCAAAAGTAACTCTAAACAAATGGGGCTGTGGAAAACACCACTAGTTCACTGTACAGTGCCTTGTAGGCCTGTCCGGACTGTGATTGGCCCATCAGCCTGTCAATCATAGTTGACAGCAACCTATCAGAGCCTTAATGTGTTAGAACTTTCTAGAATGGTTTTTTCTTTTCTTTTTTTCAGTAGTAGTTTTTCTTGCAGTAGTTCAACAGCCTAGCAACTGTATTATTAAAGAGGAGTTTTAAGTGTTAAGTTTACTGATTGCTCAGTTTGTTTGCATCAAGAATTGTAACTGGAGTGACAATAAAGAAGCTACATCTTTGGACGGATGCCTGCAGTCTTTTCTATTTGGATACAAATCACCACGCCCGTTAGTTCATTTTGGTCCTTCGAGCCGGATATTGGAAATACTGCAGGACATGGCGACAAGTACTCCAGTTGGAGAAGAATCCAAGATGCAACCTGTGGTAAGACCCAGACGAAGTACACGTCCACGAGATTATACGTTGGAATTTAGTCAGCATGTGCATCAGCCTGCGCATCAGCCTGCTTCTAGGGCTCAGTTAGTTCTATCTGATATCAGCGATTCAGATGCAGAAGATCATTACAGCGCACCCATTAGCCAGCAACCTAGTCCTAACCATTGGAGAATGTTGGATCAGTGGGAGGATGCTGATGAAGCGGAGAGAGAAAAGGAGTGTTTATGGAAAGAAAATCAGTGCCAACGTGAAGCTATTTTGGAGCTCACAAGAGACAGAGATGATCTATATCACAGTAACAGTGAGATGAGGAGGGAATTGCAGGAGCTGCGACAAACAGCAACACAGCTGTCCACAGTCCTAGAGACATTGAAGGTGATGGAACACAAAATGGAGAAACTCACAGCAAGCGAGGCTGAAGATAACTCTTTTGCTTCACCAACATATAATGCACACTCAGCATCATTTCCTGTCCCAAAGCCAAGGATTCGTACACTACAGAAAGCGAGGAGGGAAGAAGTAGAGCATCGTTCACTTTCTGCAACCATAAGAGATGAATCTACTGTCCCTCACGAAGATCAGCGTGTGCATCATTCAGACCGAGGCTACAGGTATGGGAATAGAATAAGTCAAGAGAGTGTGTCGGAAAGCCTATCAGCAGCTCCAATTCCTGCGCCACGAAGTTCAGCGATAATAAGGACCTCTACACCTCCAGTGCCAGCTCCGAGAAGGTTAGTCCCATCTAGAATCTCCAGGTTGGAGCACACGGATTATTCTGCTTTGTTTGAAAGAGAAGATCCTTATAACTCTAGAGTGGTCGAAAGCTCACATTCTACACCTAAACATGGAAGTACATATAGTGGTCCTGCTCCAACTATACCCTATTTCGTGCATCCAGACCCACGTGAGTTCTCCAGGCTACGGATTGCTCTTGATAACATTCTGCCAGCTGGTGCTTCTGAACATTTTAAATATCAGGTTCTAACAGATCATCTCAAGCTGGAAGAAGCTCTCCTTATAGCAGATTCTTTTTGCAACTCTCCACATCCTTTCACTGACACAATGGACGCCCTGTTCATGCAGTTTGGCCAGCCACATCAGCTTGCCTTAGCACGAATAGCAGAACTGATGGATGGCCCAGACATACGCAGTGGGGACGGGGAAGCATTTCGCATGTTCGCCCTACGAATACGTTCTCTGTTGGGCATGTTAGAGCAACTAGGAAGAGAAGGCAGTATTGAACTCCAGTGTGGATCTCACGTTTCCAGATTGCTAAGCAAGCTTCCACACGAGCTTAGAAGCAGTTTCAGAAGAAGAGTTCATCCGAGTAAGGTTCCAATCCCAACCCTGTATGATCTTGGAGAATGGCTGGATTTTGAAATGCAGGTTCATGAAGACAACACCAGATTTTGTACACCTGCCAGAGAGAGCCAAAGGAAAAGAGGCACAGAGAGGGACAAAAGGGTGGCATCAAGAGCGACAGCATTACTGCTCAGTGCTGGGAAAACAGGAGAGACCAAAGTTTCTGAGCTGACGCAAAATGCCATTACTCCTGAGAAGGTCAAGAATAAACCCTACTGTCCCTACTGTGACCATTCCAGTCATTTCCTGAATAGTTGTCAGAACTTCCAGCAGCTTACCAAGGAACAGAAAGTCCTGTGGATCAAAACAAGTAACCGCTGCTGGCGTTGTGGAAGAGGACATCAGTCTGCCAAATGTACTCTCAAGGCAACCTGTAAAATCTGTGGACGTAGGCACCTGTTGATACTACATGATGTAAATGAGAAGTGGCAGGAAAAGGAGGAGACTACAGAGAAAGGGAAATCCCCAGACCAGGGAACCATTGTGGGTGCATGTCTAACAAGCAGTGTGGATGACAGACTTTATGTTGGACGTTCCCTAACCAAGCATAAAGTGCTTCTCAAAATAGCCAAGGTCCGATTGAGTAATGGGAACAAAAGTATGGAAGCCTTCGCTGTTCTGGATGATGGTTCAGAGCGATCCATTTTGCTCCACAGTGCAGCACGTGAGCTTGGTTTGGAAGGGGAGTCTGAAGCTCTTGTACTCCACACAGTGAAAAAAGACTCAAGGGTCATCCATGGCCATGCAGTTTCATTCTCTGTCTCCCCTGTAGCTCAACCAGCAAAGACATTTTGGATCAACCGGGCTTTCACAGCTAAATCTCTAAACCTTGCAGAACACAGTCAACCCACTGCTTCTCTTCAGAGAAAATACAAGCATCTGCAAGATTTACCACTTCAACCAATAAACACCATTAGACCACTTCTCCTGATTGGGTCTGACTTCCCACATTTAATCACTCCCACTGAACCGGTCCTCTTAGGGAGTAAAGGTGGCCCAGCAGCAGTCAGGACTCGCTTAGGTTGGACACTACAAGGCCCTGCAGAAGGAGTGAAACCAGGATCAGACACACAGCAATGTCACTTCATTTCATTTCAGTCTCCCAACATTGAGTTGCAACAGCAAGTTGAGAAGCTCTGGCAACTTGATGTTCTCCCATATCGGAGTACAAAGGTAGTGACAAGGTCCCGACAGGATAATGAGGCTTTGAGCACCCTTGAAGAAAAGACCATCAGAGATCAAGTTAGCGGAGTGCTTAGATATGCTACCCCAATGCTCCGTATTAAAGGCACAGAGCCCCTGCATGCTACTCCTGAAGCAACTCTACCGCTCCTCAGAAATATAGAAAGGAGACTTGTTAAAAATCCTGACCAAGCAGAATCATACAAGGCTGAAATGAGGAAATTGGAGGACGCTGGATACATACTGAAGTTACAACCTGAAGAAGTGAAAGAATCTAATGAAGCCTGGTACATCCCACACCACATGGTGCAGCACAACAATAAAAACAGAGTGGTTTTTAACTGTTCATTCCAACATCAAGGCAGGAACTTGAACAAACTACTCCTACCTGGTCCTACTTTAGGCCCATCCTTGCTGGCAGTGCTTCTGCGCTTTCGCGAACATACAGTGGCCATTTCCAGTGACATTAAAGCAATGTTTCACCAGGTGAGACTTCTCCCTGATGACAAATCACTGTTCCGGTTCCTTTGGAGGGACTTGAAAAGGGAGGAACCTCCAAGTGTTTATGAGTGGCAGGTGCTCCCCTTTGGGACTACCTGCAGTCCATGCTGTGCCATTTATGCACTTCAAAGGCATGTTCAAGATCACAGCCAGCCTGGAGAGGACATCCGAGAGGCAGTTGAAAGGGGTTTCTATGTGGACAATTGTCTTCTCAGTCTCAGTACAGAAATGGAGGCAAAGATGTTGGTTGATAAACTCCGAAATGTCCTGGCTGAGGGAGGATTTGATCTAAGACAATGGGCCAGCAACGTGCCGTCAGTAATCAGCCATCTCCCAGAAGACGCCAGATCGACCAGCAGCAATTTGTGGATAAATCAGAATCAGCTTGACACATCTGAATCCACACTCGGACTCCACTGGCACTGTCCTACAGATCTGCTGCACTACAAACATCTTCCTATTGGTGACCTCCCAGTGACAATGCGAAGCATTTACAGAACTCTGGCTAGCTTGTATGACCCCCTTGGTTATATTATCCCCTTCACCACTAGAGCTAAGGTTATCATTCAACGTCTCTGGGATAAGAAAAGAGAGTGGGATGATCCAAGACTTCCTGAGGACCTGCTGCAGACATGGAAAACCTGGCAAGCAGAGCTGCCCGATTTAGAGAGGATCTCTTTACCTCGATGTTACACCAAGGAAAGGTTAGATCTGCCGAACAGCAAAAGAGACATCCATGTCTTCTGTGACGCATCTGAGCAGGCATATGGCTCAGTTGCCTATCTGCTCACAGAATCCCCAGATGGCATCAGGGAAATTGCCTTTCTAGCAGCAAGGTCTCGAGTAGCCCCACGAAAACAGCTGTCCATTCCAAGATTGGAATTGTGTGCAGCTCTCACAGGTGCACAGTTAGCTCATGTGCTGAAGACTGAACTCAACATACCTATACAGAAAGTTTTTCTGTGGTCAGACTCCACTACTGTTTTAACTTGGTTAAAGTCTGAGTCATGCCACTTTAAAGTGTTTGTTGGAACCCGGGTGGCAGAAATTCAGGAGCTGACATCAGCGCAGGATTGGCACTTTGTGCCATCAAAGGAGAATCCTGCTGATGACATAACCAGGGGAAAAACTCTGACTGAACTAGCCATCGTCTCCAGGTGGTCACATGGACCCCTCTTTCTTCAAGATCCTATTCAACAGTGGCCGCTCATGCCCTCAATTTCCACCATAGATGGTGAAGATGAGCTAAAACAGTCATCATTTTGTGGAACCATTTCTAATAGTCCAAGCTCCACCATCCCTGAGGTCACACAGTACCAAACCTTCAGGGATCTTGTAGAAGTGACAGCGAAACGTGCTCATGGGGCGGCTCACATCTCTGGTAGCGTCACAGCAGATGATTATCGTGAAGCTGAAATTGACATATTGCGTCAAACCCAAAAGGAAAGCTTTCCTACTGAGTTTTCTAAGCTCAAATCAGGCCAAACGGTTGGACCTAGTAGCCGTTTGTACCGTTTGGATCCACAGTTTGACCAATCCATGGAACTCATCCGTGTGGGAGGCCGCCTGAGACGTGCTTCTGAACTTGAAGAAGATTCCATCCACCCCTTTGTTCTCGAATCCCATCATCCTGTGACAGAATTAATCATAAAGGATATCGATGAACAGCTTCACCACCCAGGACCAGAGAGGGTATTTGCTGAAATAAGGAGAAAATTTTGGATCCTTCGGGGCAGGGAGGCTGTTCGGCACTATCAGCGACATTGTGTTGGCTGCAAACGATGGAGGGGGAAACCTGTCGCTCCCCAAATGGCTGATTTGCCACCATCCAGACTCAGACTGTTCAAACCTCCTTTCTACTCTACAGGAGTAGACTGCTTTGGACCTTACATTATCAAGATTGGCAGAAGACATGAAAAGCGGTGGGGCATCATATTCAAATGTATGACCACAAGGGCTGTGAATGTAGATCTGCTGTCAAGCCTCGATGCCGACTCTTTCTTACTGGCACTGAGACGTCTGATAGCACGCCGAGGGAAGCCCTACGAAGTACTTTGTGATCAAGGCACAAATTTTAAAGCTGGAGAACGTGAACTGAAAAATGCGTTCAGGAGCCTTCAGCCACAAATCCAGGAACAGTTGGCTGGTCAACAAATAGACTTCAGATTCAACCCTCCAGGAGCACCTCACTTTGGTGGGTGTTGGGAAAGGGAAATTAAATCTCTGAAATCAGCCCTCACTACAACTTTGGGTGCCCAAATCGTAACAGAAGAGGTCCTGCGCACACTTTTGGTTGAAGTTGAAGGAATACTTAATTCCAAACCACTTGGTTATGTTTCAACAGATGTAGCTGACCCAGATCCTATCACTCCTAACATCTTATTGATGGGGCGGCTAGACCCATCTCTTCCTCAAGTTAAATACCCAGAAGTAGAGATTACTGGTCGGAGGAGATGGAGATTCAGTCAGGTGTTAGCTGACCACTTCTGGAAACATTTCCTAAGGTTTTACCTGCCAGGGCTCCAGTCTAGGAATAAGTGGCAAGAGCACACTGAAGACCTGCAAATTGGAACCATTGTGATGATAGCAGACCCACAGTTACCACGAGCTCTTTGGCCCATTGGATTGATCAAAACGGTTTTCCCTGGAGCAGACGGAAGAATACGCACAGCTGAAGTGCAGGTCAAAGAGCGCAACTATATTCGCCCAGTAGTTCGTCTAGTGAAACTGCCAAAGGTTCCAGATGATTAAAGGGCCGATCTTAAGTAAACATTTTCCAAGCTGCAAATTATCATAGACAATTTGGGGGCGGCTGTGGAAAACACCACTAGTTCACTGTACAGTGCCTTGTAGGCCTGTCCGGACTGTGATTGGCCCATCAGCCTGTCAATCATAGTTGACAGCAACCTATCAGAGCCTTAATGTGTTAGAACTTTCTAGAATGGTTTTTTCTTTTCTTTTTTTCAGTAGTAGTTTTTCTTGCAGTAGTTCAACAGCCTAGCAACTGTATTATTAAAGAGGAGTTTTAAGTGTTAAGTTTACTGATTGCTCAGTTTGTTTGCATCAAGAATTGTAACTGGAGTGACAATAAAGAAGCTACATCTTTGGACGGATGCCTGCAGTCTTTTCTATTTGGATACAAATCACCACGCCCGTTAGTTCAGGGGCTTTTAAACTTGATTTAAAGAAACTCGGTGTTTCAGCATTTCTGCAGTTTTCTGGAAGTTTGCTTCAGATTAGAGGAGCATAAAAACTGAATGCTGCTTTTTGGTTTGGTTCTGGTGAACCAGAAGGCCTGAGAGGTCTGGAACAACAGGTCTACAATGTATTTTGATGCCAAGTCATGCAATAATTTATAAACTAACAGAAGTATTTCAACATCTACTCTCTGAGCTACAGGAGATGTAGTTTGTAGTCAATTCGTGCTCAACACCTATTTTAAGTCAATCATCAGCCTATAAAATGCTGGGCGAGCCACATAAAATGACATGGCGGGCCACATGTGGCCCGCGGGCCTTGAGTTTGACACATGTGCTCTAGATCGTTCCTCTTTAGGTCCCACAATAACTTCTGTTTTGTCTCTGTTCAGCTAAAGAAATTTATGGCAAGTCCATGTTGTGATATGGTCTATTCATTTGTTTAGTGCTTGTATGGGTCTGGAGTCATTTGGTAATGTAGAGCTATGTATCATCTGCATATGTACATATTAAGCAGAAGGGACCCCAGGATGGAACCTTGAGAAACCCCACATATTATTTCTTTCTTCTCCAACGAGAAGATACCAATTGACACAAAAGTTTTTTTTTTTCTTTTTTTTGGTAGGACGATAACCAGCCAAAGAGTCCGACCACATTTTCCAGTTGCTTCAGTCACGGTCAGACGTTGGGATTCAAGTATCTTCTCTAAGGAGTTAAGATTACAATTGCTGTTCATGTCTGGCACTTCTTATTCCATAAATAAAATCAGTGAAACCAGAAAATTTTGACTAAAATAAAATCAAAATATGACTTAATTTAAGCTAAAGCGTTTCATTTTGTGAAGAGCAAATTTTGCAAAGGAGGAGCCCAGGTCAGGGTGAGGGTCAGGTCATCTATAAGAACTCCATGTCAGAGCAGTTTTATGAACATCACCACCTCTTAAATCAAGCATGCCAAATTGGAGCTGCTGCACTCCATGTTAAATCCCAGGTCTTGGTGTGTGAGCTTCGACATCCTGTCTCATCAGAGCACAGCCAGATTCTCACGTGTTCTTAATGCTGTCATTACAACTCAGTCAATAGACCGGCAACCCTGTGCTTGGCTGTGCTGAACAACCTACAGCATACTGAGCAGTGTGTGTGTGTGTATGTGTGTGTGTGCGCGTGCGTGTGTAAAAAAACAAAAAAGCACGGCCCATCAATTAGTGGGGGCTCATCGACTGAGGAGAATCAGGCCATAAATGGTTTGAAATACAATTGCTTTGGGTCTCAGAGATATTGAGCTGCTGTTGGGAGAAACAATTCATTTCATGGCTCACATGTGTGTGCAGTCAGTCAATAACAAAGTTGGTACTTCAATTGACAGCATGGAGAACTGTAAAATTGTGCCAGCCTATGCAAATGCCAAATAGCTATACATATGGGGAACCCCCCCCCGCCCCCCAAAAAAAATCCAACGTTACATTTAACAATAACCCAAATCAAATTTTTGCCTACTTACGATGCAAGAAGGAACATATGTTGCAGCGAAATCCATAACCAGCCACTGCCTTCCTGCTATTAAACAAAATAAGGATATCCAGTCGATGTGGCAAACTTTACTGGATTTAAGTAAGCTTATTTACAGTTTCTGAACTCTGTGAGAATGTATAATTTATGAGAATTATTACTGGGTTACACAGATGCTCTGCACTGAGTGCCCAGTGAATGCTTTTGTTTCTTTGGCACATACTCTCTTCTTTTGTTCTGCTTTTCCTCATGTTTAATGAGATGAGTGGTATATTGTGTTCCAAATTGGCATTCAGGAAATAATTAACAGCATTTTTCATTCAAATGTAGAAAAGTTTAATTTAGGACTACAGAGCTAGGACTGCAGTTTTAACAAAAAGCATCAAATAGGAAGACTTGAAGATCAAAATGTAGAAGATTTTCCTGTCGACAGCGTGACACACGATGTATTGATGCAGCCTATCCAGTGCATAGTTACCATGACAACTTGATCCAGTTATGCTATAGCGCGTCACACAGCATTGATAATGAAACATATACGACAGCGATTTGCACCACCTGATGATGCTTTCGAGCAACCTGAAAAAGCATATAGTGCTGTTAAAGCCTCAGAGCTCAAAGTGCAACAACATCAAAGTGTCCTCTTTGCTCCAGTTTACAAACCCTTCAAAATCTGTTTCTACATAAAGATAATCTCATGTGTTTTCACTGTAGGAACATTTTCCAGGAACCAGGATTGGTTGAAGTGTAGAATCAACTTCAGAAAAAGGTTCATATTTCCATCAACTTTAAACTCTAGTGCAAGTACACACATCTTATTTTCACATATCGTTTGTTTGTAACCTTTACTTAACCAGGAAAAGAACATCATGGGAGATTAAACATCTTTCTTTCAAGCGTGTGCTGGGGTATATGAAAGCAAAACAAGATAAAAACACAATTTCAACCTTGAAAACATTTTAAGTACAACATTAGACTCAGATACAACAAATCATATAAAACATCTACAGTCAGAGGTTTCTTTCTCTGCGTCATTCAAGAGATTTTTTAAGAACTATTCAATTCAATCTTTAGATAATATAATATTCAAACCAAGCAATATCAGTGGTTTACAGTGTTAAGATTAAATATATTACTGATACCAGAAATTGATTTCAAGGCATATTAAACCAACACTCTTTTATAGAGTGTAATTAAGAGAAATATATAAAATAAAAAAATATTGTAAATTATTGCAAATTATTCCATAGAAGTGATTTTAATTCAGTTTCAAAGCGTCACTGCTGTCATTGGTTATTGGTGGAGAGGAACAGGTTGTAATTCCTACTGGAGCAAAAAATCTGTGTTATCAATATTCAAGTTTGTTGCAAATAAAGTTTGGTTACTTTACATCAGCTGGAAAGTGTAGTATCTACTTCATCATTACCATTTTAGAAGATCAATGCTGAAAATTACAGTTTTTAATGATAAGACTAGAAATCCTCTCTCACTGTGGAAACACACAATATCAGGTAAAATGAAAGGTAACAATAATGTAATCTAACATAATATCTAAAGTTAATTTAAAGTGGGTTTTATGATTGATATACTCAAACTTAATATGTTATTTCCAATTCAGAAACCAGAGCCATTGGGAACATTATTTACCATTATTGTTACAGATTGCAATTATTCTCATTTATGTAGAGCTCATTTCAAGTCTCTTCATTACTCTCCTGACCGGGCCACAGTCGAAACAAAGACATGATTTGAAGCCGTGAGCAACAAAATGTAGTGACTTCTAAAATGAGCTAAAAAACAAACAAACAAACAAAAAAAAAACTTGGTAAAAGGTCCCTACAGATCCCTATTGATGTAAAAATATAGTCTTAAGAGATCAATACTATTGATTTTTAGCAGGACAATGACAAATTATAAAAGACTGAAGGATGCAGGGATCATTGTTGGATGAAAAAAAACATTTCTAACACAAACTACATTTTGCTTTTAAATTATTTAATGAATCCTAAACAAATAAATTACAATTAATGGGTCATTTAAGGTATGTGGGTGCACAAAAACCTAGTTTACCAACTTATAAGTATTCATAAAACCAACATCTGTTGTGGAAGCTGCACAGAATGATTTAAACAACTTCAAAACTTTTGAGCAACAAGCATTGCCTCTTGAAAAGTGATGTCTTTGATATGATAATGATCATATTGTCCAAGTGATGATGAAGCAGAAATTCAAAAATTTACATGCAAATTCATACATTCATATACAAGGGTATGCATAAGTTGATGAAAGAATCCACCGGTTTATATATTCTTAACACAACCTGTGCTCATTTCCTTTTCCCCTTCATTAATAAACAAACTCAGGATTAGAGCGAGTTTCACAGTAAGGAGGAAGGTGGAACAGCGGCTCAGAGTGTGAACCCACGCATAGACTTAGAGTATTTCTCAAGGAGACAGGAAGACGGCATCATCATTCCTTCAGACTATTTTTCATTGAAATCTTCAACTTTAGCCTGCTGTTAGGAAATCATGCTGTCAGTTCTGCTCCAGTTCTTCAAAAGAAATTGACAAAAATGTTACCTCAAACTATCGTGATATTTCAACTAAGATATAAACGTAGATGCAACGTTATTTTATTGTATAAAATAACGAATGTGTGTATATTTTCAACCATTGCTGTGGCTTGCCTTTATATTCAAATCTGATGGCTTTAACATTTTATGTTTAAAGCATTGTTAAGGTCTATTCATTTTTTTGTATTGTATTGTATTTTTTGTATTTTTTTTGTATCAGTAAAAAAGAAAAAGAAAAAAAAGAATGCCTTTTTGAAGAAAAAGCTGAAGAGTGAGGCTGGCCCAGTGGAGACCCTGAACTCGGGCATAGCTGCATAACACAAAGGTTGTTAAAGAAAAAATGTACTGATAGTGAAGTCTCCAGCTCCATAATGAGTTTATATGAAAAAGATTCAAGTTGTGATTTGTCCATTGTGCAGAAGAGAGTGAGGAGAGCAGTAAGCTTTGGTCAGAGCTTGGAAAAAGAAAAGAAAAACTGGTTCCCTACCCAGGACTTTAAAAGCACTCTGTTACAAGCCTGGTCTGCCTACAATTTGTTACAGTTGGCAATGGCCACTTGTGACAGAAATTAAAAGATATTTGGCTGCATTCGGGTATATATTTTTAACAGTTACTCTCTTTCCGACCACCACTGATACTTTGGGATATCCAGTTTTTAACCAAACTACAATGTCACTAAAATACTTTATATAACCCAGATTTGCAATCTTTTAAAAATTGTTGTTTTCAAAATAGAGCCAAGAATCAGCTTAAGCCTTTGTTGTTGCTCAAATACTACACTGTACTCCACACTATACTGTACCCTCTATTGTATCTTATCCACACAGAAATAAATTAATTTTCAGCTATAAAAGTCGAGTATTAGACTTTTATAAATCAGAGCAGTCTGTACATTGGTAGACTAAGACTGTAGATTCTTCATATTTACAAAAAATAGAAGCTGCAAAACAGAAAAAGGAGAACTATTGAGAAAGCACAGGTCTGAGGTTTTAAAAAAGATAATATTAAGCCACATCTGCATAGGGCAGACTGGCAGAAGCGTCTGCCATACAATCGCCACCACTAGCAGGAAAAGCAGGTAAAGTGTCTTACTCAATGCAATGACTGCGACGGACAAAGTGGGTGTTAGAAACGGAAATCCCCTGGTAACAGGATGAACTCCAAGCTTTTGAGCCTCCGTCATAGAGTTTAAAGTACCTAGAGTTACAGTCCAAGCAGAATATTAATCAATGTTATGGCTGATTTACGCTCCTAATGTGCAAGACGATCTCCTGTTCTCAAACATGTCTAGACTCACGTTTTCTGTGGCGCAGCATATCCAAGGAGAAAAGCTGTAGCTTACAAACTCACAGCAGGCAGTGAAAGACTTAAAATGAAAGCAGGAGGTATGCTAACTGAGCATAGCAAGGAGTTTGGAAGTGGAGGGGATCTGCACTTGAAGTGAATGAAGCTCTTGAAGTGGAGCTGATAATGAAACAGAGGGATGTTGAAACAAAAGCACAAAACAACAGGGTCAAATAGACTTTGCTCTTAGAAGAGGAATACCTCAAAGGAACAAAAGGACAGCCTCAGGAAGTGCCAATTGAATGTAGAAGAAAAAAATCTATAACCAAGAGAAGATGGCAAAGTGTATCTTGTGCTAAAGTGCAGCAGTCCGAGACTTAGAGAAGAATCCGTGAACGGTTCTTAGCTGAACTTTTGATGTTCTTGGAAGATTGTGGCACACTTGCTTCCCTGCATTTCTCTGACATATGAGAGTTTCTATAGCAAAGGAAGTCGCTTTTCAGTAAACACAAACAAATCTGTTGGGGAAAACAACTTCTGATCCCACTTCAATGAATCTGCATCATAAATATCAGAGTGACTCTGATGTGTTTCGCTTTTTATAAAAAGTGTTTGAATGTCGTTCATTGTTTGAACGATGATGAACGACTTATTTTTATAATTTAGAAATTCAGAAAGGTTTTTGAACTATTCCATAAACACTTCTGAATCATGATTAATGTGTTAAGCTCTGGAATTTAAACCTGCGTATTCGTTTATCAGAGTAATTACATGTTTGAAAACCCTGAATGGAAGCTGCAGCAGTATAATATTTATCTTCACTAATAGTTTGTTTACATTCAATAGATTTCTTTAAGTGTAAATGAGGTGGTAGAAGTTATTGGCATCATAGCTTAGACATCTGTGTCCCAGGGAGAAACAGAAACAATGAGAATAGGAAGGAGTTCTATTGTCAAACCAAGTTTGATCAACTATCAGAGTAGATGGCATTAATTATTTTTGTGTGCATGGTATTATTTCTCACTTTGTATATTTTTTCTATGTACAACCTGCAACGCTTTGGTTTCCTTGAGACCTCCAACATGTTCAGCATCATTCCTCGACTTCCTTTGAGAGTTTCGATATTTTGTATCCAAATCATTTGGAGTAATCCGAAGTGTCATGCAGATATCTAAAGACAGCTGGAAAATTCCGATCTCAAAAATACCGTAATGTTTGTTCAAAAGCGGTTGTGTTGACTTGTGAGCAATAATTCACAAACATCTGCAAGGTCTGAACCTCAGTAAAGAATTCTTCTTCTTTTTTGGTGCTTGGAAAATGGGCCTTTTTTAAGTGGTGTTGAAGATCTTGAGTACAAACTTGTTTGAACACTAGTCAAGTTAATTCTAACAGCACATTTCAGCAACAAAGGCAGTTTAAAGTGCTTTACATTATAAAAATATAAATTAATTATGAAGTAAACATTCCATTACCTTTTAGGTACTCATTGGGAAATACACCCAGTGTGATTAATATAATCCATAACTAGTAAGCACTTTAACTGATAAATGTGTCTCAGTACAGTTTCAGAATATCTCAGTTTCTTTAAATGAAGGATAGAATCAGTCCATGAAAGGATTCACCCTTCAAATCTGTTGATTGATCAAGGTTCATATTGATCTGGGATTGGTGATGTAAAGATGAGAATGTTTATTTGGTAAGAGAAGCTTCTTTCTTTGAAGAACAGATTTCCCAGAGCAGTGCTGGAATAATAACAATGTAAGTCTGCATTAAGTGAAGATTTTTAGGAGGCACTGTTGTATATGCTTTTTATTACCCCACGGATGTAATAATTCATCACCGTGAGCCGTCGGGATGGCTCATGGTGTGACTGACAGGAACTTCAGAATTTTTCAGCAGTCAGGCTCTCAATTTAAAGCAGCAGCCAGCAGGCGTCTGGTCCCTGTGCTGCAGCCACAGTGAGAGCCCAGCAGCGCTCCCATGACATGCAGCAGCATCGTTAAGTCACCTGATAAGGTAATTATGTGAACTTTAGAGCATGAGCAAATTGAAAGTTATTTGCAGGTTTAAGTAGTTGCTAAATCAGCTTGATGTAAATGGGTTTACTGTTATTGGTCTGAAATGAAAAAACAAAATTAAACACTATGAGGGAGGAAATATTAATATTGCTGCCCAAGTTTTGCTTGGCTATGGATCCGAGTTCTGATTGACTCCCATCCCCTGTAAAGGGTTTGATGTTATGCCACTTTGCTCTAGAACTGCTTTCTTTTCAATTTTTCAAAAGTAAAAAAAAAAAAGAAGTTACACTTTATTTTTGTTTACAAATCTTCCAAACTCAATTAAAAACCATGGACGTCCTGACTACAGAATTAGATGCAGTGCCAGGAAGTGCATAATCCTAAATAACTTTGATCAGTTTAGGACATCCCTATTCTGGATAAACTTATACTTATTACCATTACTTGAATGCAACAGCCATTTTGTATTTTCCAAGTTTTAAAGTTCAGCAGGAGCTGAATTAATGTTTCTATCTATATTCCCAGAGCTTAGAAATGAGGGAATTAATTTGTAAGCTATTTAGCATTCGCTGTTCTAATTGTGAGTAAATAAGGTTGAGATTTTAGTTTGGATGTACTTACAGAGCATCTGTCACACTCTGCAATAGTTTCAGTCTCAGTTGACCAATATCCAAAATAGAGCAGCAGACAGGTGTTACCTGCTCTCACTGACGGAGCGTGACAATGACCATTATCAGCTACACCAACTCATCCGAATGGCCCTTCCAGCCTATTATCTAGGTGAAGTGGGGGGCTGCTGAGCGAAGGAAAAAGATTTTCAAGGCACAGTGAGGGTTAGGGAAAGGCACATGGTTATAAACGCCTAATAGACCTGCAGCCAGGGGAGAAATTGTTGCAATCAAAGCTACATGAGGCATGCACTTAATCTCATTGCTTTTGAAGTGCTGACAGATTTTTCTTTTATTTTTAACCAGAAAAACAACTGAAACCTCTCTCAAGCTCATTTTAAGATTGCAGATAATGCAGGTTGACTGTTATGCTCATGGACTTATGGAAACTGTCTAGTTTATTTACTGCTAAAATGTAAAAGCATAAAGATTTGAAAATGCGCAACATTTTATATGATACATGTTAAAATGATGAAAAAGACTTAAAAAAGTTCATATAAAGCTAAAAGACATGCTTAAGGAAAATTTGACATGAAATGCTTGAAGGCAATAAATTAAAGGGAAGCCTGCCATTAGCAATGTGTGCATCAGTTGATTCAATGAAAAGCAATGTGTAATATGATTTCTCAAAAGGCCAACTTTGAGTCTTTGCCCTTTAATCCAGAATGTCTGTGATGCATCATATAAACAACAACTCACATCATCATCTTTCATTCGAGTCAAAAACATAAAAGTCTTTGAGCTTCAGCCTTCAAGTGAAAGACACAGCAGTTATTGTGCCGCACACTTTTCTTTGGATCTCACCCCAGGCTAGATCTTGCAGCTTTCCATCAGCCTCACTTTTAAGGTGTAGACCTGGATCAAACATAGGGGCGCTTTATCAGCTGCTTTCATCTTTCTAAAAGACTTCTGACAGGGCCCTCCAACTGAATTCAGGCAAAACTCTCAGGACTGTCGTCTCCATCCGTCGAGAAAACAAACGACGCGTTCGCTGTTTGTTTTGTAAATGTTGACGTCTTTCTTGCTCTTAAGAAGCTTCTGTCATTTGTCAAGAGCAGCCGGCGCTTAGTCCTCTACAGTAGCATCTTAGTGTTAAGATTGCAATGATGCTGTAATCCAAATGTGCCCAGAGTTCTTTATTTAGTGCTTGTAATTAGATTAATCTAAAATTTGTTTTATATTTTCTTATTTTTATTAGAAAATATGTTCTATCCGTTAAATAGTGTGAAAACTATTATAATAAAATAAAAAATAATTATAAATAAAAATAATTATAAATAAAAATATTTATAATCCTAACTTCTCTTTTATGTAACATTTCTAAAACTTGTAGGGATGTTCAACCGGTGCTACCTCAGACCTTCACAAAATCAGCAACACAAGTGAAATCTACAAAATATAAATTGCGCCATGATGTTTGACATAAATGCAGACTAGTGAGGTTTATCCAGAAAAGGTTTGGTGTGAAGTTTAAATCCTGATAATGATGTCCTAAACAGCTGTGAGAATTTGGCAGCAAAGCCTCTGGAGAAGAAGAAAACAGTGAGAAAGGCTCAAGTAAGTCATTTGATTTTTTTTTTTTTTTTACACCCTTACCTCTAGGGAAGTAAGCAGCATAAGGTAATGAGGATGCTTGATTTATGCCGGCAGTGTTTGGCTTTGACAGTGCAGAAGCTGTTGGGTTGTGATGATGTGTGTCCTGTATTTTCAGCCAATCCCCATTTCAGTATTTATTTATTTTTGCTATTTTTCTTCATATGCCCTGTGGTGTTAGTTCAGACAGTATGGCGAGTCTCGTTTCCTTCGCGTCTTGGGGCAGATTTGCTCTGTAAAAGGTGAAATGGACCACGTCTTGTGAAGGCAGCAAAGCAGAAATTCAGTGCTGGAGAAGACGGAGCTGAAGATTAGGGTAACAGCAGCAGGTCCTTCAAATACGTAGAGCTCATGACAGAAGATGAGAAAGAAAGAGTGCTGGCAATTACAAGGACCATTAGATTGGTATTTGCCATTGGCTATAAAACTGTACATCAAAAGTTAACCTTTTTTACCCCCAAATATGATACCCCAGACTATTCTTTATTTTTTCTAAGAATGTTCCAACACTAGTGGCATTTAAATGTAATCTCACAGAAAGGAGAGAAAGAGAAGGGAATAAAACCTGCAGCAAAGAAGCTGAGGATGGGAGTCGAAGGTCTGGCCCCTCTAACCACTGCATCTACTCCCTGATTTGGGACCACTTTCAAGTAATATATCGATAATGTCATAATAATGCAAGTCTCAAAGACCAGTAACCTTTAATTTTGTGAAGAACACTAACATATCTTAATCATCCAAAACAAACAGAATAACCGGAAACAATGAATACATCAGGAATAAACACGATTACAACCTAAACCATAAATAAAATAGATGATGGTGTCTTTATAAAGAAAATTGCCCTTCAGAAAATATTAATCATCACAATGAAAATTACTGAGCTTTAATTTATCGTGCGGTTCATTGATTGTTGTGACAGGTTTAGCCATCAAATTGATGGTCTTCGTGATAATAACACCTGACAATCCATATCCCTTAACATCCATCCATCTGGGTTTCCCCTCCTCCAAGAGTGGTTCTCCAGGCAGGGGAGGAAACAGCAACAGGTTCACAGCAGCATTCAGAAGCTCTGAAGGGCCCCAAAACACCCTCTGGTGTTCGCAGGGAAGTTTGGGCAAACAGTGGATAGACTTACCAAATATGTTGGGTGTTTTTTAATGAGAGCAGGTTTCAGTGGGTGTTGTTGGTGTGAACTGACCAGGACATGATTTGAACATTTGGAGGATGTTTGAGTTGGAGCCTTGCAGAACTGGAGAGTGACTGCAACATCCTAGGTGCACAAAGAGGCATTATTGTTGGTTTACAACCATTATTGCTCCAAACAGATGCAAGAAGTGTCTGCTGAAATTTACACAGTTTTTCCGTTTCTGTAGATAGTCTGTTGTTTTTGTCTGTTGTTTTTATACAGACCGAAGTATTGTAGCCAGTTGCATATTGTTTTACTTCCAGTATGGTAGGTTTAATAACTGTACATTAACTTCCCCTCACTGTAAGGTCTGTTATTCTTCATAGTTGTATCTTTGTAGATGCTTTGACTTGTATGTCGCATTGTTCAGTTTATTTTTAGAGACAATGTGCAAAACAATAAACAAATAAATAGAAAAAATAAATCATTAATAAAAGATGCTTTGCACCAGATTTAGCTTAAGCCAGTTTCCATCTGTAGTTCCTGAGCAGGTCAGTTAATAAAAAAGTCCAATATCATAAAGCATACAGAGAAAATCCTCATATAAGCTATGTACTTTTGTTGTTCATAGTCATAAAATTACAATATAAATGGCAAACACCAGGATTACAGTTTTTATTTTTCAATACAAATATTGCTGATTTACTAACTGCCGTTTCCTGTTGCTGATTTAACTGAAGTCCCTACATTTTATTCTATTTTAAGGAAATAACGAGGAAACTCAATACAGTTTGGCTACATTGTAGAGTACCAGATCCTGTTTTTGCTCATATGCACAATCCTCAGGAGTATACCTCACTGTCAGGTTCTGTTTGTTTAGCAAGATGAATAAAACAAAAATCCCTTTTTAATGCATCTCAAAATTGTCACTAACTCTGTAAAATAAGTTAATATTTTACCACCTTCACACAGGATGAACAGTTCTGTGATAAACCTACCAATGCACAATGTTTGCTACTGAGAACAACAGCGCTAATGTTCCATTTTGCCTGATTGCTGACAGCATCAATTCAAAAGCAAAACAGTGTGACACGAAATGATTTTGAGGGGTTTTCTTTGCATTGCAGGTGCTTAAATTGCTTCTGCCTGAGGCCATTTCCTGCTAATGAGTATAAATGAAGTGAAAAATGTAGATGGACCTGAGCAGCAAGTGAAAGAAATTGATTCCACAGTGGCTGACATCTCTGAGCTAAAAACAAGGACAGAGTAAAAGAGGCTGAGACAATGGAGACGCTGGAGAGGACACACCGGTTACCCTCCAGCATCCCACTTCTGTTGGTTCTGCTTTTTGTATCATGAAATGACATGGCTGGGTTTTTTTGTTGCTGTAGAATAACTTATTTTTAAAATGTGCATTTTTTGCAATTTAATTACCAAAATATATTAAGTAAAGGCAGCAAATGGATGAATGCTTTAACCAAGCATTCATCCATTATCGCTGATGTTTGAGTTTTTGTGTTTTTATCTAATTGCTTGTGCATGACTCAAGCATGTGCTGTAAATTATATCCACATTTCTAAAGTGCAGAATCAATCAATGTGCCCCAATCAACAATAATCTATCATGTGTTAATCAAAATAAGTAAAGCTGCGTATTATTTGTGAATGAAAAGATTTCTAATTCAGAAGTGCTTTCCGCAATATCCCACAGCTTTGGCCAAATTGGATGAACTCCCATGAACTACTTACCGCTTTATATTTAATGTCGGTGAACACAGTCGATTTTTGTCCTCCGTCTACACACATTTGTCTGGCCCCTAATCTGACTCTGCATTTATAGGATTGTAGGAGTGAGGTTTAATTTTGGCAGGCCACTCTCATAAATGCTGCATAATTACAGCTGTTTGAATTCCCTCGTGCCTTCCTTGTAAAAGGGGAACCACTCACCTAACAGGACTGGCAGGTCTGCAAGACTCTGAATGCAACATTTACGTGGAAATGGCTGGCTTTTTGGTAACTACTGCACTTTTACTGAATAAAAATAAAAGCCACCCTAAAACAACCTAACTTTAGTGACAAGACTTCGCTTTAAAATCTAATTTAAGCTACTTATAGTTTGCCCTTTAGAAGATGGTTGTTAACTGGCTGAATCATAACCTCAAAACACAATTTGTTTTCATTGGCATTTTTGGTCATATTTGCTTTTTAGTTATATTTGCTTTTATTCTGAAAGGCTCCTAGTAAAAGCCTTGATATTTATGTGGGCACACTGCACAGGTTTCAGGATAATTTGTCTATAAAATAATCATGGCAACATTTCAGGAAGAAGACCAGAGTAGGTTTGGACTTTTCAGAAACTACTGAAACCAGATGCCTACATACACTTCATAAAATAATAATAATAAAAAAGACAAATAGCCTTCTTTATTTCTATCTCATATTAAATCAAGTTAAACTTTCCTGCTTTAGGTCAATCAGGATTACCAAAATTACTTTGTTCTAAAGGATTTTTAGATAATATTTTTACTACTTTGTTAAAATTCAGAAATTTACATACAGTAACAATCTTTAGAAGGATTGTTGTCACTTCTTATATGTTTGGCAATATAAGAATATAATATATCACTGGCAAAGAAAAGGAATGGTTCTCCTTGATTGGCCGCTTTGGAAACACACCACCAAATAGCATTGTGATTAAATATTTCAGCGCCAAGCTGCATTTTCTTTCAAATATTTTACACATAATTTGAAATTACATTCCACAGAACATGTATCTGAATATACAAATAGGTCGACTGTAAATACAAAAACATCGGATAAATGTTGCAGGGTAAGCAGCATGTGAAAAAACTATGTATACCATGGCTGCCTCCTTAAGATTTAAGGGTGAAAGAAGCAGTATGTACTCCATTTTATGTAATTACACCAATGTAGCTTAGAAGGCTCGTCAAGTTAATGCAGACAGTTGATTTGGAAATGAAACATTAAATTATTCAGATTAGGTTGTCTTACTGTCCAGACCCTGCAGGAGGCTACTTGTTAGTAAAATAAAATATGTCCTGACTTGCAGACCTCTCCCGTCATTAATCATGCAGGTTCCCAGCATGTGCTGTCCTGTCAGTCTCCTGCTTCATATACCCTAAAAAATATCCACCAGTACAAAAGTAAATTTAGCACAAAAGGTAAAGAAGTTTCTCTTCTTCTCAACAATTCTCATTCTGTTGGAAAACCTGTTTTCCCCCGTAAGTGGTGCCACATTTGTAAAGAAAATGCATTCAGTTGAGTTGAGTATGTTGAACGTGCCCATTAAAAATGTACAAAATCTTCACTGCCAATGCAGAACAGCTTGACTCTTGTTGACTGGATTTAATAAATTACAGTTTGAAGAAACAAGACATCTTGCCAATTTAACTGTTTATTCATTCAGTAGTGTGTGGGAGAAACATATACAACCACAACGGGCTTGCAAGTCATGTTTATGCTAATCACCAGTTTGGTCACACACTGCTGTGGGATGGCATCCAATTCTAAACGCAGCAACAGCCAGTGTGGTGGGTTGTCGCTCTGGCACAAACCCACAAACCTTCAGTTGGAGTGGGGACTGCCGGAAAGCCATTTTGACCTCTTTCAACCTCTAAACTCCAAAATTCTTGAGGTAGTTTCACATAAACAAATTGATCCTACTAGAAACAGGAAGCACATCCATCTATGGATGACGAAAGCTTTTTAAACAGTAGCCTGAAAATGCTTTTCTCTAGAGTTGGTTTCACAGCATCTGTTCTGCAGAAACAAATGCATGCAATGTCCATACATGACAGAAAAAAAAAATCAATCCCTCTCTCCAAACAATCTGGCTAAATGTTTAGATCTACTAGTTAGCTTTAGTTTGAACTTTTCTTCTGTGTCTGAGCTAACTGAAGGAGAGAATGTTTTCCTGCAGCTGCGGTCTGATTGATTGTTACTATTTTGGCTTTGCTTCTATCCACTGCTCGACTGCATTGTAGTTAAAATCTCACAAGTAAAGCACATGCTAAATATGTGGAGAAACATAATGCATACAGAATCACCATGTGTCACCAATAACATAATAAATACTGAAGTTTGTTTGTGCACATCAGAGTAATAATGCTAGTCAGTAGTTATTTTATTATTTTTGTTTTTTACAAAACAGTTTTTGTCATATCTGGTAATTCACAACTCTGAAAATTTGCAGATAGACTGGACTAACTAATGGGAGCTTTTAAATTCCCGAGTAGAATGCTAGTTTCTTAGGTCTCCAAGCTGCTGCAATCGGACAACATTTCTCTTGATTTCTTCCTCCAAACTTGACAAATAGCTACACAAATTATAACTTTATGCACCCAAATAAGAGCCAGAAACTTTACAATTGCTACTTTTCTCTTTGTTGCTTTTTGTTTTGTAAATTGATCCCTGAGTTTGGTGATACTGTCAATAGGTCACGTCATTACTCTTCCACAACTTTCAAAAATCTTCGTCTCCTTGTGCTTTGTCTATTTTCATTTTTGCAGGGGGGAGGAGGAAATACTTTGTTTCGGATATGATCTGCAAGCTTTCAGACAACTGAAAAGGACAAACAAATTATTACATATCTATTTAAGCTTGCATATATCAGTATAACTACCCATAATGTCGCTAAATAGTAATTATTCTGCTCATCAACTTTGCCCATTGTTGAGGATCCATTATCACTTCATATAAAATCACATGTGCATTGAATTCTTCACTGAGAAAATATACTACAGTTATATGGGGATTTTTAAGTTTAAGTGGCTTAAGCTCTATGAAAATAGAGGCCCACAGAGGTCAATAATAGAAGTTAGTTTACGGGTCCAGTCTGGTTAAGAAGATAAAAGGTTTAGAAGATAGTGACAACAAGCTTCATAGGCTGGACATCAGGCAGATAAGGAGCGGTTAAACAAAGGGACAGAAGTGTCTTGAGATGAAAATGGTTCGTTTTGTGGAGCAGCCATCATTTACCAGTGAAGTAGTCACATCAAAGAAACAAACAGATAAAAAGCCCACAGAACTTTAGATATGCTGGTTGAAGTTCAACCAAGCAGACGCCAGAGTAAAATTATATAATCACCAGGGGTTAAATCGAGCCAAAGCTGTGCAGGGGACCCAGCATATATACTTTTCTATGCCGCTTTCTTCAGACTTTAATTTATGCAAAGCCACAATTTTCTGTAACTGCTTTCAAACACAACACACCAACTTGCCCCCTATTCCTACTGTGCCAGTTTAAAACGATGCATTTATGGCCTCGGAGCGTGAACTGCAGAGGGAAAAAAAGTAAGAGCTGTAAAAACAGAGATGTTTTCCCATCATTCACAGATGCGACGATAAAGGGCACACTCATCGAAACCTTCATGCACCTCCGCACAGATTGTTAAAGGCTGTATCAAACAGATAGTTGACCCTGTTCACATCAATTAGTCAACCATGGGAAACATAATGCAGCAAAGTGAAAAGAGATTGGAAGAATAGAAAAAAAATAAGCTAGAGTCTATATATGTAAAATAAGGTGAGGAATTTATGAATCTTTCCATGGATTTCTATATAGTTTTGCAGATGTTTGAGCAGGTTTGAGGAGGAGTTATTTAATGTCATCTATAAAAAAAATCTTTTTTTTTTCTTTCACCACTTTATAGCTTTGTTCTGAGTGGGCAAGGCCTTCATTTCTTCCATATTTAGCGGATCTGATGCCCCATTTTGGGTGAAACCTAAAAGGATGCATCACATTTGAAAGATTAGTTCAATAGTAACTAAAATATCTTAAGAAACTCTCCTTTGACCTACCTAAAAGTGGATCACAGTCGGCACTGATGTCCGCTTTAGCTCGTCATGTACTGCATAATATTTTCAGTAGTTGAATTCAGCTCCAAAGTGTGCAACCCCATAAATGAGTCATACAGAAGTGAGGAGACGCTTGTTTAAAGATGAGAAAATACTTATCAAAAACAAGCACACTTCTTTGGCATTCCTCGTCATCAGGGGCGTGCGCAGATAGAAACCAAGTGGCCTTTTCCCTCTTTGGAAAAAAGCGCCATTTTTAATTTGTATTTTTTCTGCTACTACCGCTAATTTCAGGTAAAGCACCAGGGTGAGGATCTAGTCGGAGCAGAGAGTTGCATAAATCTGTACATGAACTGTCTCAAGATGGTTAGGATGATGTGAAAAACAGGAGGTGCGCAAAGCAGCTGCTTATTAGATGAAAAGATGC